>NC_041393.1:387371606-387376358 GCF_002162155.2 Triticum dicoccoides | reverse complement strand
TATCCTCTCAAAATCCTAGTTCAACTCTTGTATCCAGTCTTGTATCAAAACCACAAATTGGTACCTGTGGGTTGCTAGTAGTGTTGATTACTCCTTGTAGTTGATGCTAATCGGTTTACTTGGTGGAAGATCATATGTTCAGATCCTTAATGCATATTAATACTCCTCTGATCATGAACATGAATATGCTTTGTGAGTAGTTACGTTTGTTCCTGAGGACATGGGTGAAGTCTTGCTATTAGTAGTCATGTGAATTTGGTATTCGTTCGATATTTTGATGAGATGTATGTTGTCTCTCCTCTAGTGGCGTTATGTGAACGTCGACTACATGACACTTCACCATTATTTGGGCCTAGAGGAAGGCATTGGGAAGTAATAAGTAGATGATGGGTTGCTAGAGTGACAGAAGCTTAAGCCCTAGTTTATGCGTTGTTTCATAAGGGGCTGATTTGGATCCACTAGTTTCATGCTATGGTTAGGTTTACCTTAATACTTCTTTTGTAGTTGCGGATGCTTGCAATAGGGGTTAATCATAAGTGGGATGCTTGTCCAAGAAAGGGAAGTACCCAAGCACCGGTCCACCCACATATCAAATTATCAAAGTACCAAACACAAATCATATGAGCGTGATGAAAACTAGCTTGACGATAATTCCCATGTGTCCTCGGGAGCGCTTTTCTCATTATAAGAAATTGTCCAGGATTGTCCTTTGCTACAAAAAGGATTGGGCCACCTTGCTGCACCTTATTTACTTTCATTGCTTGTTACCCTTTACAAATTATCTTATCACAAAACTATCTGTTACCTACAATTTCAGTGCTTGCAGAGAATACCTTACTGAAAACCGCTTGTCATTTCCTTCTGCTCCTCGTTGGGTTCGACACTCTTACTTATCGGAAGGACTACGATAGATCCCCTATACTTGTGGGTCATCAGACCACCACTCTGAACCCCAAGTCAATGCTTAAAGCAGAAGAAGAATTGTTCTCATGTCAAGTTCCGTAGCTATGGTTCATACTCCTTTACTCTTGCATCACTGTATTTACTCATACCAACTAATTTCAAATTTGAAGGATGCAATTGAAACTCCAATGGTGCAACAGGTATGTTTTAAACCTGTTTCTTTAACGTGTTTGTTGTTGTAACTTGCTCTATGTTGAGTTCAGTTTCAATTGAATAAACAGTTATGTTCTCATGCCATGCACATTACAAGTGTTGTTATTGCTATGTAGTTTCCCACACTTATATTATGTCTATGTTGCTTTGTCTTAAATAGATATGATTTGAACTCTCTATCTTGATTTGGCAACATAAACTAGAATGATATAGACCATACTGTGACCATACTACATAGATATATGTTTGTTTCATGTTGTTATCCTATCCACCTTACTACTGAACTGGTTTACCAAAATGAGTTTCATATATAACGTGGTAAACCTATGATGTGTCTGTTTGTTTCTCTTTTAGAATGCGGATAAAATATTGGAAGAGTGCCCCGTTATGCAATGGTAAAGGAAGTAATGAAGATAAGGTTCAAGATAGTGAGACATCCTTGTTGGTCTCCAAGAAAGATGATACAAATTGTATTGAAGACACTGAGACAACCCCAAAGTCCTGTCTGGATGTAGTGTTCGCGTTACTACTGCTGGCACTAATATGTCTCCAACGTATCTATAATTTTTGATTGTTACATACTATTATAATACCCGTTTTGGATGTTTATGGGCTTTACTTTACACTTTTATATCATTTTTGGGACTAACCTACTAACCGGAGGCCCAGCCCGAATTGTTGTTTTTTTGCCTATTTCAGCGTTTCAAAGAAAAGGAATATCAAACGGAGTCCAAACGGAATGAAACCTTCGGGAGCGATCTTTTTGGAACAAATGTGATCCAGAGGACTTGGAGTAGAAGTCAAGCAACTACCGAGGCGGCCACGAGGGTGGAGGGCGCGCCCCGGGGGGGCGCCCCTAAGGCTTGTGGGCCCCTCGAAGACCCCTTGGCCTCCTACCTTGGCCTATAAATTCAGAAATATTCTAGAAACCCTAAGCGTCCACCAAAATACTTTTCCGCCGCCGCAAGTCTCTGACCTCGTGAGATCCCATCTGGAGGCCTTTTCCGGTACTCTATCGGAAGGGGATTCGATCACGAAGGGCTTCTACATCAACCCTATTGCCCTTCCGATGAGCGTGAGTAGTTTATCTTAGACCTATGGGTCCATAGCTAGTAGCTAGATGACTTCTTCTCTCTCTTTGATCTTCAATACAATGTTCTCCTCGATGTTCTTGGAGTTCTATCCGATGTAATCTTCTTTTGCGGTGTGTTTGTCGAGATCGGATGAATTGTGGATTTATGATCAGATGAATCTTCTCTGAATTCTTATATGCATGATTTGATATCTTTGTATTTCTCTTCGAATTATCAGTTTAGTTTGGCCAACTAGATTGATATTTCTTGCAATGGGAGAGGTGCTTAGTTTTGGGTTCAATCTTGCGGTGTCCTCACCCACTGACAGTAGGGGTAGCGAGGCACGTATTGAATTGTTGACATCAAGGGTAAAAAGGTGGGATTTATATCATATTGCTTGAGTTTATCCCTCTACATCATGTCATCTTGCTTAAAGCGTTGCTCTATTTTTACGAACTTAATACTCTAGATGCAGGCAGGAGTCGGTCGATATGTGGAGTAATAGTAGTAGATGTATTTCAGTCTACTTGACACGGACGTGATGCCTATATTCATGATCATTGCCTTAGATATCATCATAATTTTGCGCTTTTCTACCAATTGCTCGACAGTAATTTGTTCACGCACCGTATTTATTTTCTTTTAAGAGGGAAGCCTCTAGTGAAACCTATGGCCCCCAGGTCTATTTTTCATATATTATTTTTAGATCTGTAAACCAAAAAAACCAAAAAATACCCCGTTGAGTTTTATTTACTTTTATTTTGTTTTACTTTTAGTAATTTTTTATATTTATCTCTATCATAACTCACCTTTGCAAGAGACCGTGAAAGAATTAACAACCCCTTTATCGCGTTGGGTGCAAGTGTTTGATTGTTTGTGTAGGTGCATACATTGGGGACTTGCGTGTTTCTCCTACTGTATTGATACTTTAGTTCTCTAATTGAGGGAAAGATTTATCTCTACTTTGTTGCATCATCCTTTTCTCTTCAAGGAAAAAACCAACGCAAGCTCAAGAAGTAGCATCTATCAGGGGACAAATGACTCATTGATTCTGGAAACATATGTTTGCAGAGAAGCTCTATCTCTTGCAGATGACTTTGCGGTTCTGAAAATTGGTGTGGCCTCGGACTGTCTGGGTGTAGTGAATGACATCTTCAGTGGGACAGGAGACCATCATGGAGCTATAGTACATGAAATCGTGCAGCGTAGTACTAGTTTTACTTCTTGTATTTTCATTCATGAGCGTAGGAACTTTAATTTTGAGGCTCATAATCTCGTCAAGTTGTAGTTTAGGCATAGGTAGGCATGTTTGGTTGGGCAACCACATGACCCAAACCATGTATCTATGAACATTTTGTTCAATCAATAAAGTGGCGAGAATTCTTAAAAAAAACTTATGATCTAAAAAAACTTATGGTTCTAAAAAAAACTACCTTGTTTATTTACACCAGTAGTTGCTTTCTGTTCTGTAATATCAAAATCAATTAACCGTACTCGTCCCCACCTTTAAGCCTCCCAATGGCGGAACCCTAAGCTAATTCCACGCCTCCCACCTCGCGCAGCGCGCATGGACCAGCCGGCGTCGGATGCCGGCGGCTTTCTCGAGGTCCGCCTCTTCTACGTGCACCTATCGCCCCGCGGCTCCGTAGCTGCTGCCCCGCCACGGCTCTAGCTGGCCATCCACCACGCCGGGGCCGAGGCCTCCCCCTCCTCGCTCCCTCTCCGCCTCGACCGCCGCGACCCAGTCTCTGGCGAGGCCACCTACGTCTCCACCGCGGCCGCGTGCCTCCCCCCGCCCGACACCTCCTTCGAGGTTGCAGACCACCGCGACGCCGCCCTCCTCCGAGGCACCCTTCGACGGTGCCCTGACGCCAAGGCCGATTCCCCTGCCTGGGCGATCGACTGCGTCCCCGCCGATGCAGCGGCGGCCTCAGCCTCGGCCTTTGAGGTCTATGTGTGACGCCCGGGTAATCAAGCTACAGTAACTCTCGGGTAATTATGCCACGTCACCTCGATTATTGTCGATAATCTCGCGTTAGTTCAGAACTGATTCAAATTCAAATTCAAAATCAAATCAAACGGTAAATGTTTCCAAACTTTAAAACTAAAATGTTTGAGTTGAACCAAATAATACATAGGTAATTATGGTGGAGAAACCAAACTTTGATAAAATGTTTAAAGGCCCTAAAACAATTAAAACAATAGTGAAAACAATTAAACAAATGCCTATTGAATTTATAAAATGCTAACACTATTTTATTATGGGTTAAGAATTAATCTCGTAGTAGTTTATTGGTAAATACAAATTAGGCACTAGTGGTAATTTTATAAAACTGAAAATAAAAGAAACTACAAATAAAAAGAGACAAGAAAATATATATAAAAAGAAAAAAAGGAAGAAAACCCCCAGGCCAACTGGGCCTCGGCCCAGCTAGTGGCCTGACAGGCCGGCCCAACTGGCCCAGTCGGCCACACCTTATCCCCACACCCCCCGCAAACCCTAACCCAACCACCCGCACTCCCCCCCCCCACATCGTTCCCACCCTCCTCCCGATCCAGATTG
>NC_041393.1:387370854-387371437 GCF_002162155.2 Triticum dicoccoides | reverse complement strand
CTCTGCCCGATCTGGGCCAGGCACGACGCCCCACCCTGCCGAAGCCGCCGGCGCTCCTCGCCGTCCTCGACCTCCTCCTCGCCGACCCTCCCTCTCCCTGGCCCCCCCCCTCTGCCCGATTTGGATCGGGAGGGGGCCGTCCCGACGTCGCCGGCGCCCTCGACAACGCCGCCGCTCGCCGTCCCTGGGACCACCTCGACGTCGCGCCTCGTCGCCCGATGCCGTCCGAAGCTACTCCACCTCGCCAACCTCGCCGGACCGCCGTCGTCCTCGTCCTCCTCCTCGAGCTCGAGCCCGCTGCCCCGTCCCTACAACTCCCGGTGAGGCCACGGCCTCCACCCTCCTCCTTACCCTCTCCCTCACGCGCCTCGCCGTTCCCTGCTCGTGGCCCCGCTCCCCACGGCCCTACTCGCCGGCCCGCGCGCGCCAGTCGTGTCCGCGTTCGGCCACGGCCCTCCGCCCCGTCTCTGGGCCCCGTCCCCGCTCACCACCGTCGCCACCTCGCACTGCTGCCGTGCTGCTCGCCCGTGACGGCCGCGCCCTGCGCCCCTCCTGGCGAGCCCCGTCGCCGCTCCCGCTGTTG
>NC_041393.1:387366701-387370294 GCF_002162155.2 Triticum dicoccoides | reverse complement strand
TTACTTGTCTTGTCATGCACCGCCATGCTTATGTTTGCATTGTAATTATTGTTTCTTCCCCCTCTTCTCTCCGGTAGACTACGAGACCGACGCTGATGCCACCGAGTACGACTACGTCACCGACGACCCCTCCTTATCTGAGCAACCAGGCAAGCCCCCCCTTTGATCACCAGATATCGCCTACTCTTCTCTATACTGCTTGCATTAGAGTAGTGTAGCATGTTACTGCTTTCCGTTATTCCTATCCTGATGCATAGCCTGTCCTTGCTACTACTGTTGTTACCATTACCCGCAATCCTAAATGCTTAGTATAGGATGCTAGTGTTCCATCAGTGGCCCTACACTCTTGTCCGTCTGCCATGCTATACTACTGGGCTGTGATCACTTCGGGAGGTGATCACGGGCATATACTATATACTTTACACAGTTACATTACCTGTGATACTGTTCGGAGATGGGGGCTGAAGGGGCAGGTGGCTCCATCCCGGTAGACGTGGGCCTGGGTTCCCGACGGCCCCCGACTGTTACTTTGTGGCGGAGCGGCAGGGCAGGTTGAGACCACCTAGGAGACAGGTGGGCCTGGCCCTGTTCGGCGTTTGCGGATACTTAACACGCTTAACGAGATCTTGGTATTTGATCTGAGTCGGCTACGAGCCTATACGCACTAACCATCTACGCGGGAGTAGTTATGGGTATCCCGGCGTCGTGGTATCAGCCGAAGCCTTCTTGACATCAGCGACTGAGTGGCGCGCCGGGTTGGACTGCGTTAACGCAACTTCCTTTGTAATGGAGGTTGCTAGGTCTGCTCACCGGCCGCGTACGCAACGTGTAGGTGTGCTAAGGGCGATGGGCAGACCCCTGTGCGCTTAGGTTTAGACCGGCGTGCTAACCTCTCTGTTGTGCCTAGGTGGGGCTGCGACGTGTTGATCTTCCGAGGCCGGGCATGACCCAGGAAAGTGTGTCCGGCCAAATGGGATCGAGCGTGTTGGGTTATGTGGTGCACCCCTGCAGGGAAGTTAATCTATTCGAATAGCCGTGATCTTCGGTAACAGGACGACTTGGAGTTGTACCTTGACCTTATGACAACTAGAACCGGATACTTAAATAAAACACACCCTTCCAAGTGCCAGATACAACCGGTGGTCGCTCTCTCTCAGGGATACGAGGAGGGGATCGCCGGGTAGGATTATGCTATGCGATGTTATTTGGAGATGCTACTTGGAGATGCTACTTGGAGGACTTCAATCTACTCTCTTCTACATGCTGCAAGACGGAGGCTGCCAGAAGCGTAGTCTTCGATAGGACTAGCTATCGCCCCTCTTATTCTGGCATTCTACAGTTCAGTCCACTGATATGGCCTCCTTACACATATACCCATGCATATGTAGTGTAGTTCCTTGCTTGCGAGTACTTTGGATGAGTACTCACGGTTGCTTTTCTCCCTCTTTTCCCCTTTCCCTTCTACCTGGTTGTCGCAACCAGATGCTGGAGACCTGGAGTCAGATGCCACCGTCGACGATGACCCCTACTACATCGGAGGTGCCTACTACTACGTGCAGGCCGCTGACGACGACCAGGAGTAGTTAGGAGGATCCCAGGCAGGAGGCCTGCGCCTCTTTAGATCTGTATCCCAGTTTGTGCTAGCCTTCTTAAGGCAAACTTGTTTAACTTATGTCTGTACTCAGATATTGTTGCTTCCGCTGACTCGTTTATGATCGAGCACTTGTATTCGAGACCTCGAGGCCCCTGGCTTGTATTATGATGCTTGTATGACTTATTTATGTTTTAGAGTTGTGTTGTGATATCTTCCCGTGAGTCCCTGATCTTGATCGTACACGTTTGCGTGCATGATTAGTGTACGATTAAATCGGGGGCATCACAAGTTGGTATCAGAGCCAGGTTTCGATCCTGGGACCTGTGGGTTAGTCAGTTGTATCTATAATCCGGTGCACTTGCATTCCTTCTTCCTTTGATAGAGTACCGATACCCACACCAGCTCCGTTGTGGACCATCGGTTCCTTTGTTGGATTTTATGCCCTTCATAATTAATCACCTTGTGAGCTCTTTCCCCTGATACATAATGCCTTTGGTACATTGTATCCTCTGCTTGACCAACAATGCTCTACTTTCGAGCTTGTATTAATTACCCCGAAGTTTGTGGTATATGTTCGTAAGATGCCCGGATGGGTTGAACCTATGCCTTCCTTGATATGTGTGAACTCGGAAGATTTCACGAGTCATACTCATCTGGTATTTCACCAGGTAAAACTTTCAACACTAATGCCTTTATCAAAGCGAGAAGTGAATGGAAGATTATACATTGAAGAAGTGGGAGTCGACCTTGAACTTTGTGTTCATGCCCATAGACACGATGTAGATCTTCTCATCGAAGCTTCTTTTAAAATTAATTATTCCCTTGGTATAAGTTCATCTTATATCTGGGATCTGGCCTTTTTCAATCGTGGTTCCGACCATGTTCTCCTTTAAATACCAATTCTCGTGCAAGTTTAAGCCCTTGTCTTCTGCAGAGCAATACCCCAGTCCAACCTCTATTTTGATCTGTCGTCGAGTATTACCCCCGGTATCTCGAGATTATCTTGAAACTGCATAACTTATTATGAGTTCTTCATCAAGTACTACATTCTCACTGATTACAGTTTTCATGGGCTCTGAGTTATTAAACCCTCAAAGACACCGATAACTGAACCGAGTCTGCCCTACGGTTCAACAACTCTTGATAATCTTCTTCAAGTCCGAGTTTGTACTCGATCAGGTCATTCCTAGCCTGATCGGCTATATCATTAACGTGCTAAATCTTAACTGTGCTACCTGGTCCTTCTTCCCGGAACACAATTTTTCACGCTGAGCTAAGCTTATGTTGATTTCCTTGTCTTATCATTCCACCTCAGACAACAAGCTTGGATTCGAGTTTGTGTCGTACCCATTGTTCCAATAACCTCTTACTTCATCATTCTTTTGACTTGATGTGATCGCAGATCGATTACATCTTCAGGTAATCTCTCGACGAATGTGTCGTGATCATTATCAACTTTCTGGCCTATTCCAGAATATCAATCAAATTCATGATAAGAATTACCATCCTTGCCCCTCGATGATTTGTGTCATCGACTACTTCCTTGCCTTCTTTCCAACACAAACTTGTTCGTGTTGTGTCTGTACCTTGGTTTCCTTGCTATCCAGCAATTGTTCTTCTTTACCTCGGAAGTATTACCATCTCTTTTTGTCAAGAATGTGGTGAGAATTTCACCACCTCTTAATAATTCTTGATATCATAATACTTCTTGCCATCTTCGTTCATTCCTTGGTCCCCGTATTGTTTTCAACCGGAATACCGACAATGGAGCTATGACGTGTGAATTCAAAACTTCTAACAACCCTATTGCTTTGAAGTGAATGGGCGATAGTTCATTCTAAGTCCTTCGCTAATTGAATCACCATTCTGACATTGGTCGTGCAACCCAACCCATATTTCGGGCGCACCTTTCAACCAATGTTTAATTGTGTATGTTTTCCTCGAGCATACTTCCTTATATCATTTGATCTGACAAATGTTATCTCCTTGTTCACTTAAT
>NC_041393.1:387364777-387366011 GCF_002162155.2 Triticum dicoccoides | reverse complement strand
TGACATGCCTTGCTTGCATGATCACGCAAGACGTCTCCGCCCTTCCTACTTCTAACCCACATGGTGGGCCCATAACCCACAGGTCCACTGGATCGAAACCTGACTCTCCTGTACGACCCTGTTTCTAGTGGTTATTCCCCACGCTTGGCTTCGTATTTAATTCATGGGCCACCTTCCTAGTGCTCTATTATGGTATCAGACGCAATATTTACTGTCGCTACTCTGAACCCCTTTCTCACTCTGGTTCGGACTTCGAGCAACCACCTATCCGCTTGGAACCTCTTATTGTACCTTCGTACCTTACTCTCGGTGTATTTTATATGTTCAACTCGAGAGATAATCTTATGCTCATTCATGGGTTAACCCCAGATTGTTTCCCTCATAAGCATTATGTCGTAGCCGAGCTGCCCCTTACCTATTCGTAAGTACGATGGAGATCCTGAAGAAAGGATGCTGACTTCATCATGATGACTGGAAGAAGAGTAATGAAGACATCAATGTAATGGATCGGTCTCTTCGAGAAGAGCAACCAAGACCGAGAAGATTCGTTAGAGTTTCGTAACCAGATCTCCCCCTTACTCTCCCTCTTAAATCTCGGGACGAGATTTCTTGTAGTAGAGGAGAATTGTGACGCCCGGGTAATCAAGCTACAGTAACTCTCGGGTAATCATGCCACGTCACCTCGATTATTGTCGATAATCTCGCATTAGTTCAGAACTGATTCAAATTCAAATTCAAAATCAAATCAAACGGTAAAAGTTTCCAAACTTTAAACTAAAATGTTTGAGTTGAACCAAATAATACATAGGTAATTATGGTGGAGAAACCAAACTTTGATAAAATGTTTAAAGGCCCTAAAACAATTAAAACAATAGTGAAAACAATTAAACAAATGCCTATTGAATTTATAAAATGCTAACACTATTTCATTATGGGTTAAGAATTAATCTCGTAGTAGTTTATTGGTAAATACAAATTAGGCACTAGTGGTAATTTTATAAAACTGAAAATAAAAGAAACTACAAATAAAAAGAGACAAGAAAATATATATAAAAAGAAAAAAAGGAAGAAAACCCCCAGGCCAACTGGGCCTCGGCCCAGCCAGTGGCCTGACAGGCCGGCCCAACTGGCCCAGTCGGCCACACCTTATCCCCACACCCCCCGCAAACCCTAACCCAACCACCCGCACTCCCCCCCCCCACATCGTTCCCACCCTCCTCCCGATCCAGATTGG
>NC_041393.1:387364137-387364663 GCF_002162155.2 Triticum dicoccoides | reverse complement strand
GCCCGATCTGGGCCGGGCACGACGCCCCACCCTGCCGAAGCCGCCGGCGCTCCTCGCCGTCCTCGACCTCCTCCTTGCCGACCCTCCCTCTCCCTGCCCCCCCCTCTGCCCGATTTGGATCGGGAGGGGGCCGTCCCGACGTCGCCGGCGCCCTCGACAACGCCGCCGCTCGCCGTCCCTGGGACCACCTCGACGCCGCGCCTCGTCGCCCGATGCCGTCCGAAGCTACTCCACCTCGCCAACCTCGCTGGACCGCCGTCGTCCTCGTCCTCCTCCTCGAGCTCGAGCCCGCTGCCCCGTCCCTACAACTCCCGGTGAGGCCACGGCCTCCGCCCTCCTCCTTACCCTCTCCCACACGCGCCTCGTCGTTCCCTGCTCGTGGCCCCGCTCCCCACGGCCCTACTCGCCTGCCCGCGCGCGCCTGTCGTGTCCGCGTCCGGCCACGGCCCTCCGCCCCGTCTCTGGGCCCCGTCCCCGCTCACCACCGTCGCCACCTCGCACTGCTGTCGTGCTGCTCGCCCGTGAC
>NC_041393.1:387358895-387363699 GCF_002162155.2 Triticum dicoccoides | reverse complement strand
TTCGCCTGGGCCAGCGCCCACGCTCGCCCCATCGAGCGCTCGTGCCCGCGTGCTCGCACGCCCGACCCGATAGACCCCAGTGGCCCACTGACATGGGGGCCCCACCCCACAGAACGTTTAAAAAAAACTATTAAAAATAAAAATAATAGATAAAAATAAAAATGATTTAATAAAATTAATTATTAATTAATTAATTATCTAATGAATTAATTAAGTTAATTAATCCTACTTAATTAGTAATTAACCTGTTAGTCTAACTAAGCAGTAGTTAGTTAACCTAACCCTAATTAATTAAACAGAGTATGACAGGTGGGTCCCACACGTCAGCCTGACCAGTCAACACCTATGTTGACTGATGATGTCATGCTGACGTCATGCTGACGTCATGCTGATGCAGTAATACTATTTTTTGAATTTAATTAATAATTAACAAATTGGAAAATGATTTAAAAACTTTAAAAATTAATATAAAATAAACCGTAACTCGAATGAAAATACTTTCTACATGAAAGTTGCTCAGAGCGACGAGACGAACCCGGATACGCAACCCGTTCGTCCGCCACACCCCCCTAACCTATCGAACCCGCAACTTTCCCCCCCTCCGGCTCCTCTGCCCGAAAACACGAAAACACCGGGGATATTTTCCCGGATGTTTCCCCCCTTAACCGGTACCACCTCATACCACGCTAGGGCACCCCTAGCATCATTACTTGTCTTGTCATGCACCGCCATGCTTATGTTTGCATTGTAATTATTGTTTCTTCCCCCTCTTCTCTCCGGTAGACTACGAGACCGACGCTGATGCCACCGAGTACGACTACGTCACCGACGACCCCTCCTTATCTGAGCAACCAGGCAAGCCCCCCCTTTGATCACCAGATATCGCCTACTCTTCTCTATACTGCTTGCATTAGAGTAGTGTAGCATGTTACTGCTTTCCGTTATTCCTATCCTGATGCATAGCCTGTCCTTGCTACTACTGTTGTTACCATTACCCGCAATCCTAAATGCTTAGTATAGGATGCTAGTGTTCCATCAGTGGCCCTACACTCTTGTCCGTCTGCCATGCTATACTACTGGGCTGTGATCACTTCGGGAGGTGATCACGGGCATATACTATATACTTTACACAGTTACATTACCTGTGATACTGTTCGGAGATGGGGGCTGAAGGGGCAGGTGGCTCCATCCCGGTAGAGGTGGGCCTGGGTTCCCGACGGCCCCCGACTGTTACTTTGTGGCGGAGCGGCAGGGCAGGTTGAGACCACCTAGGAGACAGGTGGGCCTGGCCCTGTTCGACGTTCGCGGATACTTAACACGCTTAACGAGATCTTGGTATTTGATCTGAGTCGGCTACGAGCCTATACGCACTAACCATCTACGCGGGAGTAGTTATGGGTATCCCGGCGTCGTGGTATCAGCCGAAGCCTTCTTGGCGTCAGCGACTGAGTGGCGCGCGCCGGGTTGGTCTGCGTTAACGCAACTTCCTTTGTAATGGAGGTTGCTAGGTCTGCTCACCGGCCACGTACGCAACGTGCAGGTGTGCTAAGGGCGATGGGCCCAGACCCCTGTGCGCTTAGGTTTAGACCGGCGTGCTGACCTCTCTGTTGTGCCTAGATGGGGCTGCGACGTGTTGATCTTCCGAGGCCGGGCATGACCCAGGAAAGTGTGTCCGGCCAAATGGGATCGAGCGTGTTGGGTTATGTGGTGCACCCCTGCAGGGAAGTTAATCTATTCGAATAGCCGTGATCTTCGGTAACAGGACGACTTGGAGTTGTACCTTGACTTTATGACAACTAGAACCGGATACTTAAATAAAACACACCCTTCCAAGTGCCAGATACAACCGGTGGTCGCTCTCTCTCAGGGATACGAGGAGGGGATCGCCGGGTAGGATTATGCTATGCGATGCTATTTGGAGATGCTACTTGGAGATGCTACTTGGAGGACTTCAATCTACTCTCTTCTACATGCTGCAAGACGGAGGCTGCCAGAAGCGTAGTCTTCGATAGGACTAGCTATCCCCCCTCTTATTCTGGCATTCTGCAGTTCAGTCCACTGATATGGCCTCCTTACACATATACCCATGCATATGTAGTGTAGTTCCTTGCTTGCGAGTACTTTGGATGAGTACTCACGGTTGCTTTTCTCCCTCTTTTCCCCTTTCCCTTCTACCTGGTTGTCGCAACCAGATGCTGGAGACCTGGAGTCAGACGCCACCGTCGACGACGACCCCTACTACACCGGAGGTGCCTACTACTACGTGCAGGCCGCTGACGACGACCAGGAGTAGTTAGGAGGATCCCAGGCAGGAGGCCTGCGCCTCTTTAGATCTGTATCCCAGTTTGTGCTAGCCTTTTTAAGGCAAACTTGTTTAACTTATGTCTGTACTCAGATATTGTTGCTTCCGCTGACTCGTCTATGATCGAGCACTTGTATTCGAGCCCTCGAGGCCCCTGGCTTGTATTATGATGCTTGTATGACTTATTTATGTTTTAGAGTTGTGTTGTGATATCTTCCCGTGAGTCCCTGATCTTGATCGTACACGTTTGCGTGCATGATTAGTGTACGATTAAATCGGCGGCGTCACACTATGTTGCCGGGTACTGCGCAGGCGAGCCCGCCGTTCTCACGCGAGCCCTGCGGCTGGCCACCCCCGAAGAGGCTGCTGGCGGGTTGGTTCGCCGGCGATCAGCGCCTTTGACGGTGAGTTAATCAAGATTCGACAACATTAGTTTGCTCCATCTTACTGATTAGTACGACCTACAAGGGATACAGCTTTGCTATATGAACAATTGTGGCAACAAAAAGGGATCCTAGTAATGTAGTATATGCATAGGCTGCAGAATGTGGTTGTGTGCCTACTTGTTTGAACTATTGACTGGCGCCAGGTGACAGGCAAATGCTCTGATAGCCAGATTATGTGTGGACTTCTCTTCCAGTTCTTCCTATATATATGCATGTACTAGTGCTCTAGCATTTTGGGGCATAGCCCCAGTCTCACTTTTATCAAATAGATATAGTAGTGTCTCGTTATTGTAACTGCTTTGCTCGTTCAGGGTGTTTGTGGTTGCAAATTTGCCTTGCTTTTCAGCAAACATTTGTCGCCAACTGTGCTATCGCTACGCCCAAAAATGGGAAAGCTGCTTCCTCCCTGTAACTTTCTGTCGTTAACTGATTATGACTGGTATTCTGGTAAAAATGTCTTTTACTAGACTTTTGAAGTTATGTGCTTTTGCCTATTGTTGCAAAGTACTCTTGTAGATTTATAAAACAATATTTAGAAGTGTCATGTTGATTATTATTTTTAGTATTAGTGTTGTCGGTACATTTGATAAATATATTCTATATGGATGGAAATTCTAGCCACAAAGTCTAATATTTATTTCTGCGTTGGCTAGTGTAGCTTGGAGTATTATAAAGTTGAACGTAACTTAATCTTTTTGCCATGTGATCATGTGTTAGATCATACATGTAGATCTCATCTTAAAAAGAATATCAAGTGGCATATTATGTAGTAAGATAGGAACTAGTGGTGTAGGGATGCTGCTATTATCCTTTAGTAGCCTGATTGCCATGTGCCCCCTCTTCAAAATTGGATCAAGCAGGTATTCTTATGTTATGATATTACCTAACAATGCAACAAAGGTGGCCACATGCACTTTGCAACCAGACTCATGTCGTATGTTAATAAGGGTTTGAAACTTCAAAGCACGGAGAATCACACCTGTTATCTTAGGTCTACTTTCCAGCCGTCTCTTGGTAACTTTTTTGTAGTGTTTTCCTTTGATGATTCGTGTGAGTCTGTCAGTGTCAGGTAATGGATAAGCTAGAGCAAGAGATCTGTCACAGGTATTAGGTGCCATGAGTTTTTGTTTTAATCTTACTATTTCGGATAATCTTGTTGCATTCAAGGTTCAGAGACAGTGGGAAATTATTTGCTAAGTCAGGGTATTACAACATTTGATGCCGTATCTATCACTGACATTATCTTGGTCTTTGCTTTGTCACACTTCAGTTGGAACAGCATGCTTGGGTGATTCCTAGTTTCTTGTCTATTGAACCCCTAAAACTTCGGTTAGTTAATTAGTGTCTCTTTGGCAGGCTATGTGTGATGAAGACGAGAGTGACATGAACATGGGAACCAGGGCATACCCTGAAGGCTGGTACTCTGACGACGACGACGGGCAACTCACATGGTTCAACGCTGGTGTTAGAGTCGGCGTGGGGATTGGCCTGGGAGTCTGTGTTGGAGTTGGTATAGGTGTTGGGCTCCTCATGAGCTCCTACCAAGCAACGTCCAGGAACCTGAAGAGGCGGTTCTTCTGACACTGTCGCTACAAAGGTACACAGGCTCGGACGGCCAGTAAGTAGAGACGGCCCATCCGATGATGTTCTGCAGTGAACCAACCGCCGTATGTATAGTTGGTGGATTTGTTGTTCGTTCCATTGTTGCTGGTCGTGTGGAGTTTTTGTCTTGTGTAGCTCTCATCTCTGTGTATGTAATCTGTGAAGGTGTCCCTGAACTTGTGGAAGTGGCAAAACTGGACTCGGCATGGAGCAGCCGCACTGTGGCCTTATTTTGTACGCTTCAGAATTGTGCTAAGCCAATAATGTGTATACAAGTGCGACAGCCTTTCGCTATGAGCGAATATTGTCGGATGTATGTTTCGTCAGCGTTTAGAAGCACATGATAGTACTTGTGGGTAAAGATTGTTCGTTAGGCAACTTGTCCATGATGAGCCGTTCTGCCTGACAGAACAAAATTGTCAATGTGCAGAAGATGGGAACTTGGCGAAAGAGG
>NC_041393.1:387292922-387358642 GCF_002162155.2 Triticum dicoccoides | reverse complement strand
GTACAGCAGTTGACAAAAACAAGGTGGATGAGAGAGAAATTATAAGAAGAAGTTTGTCTTCTCTTATTCGAGAGATGATCTCTTAGCAGTTTTTAGGAATAATTAGTTATTAAAGATAAGACTAAGAGGTAACTCATTGAAGATAAGACTAAGAGGTAACTCATTGTAGATATGGTTTTATTATCATATCTAAATCACATGCAATGTTAAAGATAAAACTATCTTATCAACCACTGTATATGCCCTAAGACAATAAAAACATATGCAAAATCTTGGTCTTATCTGTAACTAGTATCCCTAAGTATGGGGTGAGAGAAATTGCGCTAGGAGCTCGTCTCTTAATTAAGAGAAGACAATTTTTTTTATGATTTCTCTATCCTTCATCTAATCATTTATCCTATTTGACATTTTTTACACGCCCTAAGTGCAAGAAACAAGTAGTAGGTAATGTCGGCGCTGCCTTTCGCATGAGGTCTAAGTCCTTACAAACGCACTCTTACAGAAAAATAGGAAAAACATTCTTAAATATTTTTCCTCCTACATCCACCACCGGCGCGTCATGAGCATAGCATAGCTTGATGTTGTCTCTAGGTCCCCGCCTCAACGAAGCAAACTTTTGAAACCCATGAAAGCTCCTGTGAACTCTGGATAGTACAAAATCAGTATAAGAAAACTACCCTGGAATTTAGCTTTTCTTTCCTCTCCCCCAAGACGGTTTGGGAAAGCCTTCCTCCTCTCGATCTTCGGCAGTGAGCCAATGAAATCGCCTCCCCTCCGCTTGCCGCTCCGACGGCCGGTGGCGGGGGGGAGATTCTCGGTGTCTCGGCTCCTCCTATTAGATAAGTAGAGTTTTAGTCCTGACTGGGCGGCGTTTGGACGGATGGCGGCGCTCCATTTTTGAGTCAGTCTTTTAGGCTCCGATCCTCCTCAAGTTCATCCGTTGGGACGAATTAGACGAAGCTCCAGCATACATTCCTACCAGCTCCCTGGAGCGGCGAGGTTAGGGTTTCTCGCCGTGCGTACGCAACGGCAATATTTGGTGTCAGGTTCTTCAGATTTATTCTAGGATTCAAAGGCAACGACTGCGGCTTCATGGCGCTGGTCCTTAGGGGCATGTGCATGAAAACTTCACGGCTGTTATCGACAAGGTCAGGCCGGTTCCGGTATGTGAGCGGCGACAGCGGCGCATCGTGGCTCGTTCTAGCGGCGGCAATGGTCGTTCGATGGCCCTGGACCTTGATATAATTTTTATTATGTTTGAGGCACTTTGTACTCCCGGCGAATCTTTATAATAGATATCATCATTGTCGCAAAAAATTCTAGGTAGTACAAATATCATAGGTTCACTCCGATTTGCATATCCTACGTACCTAAGAGAGTGGCGCCCACTATTTTCTATTTATCTGAGCATGCAACTATGCATGGAAGAAGGGTCACCTCAACATACTACCATGCATAAAAAATCCACCACAATATGCAACCATGCATGTGGAAATTATCACACTACTTATATTTATAAATAATTTTCATCGATAAAATAATCAAATATTCATGTTCCAACTTCATCAAAATATATAGCGACCAATTTCTGCAACAATCGGATATCATCTACTGGCGATGAGCCCGTGGATTCACCTCCCCTCCACTTGCCGCTCCGGCGGCCGGTGGCGGGGAGGAGATTCCTGGTGTCTTGGCTCCTCCTAGTAGATAGGTAGGATTTTAGTCCTCACTGGGACGGCGTTTGGACGGATGGCGGCGCTCCGTTTTCCAGTCAATCTTCCGGGCTCCTATCCTCCTCAAGTTCATCCGTTGGGACGAATTAGACGGAGCTCCCTGGGGCGGCGAGGTTAGGGTTTCTCGCCGTGCGTACGCAACAGCAATATTGGTGTCGGGTTCTTCAGATTTATTCAAGGATTCAAAGGCAACGACTGCAGCTCCAGGGCGCTGGTCCCTAGGGGCACGTGCACGAAAACTTCTCAGTTGTCATTGACAAGGTCAGGCCAGCTCTGGTATGGGAGCGGCGACAGCAGCGCATCGTGGCTCGCTCTGGCGGCGACAATGGTCGTTCGGTGGTCCATGGACCTCGATGTAATTTTTATTATGTTTGGGTGTTTTGTACTCTCAGCCAATCTTTATAATAGATCTGATCCTTGTCGCATAAAAAGTCTAGGTAGTACAAATATCATAGGTTCACTCCGATTTGCGTATCCTACATACTATTTTCTATTTATCTCAGCATGCAACTATGCATGCAAAAAGGGTTACCTCCACATACTACCATGCATGAAAAATCCACCACAATATGCAACCACGTGTGTGAAAATTATCACACTACTTATATTCTATAAATAATGTTCATCCATAAAATAATCAAATATTCATGTTCCAACTTCATCAAAATATATAGCGACCAATTCCTGCAACAATCGGGTATCATCTACTTTTTGAGATTTTAATCCTATTTAAATCTGTATGATTCCAAACAGCCTATTATCTATACACGTGAATCAACATGTGGTTACATGGTTAGGAGGGTGACTATAACTTAAACCACTAGGGGTTGAATCTCAACTTTAATGTTCTTGTGTGCTTCATTAAGGTAGAATATTCACATAGTGGGAAATGATGTCCCCATCAAAAGCAGTCCGTGTATGGTGGTTACCTCGATCTTGAAGCGAGTTAAGAGCATCTACAACCACAGTTGGAATCTCCGAGCTCCTATACGCCCGCGGACGCGTCTGGACGCGCCCGCCGGCACTAACCGGACATTTCTCAAGTTTCTTCTCAAACAACTATAGTAGGCATGATCGACGTAAACTACCCGTCCTCGTCGTTTGAGATGTCGACGAAGTTGGTGCCGGAGCCATCGGCCTCGTGGTCATTGGAGGCATGCGCATGTTCGACTCGTCCTCATCCTCCACCTCATGCTCTGACTCGAAGGACTCGAGGAGGGCCTGCTACTCCAGCAACTCCTCCGCCTGGGCCACCTCAAACTCTACCATGGTGTTGGCCATGCCAAAGCTCGCAGGCATCGGACCTGCCACTGCCTCCTCCTCGGATGCGCCCTCCGCCACTGGCTTCGGCTCCTCCTGCATGGCAGTGGTGTCTTCCTCCATGGTAGCCTCCTTCTCCTCCTCTGGCTCCGGCGAATCCGGAGGCAGACCGAAAACGACACGAGCAGCACCCCTAGCTCGGATCTCCTCCAACAGCTGCAACGGGTGCTTCGGCATCAACTTGGCGTATGTGGTGATCCTCTGTCGAGACATGGCTAGTGGCTACAGTGAGCGAATGGAAGCTTGCGACACGGGTGGGAGGGAGAGGGAAGGAATGGGGACGAGCTAGGGTTAGGTTGCCGTTGTCCGACTTAAATAGCCGGACTTGCCCTCGAGTGGCACACTGGAATGACGCCACGCAAAGCCATTAATGCGTCCACATCGAGGACCGAAGGAGGCGCGCGTCAGACCGACAATCTCTGCGTGTGACTGTGTGGGCCCTTGCGGTCAGTCCTACATGGAGGGTGTGTTCGGGCATGTTCGGGCGTCCTCATATCCTTCCCAGATATGGGGACTGTCAGTTAGTCTGGGCGTTTGGGCCAGATTTGTGAGGTGCGGGGGTGGCACTTTCTCGTCGGGCCAGTGACCGGAAAACCATCCCGGACATTTGGGACGTGTATGGGGGGTCCCATTGTAGATGCTTTGAGTGAGTGTGTACATGTAGTGGTAGTGGTGGTGGTGACGGGAACGTCTATATTGCTTGGTGCTTCTAATTATTATTATTATTGCATATGCTTGGGCTTGACAAACATAATTGAAACACCTAACAAAATTGAAACATAAAGAAAAAACCGCAGTTGTCTTGACTTACTTACCTTTATGTTGTTTATATGGAAGAAAAGTTTTTCATTTTTGTAATTTTGCATAGTTCTTAAAAAACAAAAATATATCTTAAATCTAGCATTTTACATAGGCACACTCTTTTGAATCTTTGCATAGGTCGACCATCGTAGAATTTTATGCTAAGTTATATTCCTTTAAAAAATATTAATTTCATTAGTATATTCAAAAGTAAAAAAGTATAGAAGTAGTTAGTTGAGTGAATCTCAAGAAAAGTCTTCTCCCTCCTTCCGGCGGCGCCGCCATAGATCCGCCCCACCTCCGATGGCCTTTGGGCCATGGAGGTGCAGAGGATCTCGGCCCCCCTCTGGCGGGAGGGACCATGTTCTCCTTTTTTCTTAGGTTCAACGTCTTGGTTGGCGTTGTGTGACGGTGGCTGATACGTCTCCAACGTATCTATATTTTTTGATTGTTCCATGCTATTATATTATCTATTTTGGATGTTTAATAGGCATTAATATGCTATTTTATATTATTTTTGGGATAAACGTATTAACCGAGAGCCCAGTGTCAGTTTATGTTTTTTTGCCTATTTTAGAGTTTCGCAGAAAAGGAATACCAAACTAAGTCCAAACTGAATGAAACCTTCGTGATGATCTTTCTTGGATCAGAAGGAAACCAGAAGACTTGGAGATGAATTCGGAAACGCAACGAGGCGGCCACGAGGCAGGAGGGCGCGCCCCCTACCTCGTGGGCCCCTAGTAGCTCCCCTGACCTAACTCCTTCGCCTATATATACTGTTATACCCTAAAAACATTAAGGGGTACCACGAAACTATTTTTTCACCGCCACAATCTTTTGTACCCGTGAGATCCCATCTAGGGGCCTTTTTCAGCGTCCTGCCGGGGGGGATTCGATCATGGAGGGCTTCTTCATCAACACCATTGCCTCTCTGATGAAGCGTGATTAGTTTACCACAAACCTACGGGTCCATAGCTAGTAGCTAGATGATTTTCTCTCTCTCTCTTTGATTCTCAATACCATGTTCTCCTCGTTGTTCTTGGAGATCTGTTCGATGTAATATTCTTTTGCGGTGTGTTTGCCGAGATCCGATGAATTGTGAATTTATGATCAGATTATCTATGAATATTATTTGGTTCTTCTCTGAATTCTTATATGCATGATTTGATATCTTTGCAAGTTTCTTCGAATTATCGGTTTAGTTTGGCCTACTAGATTGATCTTTCTTGCAATGGGAGAAGTGCTTAGCTTTGGGTTCAATCTTGTGGTGTCATTTCCCAGTGACAATAGGGGCAACAAGACACGTATTGTATTGTATTGTTTCCATCGAGGATAAAAAGATGGGGTTTTCATCATATTGCTTGAGCTAATTCCTCTACATCATGTCATCTTACTTGATACAGTTACTCTATTCTTCATGAACTTAATACTCTAGATGCAGGCAGGAGTTGGTCGATGTGTGGAGTAATAGTAGTAGATGTAGAATCATTTCGGTCTACTTGACACAGACGTGATGCCTATGTTCATGATCATTGCCTTGGATATCATCGTAACTTTGCGCTTTTCGATCAATTGATCGGCAGTAATTTGTTCAGCCACCATAATATTCACTATCTTGAGAGAAACCACTAGTGAAACCTATGGCCCCGGGGTCTCTTTTTCATTATATTGAATCTCTTTTACATCTTACTAGTTTCTGATCTACTATTTTGCAATCTTTTACTTTCCTATATGAAGGAAATATGCCCTAGAGGCAATAATAAATTTATTATTTATTTCCTTATATCATGATAAATGTTTATTATTCATGCTAGAATTGTATTAACTGGAAACATGATACATGTCTGAATACATAGACAAACTAAGTGTCACTAGTATGCCTCTACTTGACTAGCTGGTTTATCAAAGATGGTTATGTTTCCTAGCCATGGACAAAGAGTTGTCATTTGATTAACGGGATCACATCATTAGGAGAATGATGTGATTGACTTGACCCATTCCATTAGCTTAGCACTTGATCGTTTAGTATGTTGGTACTGCTTTCTTCATGACTTATACATGTTCCTGTGACTATGAGATTATGCAACTCCCATTTACCAGAAGAACACTTTGTGTGCTACCAAATGTCACAATGTAACTGGGTGATTATAAAGGTGCTCTACAGGTGTCTCCGAAGGTACTTGTTGGGTTGGCGTATTTCGAGATTAGGATTTGTCACTCCGATTGTCAGAGAGGTATCTCTGGGCCCTCTCGGTAATGCACATCACTATAAGCCTTGCAAGCAATGTAGCTAATGAGTTAGTTACGGAATGATGCATTACGTAATGAGTAAAGAGACTTGCCGGTAACGAGATTAAACTAGGTATTGAGATACCGACGATCGAATCTCGGGCAAGTAACATACCGATGACAAAGGGAACAACGTATGTTGTTATGCGGTTTGACCGATAAAGATCTTCGTAGAATATGTAGGAGCCAATATGAGCATCCAGGTTCCGCTATTGGTTATTGACCGGAAACGTGTCTCGGTCATGTCTACATAGTTCTCGAACCCGTAGGGTCCGCACGCTTAAGGTTTCGATGACAGTTATACTATGAGTTTATGAGTTTTGATGTACCGAAGGTTGTTCGGAGTCCCGGATGTGATCACGGACATGACGAGGAGTCTCGAAATGGTCGAGACATAAAGATTGATATATTGGAAGCCTATATTTGGATATCGAAATCGTTCCGGGTGAAATCAGGATTTTACCGGAGTACTGGGGGGTTACCGGACCCCCCCCCCCCCCGGGGGGGGTTAATGGGCCTACATGGTCCCTAAGGGAGAAGAGGAGGGCCGGCCATGGCAGGCCGCGCGCCCCCTCACCCCTAGTCCGAATAGGACAAGGAAGGGGGGGCCTTCCCTCTTTCCCCCTTCCCCCTTCCTTCTCCAACAAGGCAAGAGGGGGGAGTCCTACTCCCGGTGGGAGTAGGACTCCTCCAGGCGCACCCCTAGGGTCCGGCCGCACCTCCCCCCTCCCTCCTTTATATACGGGGGCAGGGGGCACATCATGACACACAAGTTGATCTTTGTGATCGTTCCTTAGCCGTGTGCGGTGCCCCCCTCCACCATATTCCACCTCGGTCATATCGTAGCGGTGCTTAGGCGAAGCCCTGCGTCGGTAGAACATCATCACCGTCACCACGCCGTCGTGCTGACGGAACTCTTCCCCGACACCCTGCTGGATTGGAGTCCGGGGATCGTCATTGAGCTGAACGTGTGCTGAACTCGGAGGTGCCGTACGTTTGGTACTTGGATTGGTCGGATCGTGAAAACGTACGACTACATCAATCGCGTTGTTATAATGCTTCCGATTTCGGTCTACAAGGGTACGTGGACTACACTCTCCCTTCTCGTTGCTATGCATCACCATGATCTTGCGTGTGCGTGGGAATATTTTTGAAATTACTACGTTCCCCAACAGTGGCATCCGAGCCTAGGTTTTACGCGTAGATGTTATATGCACGAGTAGAACACAAATGAGTTGTGGGCGATACAAGTCATAATGCTTACCAGCATGTCATACTTTGGTTCGGCAGTATTGTTGGATGAAGCGGCCCGGACCGACATTACGCGTACGCTTACGCGAGACTGGTTCTACCGACGTGCTTTGCACACAGGTGGCTGGCGGGTGTCTGTTTCTCCAACTTTAGTTAACCGAGTGTGGCTATGCCCGGTCCTTGAGAAGGTTAAAACAACACTAACTTGACGAACTATCGTTGTGGTTTTGATGCGTAGGTAAGAACGGTTCTTGCTCAGCCCGTAGCAGCCACGTAAAATTTGCAACAACAAAGTAGAGGACGTCTAACTTGTTTTTGCAGGGCATGTTGTGATGTGATATGGTCAAGACGTGATGAAATATAAGTTGTTGTATGAGATGATCATGTTTTGTTGAAGTTATCGGCAACTGGCATAAGCCCTATGGTTGTCTCTTAGTTGCATAAGATGCAAGTGCCAGATAATTGCTTTACTTTATCGCTATGCGATAGCAATAGTTGCAAGAGCAATAGTTGGCGAGACGACCATGTGACGACACATTGATATAGATCAAGATGATGAAGATCATGGTGTCGTGCTGGTGACGATAGAGATCATGACAGTACTTTGGAGATGGAGATCAAAGGCGCAAGATGATCATGGCCATATCATGTCACATATTTTGATTGCATATGATGTTTATCTTTTATACATCTTATTTTGCTTAGTTTAACGGTAGCATTTTAAGATGATCTCTCACTAATTATCAAGAAGTGTTCTCCCTGAGTATGCACCATTGCGGAAGTTCTTCGTGCTGAGACACCACGTGATGATCGGGTGTGATAGGCTCTACGTTCAAATACAACGGGTGCAAAACAGTTGCACACGCGGAATACTTAGGTTATACTTGACAAGCCTAGCATATACAGATATGGCCTCGGAACACGGAGACCGAAAGGTCGAACATGAATCATATAGTAGATATGATCAACATAGTGATGTTCACCGTTGAAAACTACTCCATCTCATGTGATGATCGGACATGGTTTAGTTGATTTGGATCACGTGATCACTTAGATGACTAGAGAGATGTCTAAGTAATATGATTAATTGAACTTTAATTTATCATGAACTTAGTCCTGATAGTATTTTGCAAATTATGTTATAGATCAATAACTCGCATTGTTGCTTCCCTATGTTTATTTTGATATGTTCCTAGAGAAAAATATGTTGAAAGATGTTAGTAGCAATGATGCGGATTGGATCCGTGATCTGAGGTTTATCCTCATTGCTGCACAGAAGATTTATGTCCTTGATGCACCGCTAGGTGACAGACCTATTGCAGGAGCAGATGCAGACGTTACGAACGTTTGGCTAGCTCAATATGATGACTACTTGATAGTTTTGTGCACCATGCTTTATGGCTTAGAACCGGGACTACAAACGTTTTTTGAAACGTCACAGAACATATGAGATGTTCCATGAGATGAAATTGATATTTCATACTCATGCCTGTGTCAAGAGGTATGAGACCTCTGACAAATACTTCGCCTAAAATATGGAGGAGAATTGCTCAACTAGTGAGCAAGTGCTTAGATTATCTGAGTACTACAATCGCTTGAATCAAGTGGGAGTTAATCTTCCAGATAAGATAGTGATTGACAGAGTTCTCTAGTCACCATCACCAAGTTAGTAGAACTTCATGATGAACTATAGTATGTGAGGGATGACGAAAATAATTCCCGAGCTCTTCGTGATGCTGAAATCGACGATGGTAGAAATCAAGAAAGAACATCAAGTGTTGATGATTGACAAGATCACTAGTTTCAAGAAAAGGGCAAAAGGAAAGAAAGGGAAACTTCAAGTAGAATGGCAAGCAAGTTGTCACTCCCGTGAAGAAGCCCAAAGCTGGACCAAAGCCTGAAACTAAGTGCTTCTACTGCAAAGGAAATGGTCACTGGAAGCGGAAATGCCCTAAATATTTGGTGGATAAGAAGGATGGCAAAGTGAACAAGGGTATATTTGATATACAGGTTATTGATGCGTACCTTACTAGTGTTTATAGTAGGCCCTGAGTATTTGATACTTGTTCGGTTGCTAAGATTAATAACTCGAAACAGGAGTTACAGAATAAACAGAGACTAGTTGAGGGTGAAATAACGATGTGTGTTGGAAGTGATTCCAAGATTGATATGATCATCATCGTACACTCCCTATATTTTTGAGATTAGTGTTGAACCAAAATAATTGTTATTTGGTGTTTGCGTGAGCATAAATATGATTAGATCATGTTTATTGCGATACGATTATTCATCAAAGACAGAGAATAAATTGTTATTCTGTTTACATGAATAAAACCTTCTATGGTCATACACCCAATGTTGATGGTTTATTAAATCTTGATCATGGTGATACACATATTCATAATATTGATGTCAAAAGATGCAAGGTTGATAATGATAGTGCAACTTATTTGTGGCACTGTCGTTTGGGTCATATCGGTGTAAAGCGCATGAAGAAACTCCATAAAGATGGATTTTCCGAGTCACTTGGTTATGAATCATTTGATGCTTGCGAACCGTGCCTTTTGGGCAAGATGACTAAAACTTCATTCTCTGGAACAATGGAATGAGCTACTGACTTATTGGAAATAATACATACCGATGTATGCGATCCGATGAGTGTTAAGGCTCGTGGCAGGTATCGTTATTTTCTGACCTTCACAGATGATTTGAGCAGATATGGGTATATCTACTTGATGAAACATAAGTCTGAAACATTTGAAAAGTTCAAAGAATTTCAGAGTGAAGTGGAAAATCATCGTAACAAGAAAAATAAAGTTTCTACGATCTGATCATGGAGACGAATATTTGAGTTACGAGTTTGGCCTTCATATAAAACAATGTGGAATAGTTTCACAGATCATGCCACATGGAACACCACAGCGTAATGGTGTGTCCGAACGTCGTAACCGCACTTTATTGGATATGGTGCGATCTATGATGTATCTTACCGATTTACCACTATCGTTTTGGGGTTATGCATTAGAGACAGCTGCATTCACTTTAAATAGGGCACCATCAAAATCCGTTGAGACGACACTGTATGAACTATGGTTTAGCAATAAACCTAAGCTGTTGTTTCTTAAAGTTTGGAGTCGCAATGCTTATGTGAAAAAAATTCAACCTGATAAGCTCGAACCCAAATCGGAGAAGTGCATCTTCATAGAATACCCAAAGGAAATTGTTGGGTACACCTTCTATCACAGATCCGAAGGCAAAATATTCGTTGCTAAGATGGATCCTTTCTAGAGAAGGAGTTTCTCTCGAAAGAAGTGAGTGGGAGGAAAGTAGAACTTGATGAGGTAACTATACCTACTCATTTATTGGAAAGTAGTTCATCAAAGAAATCAGTTCCAGTGATTCCTACACCAATTAGTGAGGAAGCTAATGATATTGATCATGAAACTTCAGATCAAGTTACTACCGAACCTCGTAGGTCAACCAGAGTAAGATCCACACCAGAGTGGTACGGTAATCCTATTCTGGAGGTCATGTTACTTGACCATGGCGAACCTACGAACTATGAGGAAGCGATGATGAGCCCAGATTCCGCGAAATGGCTGGAGGCCATGAAATCTGAGATAGGATCCATGTATGAGAACAAAGTGTGGACTTCGGTGGACTTGCCCGATGATCGGCAAGCCATAGAAAATAAATGGATCTTCAAGAGGAAGACAGACACTCATAGTAGTGTTACTATCTACAAAGCTCGACTTGTCGCAAAAAGGTTTTCGACAAGTTCAAGGGGTTAACTACGATGAGACTTTGTCACCCGTAGTGATGCTTAAGTCTGTCCGAATCATGTTAGCAATTGCCGCATTTTATGATTATGAAATTTGGCAAATGGATGTCAAAACTGCATTCCTGAATGGATTTCTAGAAGAAAAGTTGTATATGATGCAACCATAAGGTTTTGTCGATCCAAAAGGTGCTAACAAAATGTGCAAGCTCCAACGATCCATCAATGGACTGGTGCAAGCATCTCGGAGTTGGAATATACGCTTTGATGAGTTGATCAAAGCATATGGTTTTATACAGACTTTTGGAAAGGCCTGTATTTACAAGAAAGTGAGTGGGAGATCTGTAGCATTTCTAATACTATATGTAGATGACATATTGTTGATTGGAAATGATATAGAAATTCTGGATAGCATAAAAGGATACTTGAATAAGAGTTTTTCAAAGCAAGACCTCGGTGAAGCTACTTACAGATTGAGCATCAAGATTTATATAGATAGATCTAGACGCTTGATAAGATTTTTCAATGAGTACATATGTAGGACCTTGAGAAGAGGTGTCTAGAGGGGGGTGATTAGACACTAAGTACCAAAGTTGCAGTTTTTTAACTTCTTTAAGTTTAAGTGGAGTTTAGGCACAAGTTTAACATTCACAACATATAGCAAGCAAGCATGCAAAGAGTATATGAGCAGCGGAAAGTAAAGCATGCAACTTGCAAGAATGTAAAGGGAAGGGTTTTGGAGGATTCAAATGCAGTTGGAGACACGGATGTTTTTGGCGTGGTTCCGATAGGTGGTGCTATCGTACATCCACGTTGATGGAGACTTCAACCCATGAAGGGTAACGGTTGCGCGAGTCCATGGAGGGCTCCACCCAAGAAGGGTCCACGAAGAAGCAACCTTGTCTATCCCACCATGGTCGTTGCCCACAAAGGACTTGCCTCACTAGCGGTAGATCTTCACGGAGTAGGCGATCTCCTTGCCCTTACAAACTCCTTGGTTCAACTCCACAATCTTTGTCGGAGGCTCCCAAGTGACACCTAGCTAATCTAGGAGACACCACTCTCCAAGAAGTAACAAATGGTGCGTTGATGATGAACTCCTTGCTCTTGTGCTTCAAATGATAGTCTCCCCAACACTCAACTCTCTCTCATAGGATTTGGATCTGGTGGAAAGAAGATTTGAGTGGAAAGCAACTTGGGGAAGGCTAGAGATCAAGATTCATATGGTAGGAATGGAATATCTTGGCCTCAACACATGAGTAGGTAGTTCTCTCTCAGAACTGGTAAGTTGGAAGTGTAAGTTTGTTCTGATGGATCTCTCCACGAATGAAGAGGAGGTGGAGGGGTATATATAGCCTCCACACAAAATCTAACCATTACACACAATTTACCAATCTCGGTGGGACCGAATCAACAAACTCGGTCAGACCGATTTGGTAAACCTAGTGACCGTTAGGATTTTCGGTGGGACCGAAATGCAACTCGGTAGGACCGATATGGTTAGGGTTAGGGCATAACGTAATCTCGGTGAGACCGATTACACAAACTCGGTAAGACCGATTTTGGTAATTAGCTAACCAGAGAGTTGGTCAGGCAAACTCGGTGGGACCGATTACTCAAACTCGGTGGGACCGATTTTGGTAATAAGTTAACCAGAGAGTTTGCATTGTAATCTCGGTAGGACCGATTGCTCCAACTCAGTAAGACCGATTTTGATAATGGACATACACAGAGAGATTACAATCCCATCTTGGTGAGACCGAGATCCCTATCGGTGAAACCGATTTGCCTAGGGTTTGTGGCAGTGGCTATGACATCTGAACTCGGTGGCGCCGGATAGAAAGAATCGGTGTGACCGATTTTGGCTTTAGGTTTAGGTCATATGTGGATGTGAGAAAGTAGTTGAGGGTTTTGGAGCATACCACTAAGCACATGAAGCAAGAGGCTCATTAAGCAACACCTCATCCCTCCTTGATAGTATTGGCTTTTCCTATAGACTCAATGTGATCTTGGATCACTGAAATGTAAAATGAAGAGTCTTGAGCTTGAAGCTTTAGCCAATCCCTTGTCCTTAGCATCTTGAAGGAGTTCCACATCCTTTAGTCCATGCCACTTCATTATTGAACTTGTCTAAAATATACTACATAGAAGTGTTAGTCCAACAAGAGATATGTTGACATTAATTACCAAAACCACCTAGGGAGCACTTGTGCTTTCAATCTCCCCCTTTTTGGTAATTGATAACAACATACATCAAAGCTTTAGATAAGGATATAAAGAATAGCAAGTAAAGCTTTGGAAAGACATGTAACAAGCAAAGGCTCCCCCTACATGTATGCAATCATGTGAAATATAGAATATAGAAGCATGTTAGAGCATAACCATGGCAAAGTAAGCAATGTGTTACATGTATCTTGGCCATATGCATCAGAGCAAAGAATATTAAAGAAAATACCTTCATGCTCATGAGTCCTTCTTGCAAACAGTATGTACATCAGCAAGAAATCCTCATACACATGATTGTGATGCATATACTTACCTTGTAGTCTTGAGTTGGCTTAGGATGGAATGAACCTGCACAAACAAGGTTAGATAACACAGGTACATCCACTAACCAGGGCAAACAGAAGAAACCACAAGAATACCAAGACTGGGATGACATGTACATAGTGAGTACTAAGTACCACGTTGGATTAGACATGTCCCCAAGAGTAAAGATATGCAATGAATTTAAATGATTTCTTTCCCTTAGATGTCTTGCTCCCCCTGAATCTAGCATGGGATACTGGGAGAAGAGAGGGAACAGAAAATCAGAGCTGAAGAATATGAATGAATAGAGCTAGTGCAAACTAATGCAAGTAAGCACATATGAACATGTCTTTACCCCAAAAAGACATGTGGCATCTCTCTTCTTGAACACCAAGCATCTGGGATCCTTGAGAAATACTTTCTACTTGAGTATTTTCTCCCCCTGGAGATCTCTCTCTCCCCCTGTGGAAGTGATATTCTCTGATGTGATCTCTCTCTAAATGATAAGCTTTGATGTGATCTCTCTCTCCCCCTTTGACATCAATTTCCAAGAAGGGCTTCTGGAATTTGTCGTGAATGGGTTTGATCCTTGAGTCACAGCACAAAGCATTTGTAAAAATGTGATGCTTGTAGAGGACAAGATTCATTGAGTGGAGCTAGAACAGACGAAACACAGAATAAGTGGCAAACTGTTTTTCCTGTGGTGAAATCGGTGGCACCGAGTTGTATGCTTCGGTTGTACCAAAAGAATTCGGTTGGACCGAAAATAACTAATCGATGGAACCGAGTTCATCGCAGAGAAAACACTTGGCACCTCAGCTCACTAGTCTAGTAGGATCTCACAAAGATTTGCAAGGAATTAACTAAATGATATGCAATGAATTGGATGCATAAAATGCAGAGCAAACAAGAAGAAAAGAAAGAAATCTAGATGAAGTTTTTTTTTGAAAGGGGAAACAAATATGCATGAGACAAATGCAAAAACACAGAGATGAACATAAGAGAACTTCATCTAGAGATGGTCGGCGACAAAGTCACCTATGTTAGAGTATATTGACTTAGGAGTCAAGTGAGATCACTTGATCATAGGTCATACTCATCGTTTAAGCTCAAAATGGGGTTACCATTTTTTGTTCAAGCATCTTGATGTATTCACATCTTGTCGAGTTGCTTTAGCTCATGTCTTGGAGTAAAGCTTCTCTAAGATGGAATAACATACCTTGGTTGGTGGTGTTGATCATGTAGTTGAACTTATGTGGGTTGCTCAAGGTTGATGTGCCTCATCAAGAGTTGGGAGCACCACTTGGAATTTGAGTCCATCTACCTACATGGGTTAGTTCTTGCAAGGAAGACCACTTGTGTATCCAAAAATGACAATCATGAAGCTCAACATAGAATTTGTCAAAGGATATGTTTGAATGGTTCCGTGCTTCCTTGTCTTCAACCACCTTTGTATAGAGACTTGGTGATGTAGAGATTGCTCAAGATGTGAGTAGGTTACAATCTCATGGAATTTGATTCAACCAAGTACCTACATGGGTTAGATAACATGCAAGATGCAAATATGTCCAAGATATAAGATTTTCATCATAAGAGAAATATCAAGGATTAGTCATAAGCTCATGTCTTGCATGTATCCAATGGAGTTTCTACTCCAAGTTTGAAGCATAAATGATGTTCAATTCTCCTCTCAACCTACAAAACACTTTCTCATCAAGAGGTTTAATGAATATATCCGCTAATTGCTTTTCGATGCGAACATGCTTAAGATCAATGTCACCCTTAGCAACATGATCTCGAATGAAATGATGACGAACTTCAATATGCTTAGTTCGAGAATGTTGCACAGGATTATGTCCAATTTTGATAGCACTTTCATTGTCACAAAGCAATGGAACATGTTTCACATATATCCCATAATCTTTAAGAGTTTGGGTCATCCAAAGTAATTGAGCACAACATGAACCAGCGGCAATGTATTCCGCTTCAGCGGTAGATAAGGATACCGAGTTTTGTTTCTTGGAGGACCAAGACACAAGAGATCTACCAAGAAATTGACAAGTACCCGAAGTGTACTTTCTATCAACCTTGTCTCCGGCATAGTCTGAGTCAGAGTAGCCAACAAGATCGAAAGAGGCCCTCTTAGGATACCAAATGCCAAAATTTGGTGTATGTATTAAGTATATCATTATCCTTTTCACAGCCTTAAGATGACATTCTTTAGGAGCAGCTTGATATCTTGCACACATGCACACACTTAGCATAATATCAGGACGTGAAGCACATATGTATAACAATGAACCAATCATAGAGCGATAGACCTTTTGATCAACTGGTTCACCGTCTTTGGTCAAATCAAGATGTCCACTAGTGGGCATGGGTGTAGACATACCTTTGCATTCTTGCATATTGAACTTCTTGAATAAGTCCTTAGCGTACTTTGTTTGAGAGACAAAAGTACCTTCCTTAGTTTGCTTGATTTGCAACCCAAGAAAGAATTTGAGTTCACTCATCATTGACATCTCAAACTTCTTCGACATTAGCTTTCCAAACTTCTCACTAAAATGAGGGTTAGTTGAACCAAATATAATATCATCAACATAGATTTGGCACACAAATAGTTCTCCATTAACTCTTTTAGTAAAAAGAGTAGAATCAATTTTCCCAATTTCAAATCCCTTTCCAAGAAGAAACTTAGTTAAGCATTTGTACCAAGCTCTAGGAGCTTGTTTAAGACCATAAAGAGCTTTGTGAAGTTTGTAAACATGATTTGGTTTCTTAGGATTGACAAAGCTGGGAGGTTGTTTGACATAAACTTCCTCCTCTATTTCACCATTTAGAAAAGCACTTTTAATGTCCATTTGGTACAATGTGATATCATGGTGATTAGCATAGGCAAGTAAGATGCGATAGACTCAAGTCTAGCAACGGGAGCATAAGTCTCACCATAGTCCATACCTTCGACTTGTGTGTAGCCTTGGGCGACGAGACATGCTTTGTTGCGAACAACTTGTCCATCTTCATCTTGCTTGTTGCGAAACACCCATTTGGTACCGATGATGTTGTGGTTGTTGTCGGGCTTCTCAACCAATGTCCAAACTTGGTTTCTCTCAAAGTTGTGTAGCTCTTCATGCATAGCATTTATCCAATCTGGATCTTCCAATGCTTCTTCGACCTTCATAGGTTCAATGCTAGAGATGAAAGAATAGTTTTCACAAAAGTTAGCTAAACAAGTTTTAGAGCGAGTGATTCTCCCGGTTTGAATATCATTGTAGATTTGCTCGACGGGATGGTCTTTAGCAATTCTTGCTCGAACTCGTGAAAACTTTTGCTTGGTCCTTGGTTGAACATCTTCTTCATCATCATCTTCTTCTTCTTCTTGATCTTCTTCATTGTTGGCGTTGTCGTTCTCTTGTCGTGGTGGAGAAGGAGGTTGTTGACGTTCTCGATGCACTTCCTCGTTTTCTTCATCTTGGTGTGTCCCACTTGTGGATGCTTCCGTATCAACTCTTGGTTCACCTTGTCGTGAAGTAGAAGCTTCCACTTGTACGGACGAGGTACTCTCCTTCACCTCCGTTGGACGAACCTTGCCAATAGACAAGTCTTGGATTGCTTCCGAAGGATCTTTGTCTCCTACATCAATTGGCAATTTCTCTACTTGCGAGCCGTTAGATTCATCAAACTTCACATCTACCGTCTCTTCAACCTTTTGGGTGAAATTGTTGTAGACACGGTATGTGTGAGAGTTTGAGCCATAACCTAGTAGGAAACCTTCATGAGACTTAGAAGCAAATTTAGAACGACGATGCTTATCAAGAATGTAGCACTTTGAGCCGAATACTCGAAAGTATCCAACTTGGGGTTTGTTACCGGTGAGGAGCTCGTATGCCGTCTTGCCGAGTAGCTTGTGAAGATACAAGCGATTTGTTGCATGACAAGCTGTCTTAACCGCTTCTGCCCAAAAGTGCTTCGGTGTCTTGTACTCATCAAGCATCGTTCTCGCCATTTCAATGAGCGCCCGGTTCTTCCTCTCAACAACTCCATTTTGTTGAGGTGTGTACGTAGCCGAGAACTCGTGTGAAATCCCTTCTTCGTCAAGAAAGGTGTCCACATTTGCGTTCTTGAACTCTGTTCCGTTGTCGTTGCGAACCTTCTTGATCTTCACTTCAAATTGATTTTGGGCCTTCCTAGCGAAGTTCTTGAAGATCTTTTGGACCTGCAATTTATCATCGAGAAAGAACACCCACGTAAATCTTGAAAAATCATCAACTATAAGTAGACCAAAAGAATTTCCACCGAGACTCTTGTAAGAGTTGGGACCAAAAAGATCCATGTGAAGTAGCTCAAGTGGCCTCCTTGTGGTCATGATGTTCTTCACGGGATGCCTTCCTCCAACCTGTTTACCTGCTTGACAAGCACTGCAAAGTCTATCCTTATCAAAAATGACATCATTAACTCCAAGGCTATGATTCCCTTTAATAAGCTTGTCAAGGTTTCTCATGCCAACGTGACCTAGTCGTCTATGCCATAACCAACCTTTTGAGGATTTAGCAATGAAGCAAGTTTTAGGTTGGGCCTTTTTAGTGAAATCAACAATGTAAAGATCACCTCTATGTATACCGGTAAAGACCATTTTATGATTGTCTCGATGAAACACTTGGCAATCAACTTCAGGAAATAAGACATTGAAACCAAAGTCAGCAAGTCTAGATACTGAAAGTAAGTTGTATCCAAGAGATTCAACGAGCATAACATTTTGTATGGAGCTATCATGTGATATGGCCACCTTACCGAGGCCAACCACCTTACCCTTTGAGTTGTCACCGAAAGTGACATACTTTCGAGGACTATCATTATCAGCAAGCTCATGAAACATGTCTTTATCTCCGGTCATGTGATCGGTACATCCACTATCAAGAACCCATTCCTTTCCTCCTGACATATATCCCCGAAGATTTGCCATAAGACCAAAGTGTCTCATTGCATCATCAAGATCGAAGTCACTTTCATCATCCTCGTCATAGTATCCATGTTCAACATCGTCATGTGGTGGATCAAAACCTAGAGAGGGTGATTCGTTAGAGTGAGTTTGACAATGATCTTGTCTATGAATTTTTATAGCTTCAGAAATAATATCACTAATAATACCAACATTTCCTTTGGCACGCATGAGGCTCGTAAGCTCAAATAGACGATCACCAAACATAGGATCACTAGTATTCATCTTACTCAAAGCAATAGACTTATGGAGAATTTCATCAAGATTTTTCAAAGAATAATCTGGAAATCGTTCCTCAAGAAATTTCCATATAGTGTAGGCACACTCAAGAGTAGGCAGTTTTATAATCAAGTTTCTAGGCAAGCCTCTAGTGATAAGATTAACAGTTCTAACATTCCTAATCATGTCAATAGACTCATCAAGGGTAGGATGCATAGGATCAACACAAGGTGCACAAGGACTAGCAATGTACTTGTTCAAATGATATTGATTGAAAATTACAAGCATCTCATTTTTCCACTCATGAAAATACTCTCCATCAAGTATAGACACTCTATGTCTAAGACTCCCCAAAGTAGACTCATCCATCTTCATAGTATTGAAGCCAAAAGATATAAGTATAATACTGATAGTGCAACTTATTTGTGGCACTTCCGTTTAGTTCATATTGGTGTAAAGCGCATGAAGAAACTCCATGTTGATGGGCTTTTGGAATCACTTGATTATGAATCACTTGATGCTTGCGAACCATGCCTCATGGGCAAGACGACTAAGACTCCATTCTCCGAAACAATGGAGCGAGCAACAGACTTCTTGTAAATAATACATACTGATGTATGTGGTCTGATGAGTGTTGAGGCTCGCGGCGGGTATCGTTATTTTCTGACCTTCACAGATGATTTGAGTAGATATGGGTATATCTACTTGATGAAGCATAAGTCTGAAACATTTGAAAAGTTCAAAGAATTTCAGAGTGAAGTGGATAATCATCGTAACAAGAAAAATAAAGTTTCTACGATCTGATCGTGGAGGTGAATATTTGAGTTATGAGTTTGGTCTTCATTTGAAACAGTGTGGAATAGTTTCGCAACTCACGCCACATAGAACACCACAGCGTAATGGTGTGTCCAAACGTCGTAACCGTACTTTATTGGATATGGTGCGATCTATGATGTCTCTTACTGATTTACTGCTATCGTTTTGGGGTTATGCTTTAGAGACGGTTGCATCCACGTTAAATAGGGCACCATCTAAATCCATTGAGATGACACCATATGAACTGTGGTTTGGCAAGAAACCCAAGTTGTCGTTTCTTAATGTTTGGGGCTGTGATGCTTATGTGAAAAAGCTTAAAACTGATAAGCTCGAACCCAAATCGGAGAAATGTGTCTTCATAGGATACCCAGAGGAGACTGTTGGGTACACCTTCTATCACAGATTCGAAGGCAAGATATTCGCTGCTAAGAATGGATCCTTTCTAGAGAAGGAGTTTCTCTTGAAAGAAGTGAGTGGGAGGAAAGTAGAACTTGATGAGGTAATTGTACCTTCTCCTGAATTGGAAAGTAGTTCATCATAGAAATCAGTTCCCGTGATTCCTACACCAATCAGCGAGGAAGCTAATGATGATGATCATGAAACTTCAGATCAAGTTACTACTGAACCTCATAGGTTAACTAGAGCAAGATCTGCACCAGAGTGGTACAGTAATCCTGTTCTGGAGGTCATGTTACTTGACCATGACGAACCTACGAACTATGCGGAAGCGATGATGAGCCCAGATTCCGTGAAATAGCTTGAGGCCATGAAATCTGAGATGAGATCCATGTACGAGAACAAAGTGTGGACTTTGGTTGACTTGCCCGATGATCAGCAAGCAATAGAGAATAAATGGATCTTCGAGAAGAAGACTGACACTGATGGTAATGTTATTGTCTACAAAGCTCGACTTGTTGCGAAAGGTTTTCAACAAGTTCAAGGAGTTGACTACGATGAGACCTTCTCACCCGTAGCGATGCTTAAGTCTATCCGAATCATGTTAGCAATTGCTGCATTTTATGATTATGAAATTTGGCAAATGGATGTCAAAACTGCATTCCTTAATGGATACCTCAAAGAAGAGTTGTATATGATGCAACTAGAAGGTTTTGTCGATCCAAAAGGTGCTAACAAAGTGTGCAAGCTCCATCGATCCATTTATGGTCTGGTGCAAGCCTCTCGGAGTTGGAATATACACTTTGATATAGATCAAAGCATATGGTTTTATACAGACTTTTGGAGAAGCATGTATTTACAAGAAAGTGAGTGGGAGCTCTATAGCATTTCTGATATTATATGTAGATGACATATTGTTGATCAGAAATGATACTGAATTTCTAAATAGCATAAAAGCATACTTGAATAAGAATTTTCAATAAAGACCTCGGTGAAGCTGCTTATATATCGGGCATCAAGATCTATAGAGATAGATCAAGACGCTTAATTGGACTTTCAAAAAGCACATACCTTGATAAAGTTTTGAAGAAGTTCAAAATGGATCAGTCAAAGAAAGGGTTCTTGCATGTGTTACAAGGTGCGAAGTTGAGACAGACTCATTGCCCAACCACTGCAGAAGATAGAGAGAAAATGAAAGTCATTCCCTATTCCTAATCCATAGGTTCTATCATGTATGCAATGCTGTGTACCAGACCTGATGTGTGCCTTGCTATTAGTTTAGCAGGGAGGTACCAAAGTAATCCAGGAGTGGATCACTAGACAGCGGTCAAGAACATCCTGAAATACCTGAAAAGGACTAAGGATATGTTTCTCGTTTATGGAGGTGACAAAGAGCTCGTCGTAAATGGTTATGTTGATGCAAGCTTTGGCTCTGATCTGGATGACTCTAAGTCTCAAACCAGATACGTATTTATATTGAATGGTGGAGCTGTCAGTTGGTGCAGTTCCAAGAAGAGTGTCGTGGCGGGATCTACATGTGAAGCGGAGTACATAGGTGCATCGGAAGCAGCAAATGAAGGAATCTGGATGAAGGAGTTCATATCCGGTCTAGGTGTAATACCTAGTGCATCGGGTCCAACGAAAATCTTTTGTGACAATACTGGAGCAATAGCCTTGGCGAAGGAATCCAGATTTCACAAGAGAACCAAGCACATCAAGAGACGCTTCAATTCCATCCGCGATCTAGTCAAGGAGGGAGACATAGAAGTTTGCAAAATACACACAGATCTGAATGTTGCAGACCCATTGACTAAGCCTCTTCCACGAGCAAAACATGATCAGCACCAAAAATCCAAGGGTGTTAGAATCATTACTATGTAATCTAGATTATTGACTCTAGTGCAAGTGGGAGACTGAAGGAAATATGCCCTGGAGGCTATAATAAAGTTGTTATTTATATTTCCTTATATCATGATAAATTTTTATTATTCATGCTAGAATTGTATTAACCGGAAACTTAGTACATGTGTGAATACATAGTCAAACAGAGTGTCCCTAGTATGCCTCTACTTGACTAGCTCGTTAATCAAAGATGGTTAAGTTTCCTAACCATAGACACGTGTTGTCATTTTATGAGCGGGATCACATCATTAGAGAATGATGTGATGGACAAGACCCATCTGTTAGTGTAGGACCTTGAGAAGAGGTGTCTAGAGGGGGGGTGATTAGACACTAAGTACCAAAGTTGCAGTTTTTAACCCTTTTTAAGTTTAAGTGGAGTTTAGGCACAAATTTAACATTCACAACATATAGCAAGCAAGCATGCAAAGAGTATATGAGCAGCGGAAAATGAAGCATGCAACTTGCAAGAATGTAAAGGGAAGGGTTTTGGAGGATTCAAACGCAATTGGAGACACGAATGTTTTTGGCGTGGTTCCGATAGGTGGTGCTATCGTACATCCACGTTGATGGAGACTTCAACCCATGAAGGTTAACGGTTGCGCGAGTCCACCGAGGGCTCCACCCAAGAAGGGTCCACGAAGAAGCAACCTTGTCTATCCCACCATGGCCGTCTCCCACGAAGGACTTTCCTCACTAGCGGTAGATCTTCACGAAGTAGGCGATCTCCTTGCCCTTACAAACTCCTTGGTTCAACTCCACAATCTTGTCGGAGGCTCCCAAGTGACACCTAGCCAATCTAGGAGACACCACTCTCCAAGAAGTAACAAATGGTGCGTTGATGATGAACTCCTTGCTCTTGTGCTTCAAATGATAGTCTCCCCAACACTCAACTCTCTCTCATAGGATTCAGATCTGGTGGAAAGAAGATTTGAGTGGAAAGCAACTTGGGGAAGGCTAGAGATCAAGATTCATATGGTAGGAATGGAATATCTTGGCCTCAACACATGAGTAGGTGGTTCTTTCTCAGAAATGGTGAGTTGGAAGTGTAGGTTTAGTCTGATGGCTCTCTCCACGAATGAAGAGGAGGTGGAGGGGTATATATAGCCTCCACACAAAATCTAACCGTTACACACAATTTACCAAACTCGGTGGGACCGAATCAACAAACTCGGTCGGACCGATTTAGCAAATTTAGTGACCGTTAGGATTTTCGGTGGGACCGAAATGCAACTCGGTGGGACCGATATGGTTAGGGTTAGGGCATAATGTAATCTCGATAAGACCGATTACACAAACTCAGTGGAATCGATTTTGGTAATTAGCTAACCAGAGAGTTGGTCAGGCAAACTCGGTGGGACCGATTACTCAAACTCGGTGGGACCGATTTTGGTAATAAGTTAACCAGAGAGTTTGCATTGTAATCTCGGTAGTACCGATTACTCAAACTCGGTGAGACCAATTTTGATAATGGACATACATAGAGAGATTACAATCCCATCTCGGTGAGACCGAGATCCCTATCGGTAAGACCGATTTACCTAGGGTTTGTGGCAGTGGCTAAGACATCCAAACTCGGTGGCGCCGGATAGAAAGAATAGGTGTGGCCAATTTTGGCTTTAGGTTTAGGTCATATGTGGATGTGAGAAAGTAGCTGAGGGTTTTTGGAGCATATCACTAAGCACATGAAGCAAGAGGCTCATTAAGCAACACCTCATCCCTCCTTGATAGTATTGGCTTTTCCTATAGACTCAATGTGATCTTGGATCACTGAAATGTAAAATGAAGAGTCTTGAGCTTGAATCTTGAGCCAATCCTTTGTCCTTAGCATCTTGAAGGAGTTCCCACATCCTTTAGTCCATGCCACTCCAATGTTGAACTTGTCTGAAATATACTAGATAAAGGTGTTAGTCCAACAAGAGATATGTTGACATTAATTACCAAAACCACCGACGGAGCACTTGTGCTTTCAATCTCCCCCTTTTTGGTAATTGATGACAACATACATCAAAGCTTTAGATAAGGATATAAAGAATAGCAAGTAAAGCTTTGGAAAGACATGTAACAAGCATAGGCTCCCCCTACATGTATGCAATCATGTGAATATGAAATATAGAAGCATGTGAGAGCATAACCATGATAGAGCAGGCAATGTGTTACATGTATCTTGGCCATATGCATTAGAGCAAAAAGTATTAAAGGAAATACCTTCATGCCCATGAGCCCTTCTTGCAAACAGTATGTACATTAGCAAGAATTCCTCATACACATGATTGTGATGCATATACTTACCTTGTAGTCTTGAGTAGGCTTAGGATGGAATGAACCTGTGTAAACAAGGTTAGATAACACAGATACATCTACTAGCCAGAGCAAACAGAAGAAACCACAAGAATACCAAGACTGGGATGACATGTAGAGAGTGAGTACTAAGTACCACATTTGATTAGACATGTCCCCAAGAGTAAAGATATGCAATGAATTTGAATGATTCCTTTCCCTTGGATGTCTTGCTCCCCCTGAATCTAGCATGGGATACTGGGAGAAGATAGGGAACAGAAAATCAGAGCTGAAAGATATAAATGAACAGAGCTAATGCAAACTAATGCAAGTAAGCACATATGAACATGTCTTTCCCCTCAAGAAGACATGTGGCATCTCTCCTCTTGAACACCAAGCATCTCGGATCCTTGAGAAATACTTTCTACTAGTATTCTCTCCCCCTGGAGATCTCTCTCTCTCTCTCTCTCCCTGAAGGATCTCTCTCCCCCTGAGAAGGTGATACTCTCTCTAAAATGATAAGCTTTGATGTGATCTCTCTCTCCCCCTTTGACGTCAATTTCCAAGAAGGGCTTGATAAAAATGTGATCTCTCTCTCCCCCTCTGGAATTTGTCGTGAATGGGTTTGATCCTTGAGTCACAACATAAAGCACTTGATAAAAATGTGATGCTTGTTAGAGGACAAGATTCATTGAGCGGAGCTGGATCAGAGGAAACACAGAATAAGTGGCAAACTGTTTTTCCTGTTGTGAAATCGGTGGCACCGAGTGGTATGCTTCGGTGGTACCGAAAGGTTTCGGTTGGACCAAAAATAACAAATCGGTGTAACCAAGTTCATCACAGAGAAAACACTTGTCACCTCAGCTCACTAGTCTAGAAAGATCTCACAAAGATTTGCAAGGAATTTACTGAATGATATGCAATGAATTGATGCATAAAATGCAGAGCAAACAAAAAGAAAAGAAAGAAATCTAGATGAAGTTTTTTTTGAAAGGGGAAACAAATATGCATGAGACAAATGCAAAAACACAGAGAAACACTCAAGAGAACTTCATCTAGAGATGGTCGGTGACAAAGTCACCTATGTTAGAGTATATTGACTTAGGAGTCAAGAGAGATCACTTGATCATAGGTCATACTCATCGTTTAAGCTCAAAAAGGGGTTACCATTTTTGGTTTAAGAATCTTGATGTATTCACATCTTGTCGAGTTGCTTTATCTCATGACTCGGAGTAAAGCTTCTCTAAGATGGAATAACATACCTTGGTTGGTGGTGTTGATCATGTAGTTGAACTTGTGTGGGTTGCTCAAGGTTGATGTAGCTCATCAAGAGTTGGGAGCACCACTTGGAATTTGAGTCCATCTACCTACATGGGTTAGTTCTTGCAAGGAAGAGCACTTGTGTATCCAAAAATGACAATCATGAAGCTTAACATAGAATTTGTCAAAGGATATGTTTGAATGGTTCCATGCTTCCTTGTCTTCAACCACCATTGTATAGAGACTTGGTGATGTAGAGATTGCTCAAGATGTGAGTAGGTTACAATCTCATGGAATTTGATTCAACCAAGTACCTACATGGGTTATATAACATGCAAGAAGCAAATATATCCAAGACATAAGATTTTCATCATAAGAGAAATATCAAGGATTAGTCATAAGCTCATGTCTTGCATGTATCCAATGGAGTTTCTACTCCAAGTTTGAAGCATCTATGATGTTCAATTCTCCTCTCAACCTGCAAAACACTTTCTCATCAAGAGGTTTAGTGAATATATCCACTAATTATTTTTTGGTGCGAACATGCTTAAGATCAATGTCACCCTTAGCAACATGATCTCGAATGAAATGATGACGAACTTCAATATGCTTAGTTCAAGAATGTTGCATAGGATTATGACCAATTTTGATAGCACTTTCATTGTCACAAAGTAATGGAACATGTTTCACATATATCCCATAATCTTTAAGAGTTTGGGTCATCCAAAGTAATTGAGCACAACATGAACCAGCGGCAATGTATTCTGCTTCTACGGTGGATAAGGATACCGAGTTTTGTTTCTTGGAGGACCAAGACACAAGAGATCTACCAAGAAATTGACAAGTACCCAAAGTGGACTTTCTATCAACCTTGTCTCCGGCATAGTCCGAGTTAGAGTAGCCAACAAGATCGAAAGAGGCCCTCTTAGGATACCAAATGCCAAAATTTGGTGTATGTATTAAGTATCTCACTATCATTTTCACAGCCTTAAGATGACATTCTTTAGGAGCAGCTTGATATCTTGCACACATGCACACACTTAGCATAATATCGGGACGTGAAGCACATAGGTATAACAATGAACCGATCATAGAGCGATAGACCTTTTGATCAACCGGTTCACCATATTTGGTCAAATCAAGATGTCCACTAGTAGGCATGGGTGTAGACATACCTTTGCATTCTTGCATATTGAACTTCTTGAATAAGTCCTTAGTGTACTTCGTTTGAGAGACAAAAGTACCTTCCTTAGTTTGCTTGATTTGCAACCCAGGAAAGAATTTGAGTTCACTCATCATTGACATCTCAAACTTCTTCGACATTAGCTTTCCAAACTTCTCACTAAAATGAGGGTTAGTTGATCCAAATATGATATCATCAACATAAATTTGGCATGCAAATAATTCTCCATTAACCCTTTTAGTAAAAAGAGTAGAATCAATTTTCCCAATTTCAAATCCCTTTCCAAGAAGAAACTTAGTCAAGCATTTGTACCAAGCTATAGGAGCTTGTTTAAGACCATAAAGAGCTTTGCGAAGTTTATAGACATGATTGGGTTTCTTAGGATTGACAAAGCCGGGAGGTTGTTTAAAATAAACTTCCTCCTCTATTTCACCATTTAGAAAAGCACTTTTAATATCCATTTGGTACAATATGATATCATGGTGATTAGCATAGGCAAGTAAGATGCGAATAGACTCAAGTCTAGCAACAGGAGCATAAGTCTCACCATAGTCCATACCTTCGACTTGTGTGTAGCCTTGGGCGACGAGACATGCTTTGTTGCGAACTACTTGTCCATCTTCATCTTGCTTGTTGCGAAACACCCATTTGGTACCGATGATGTTGTGGTTGTTGTCGAGCTTCTCAACCAATGTCCAAACTTGGTTTCTCTCAAAGTTGTGTAGCTCTTCATGCATAGCGTTTATCCAATCCGGATCTTCCAATGCTTCTTCGACCTTCATAGGTTCAATGCTAGAGATGAAAGAATAGTTTTCGCAAAAGTTAGCTAAATGAGTTTTAGAGTGAGTGATGCTCCCAGTTTGAATATCATTGTAGATTTGCTCGACGGGATGGTCTTTAGCAATCCTTGCTCGAACTCGTGAAAGCTTTTGCTTGGGTCTTGGTTGAACATCTTCGTCATCTTCTTCTTCTTCTTCTTGATCTTCTTCATTGTTGGCGTTGTCGTTCTCTTGCCGTGGTGGAGAAGGAGGTTGTTGACGTTCTTGATGCACTTCCTTGTTTTCTTCATTTTGGTGTGTCCCACTTGTGGATGCTTCCGTATCAACTCTTGGTTCACCTTGTCGTGAAGTAGAAGCTTCCACTTGGACGGACGAGGTACTCTCCTTCACCTTCGTTGGACGAACCTTGCCAATAGACAAGTCTTGGATTGCTTCCGAAGGATCTTTGTCTCCTACATCAATTGGCAATTGCTCTACTTGCGAGCCGTTAGATTCATCAAACTTCACATCTACCGTCTCTTCAACCTTTCGGGTGAAATTGTTGTAGACATAGTATGTGTGAGAGTTTGAGCCATAACCAAGTAGAAAACCTTCATGAGACTTAGAAGCAAATTTAGAATGACGATGCTTATCAAGAATGTAGCACTTTGAGCCGAATACTCAAAAGTATCCAACTTGGGGTTTGTTACCGGTGAGGAACTCGTATGCCGTCTTGCCGAGTAGCTTGTGAAGATACAAGCGATTTGTTGCATGACAAGTTGTCTCAATCACTTCTGCCCAAAAGTGCTTCGGCGTCTTGTACTCATCAAGCATTGTTCTCGCCATTTTGATGAGCGTCCGGTTCTTCCTCTCAACAACTCCATTTTGTTGAGGTGTGTATGTAGTCGAGAACTTGTGTGAAATCCCTTCTTCATCAAGAAAGGTGTCCACATTTGCGTTCTTGAACTCCGTTCCGTTGTCACTGTGAACCTTCTTGATCTTCACTTCAAACTGATTTTGGGCCTTCCTAGTGAAGTTTTTGAAGTCATCGAGAAAGAACACCCACGTAAATCTTGAAAAATCATCAACTATAACTAGACCAAAAGAATTTCCACCGAGACTCTCGTAAGAGTTGGGACCAAAAAGATCCATGTGAAGTAGCTCAAGTGGCCTCCTTGTGGTCATGACGTTCTTCACGGGATGCCTTCCTCCAACCTGTTTACCTGCTTGACAAGCACTGCAAAGTCTATCCTTATCAAATATGACATCGTTAACACCAAGGATATGATTCCCTTTAATAAGCTTGTCAAGGTTTCTCATGCCAACGTGACCTAGTCGTCTATGCCATAACCTACCTTTTGAGGATTTAGCGATGAAGCAAGTTTTAGGTTGAGCCTTTTTAGTGAAATCAACAATGTATAGATCACCTCTACGTATGCCGGTAAAGACCATTTTATGATTGTCTCGACGACACACTTGGCAATCTACTTCAGTAAATAGGACATTGAAACCGAAATGAACAAGTCTAGATACTGAAAGTAAGTTGTAGCCAAGAGATTCAACGAGCATAACATTCTGAATGGAGCTGTCATGTGATATGGCCACCTTACCGAGGCCAACCACCTTACCCTTTTAGTTGTCACCAAAAGTGACTTACTTTCGAGGACTACCATTTTCAGCAAGCTCGCGAAACATGTCTTTATCTCCAGTCATGTGATCGGTACATCCACTGTCAAGAACCCATTCCTTTCCTCCTGCCATATATCCCCGAAGATTTGCCATAAGACCAAAATGTCTCATTGCATCATCAAGATCAAAGTCATCATCATCATCCTCATCATAGTATCCATGTTCAACATCGTCATGTGGTGGATAAATTCCTATGGAGAGTGATTCATTAGTATGAGTTTGACAATAATCTTGCTTATGGATTCTAGTAGCTTCGAAAATATTATCGCTAATAATTCCAACATGGCATCCGCTCGTAGTTGCCACTCCTCGCTTCTCTCCGTTGCGTTCATTGACTGTTCCGAGACCAACCGTATTTTCGTTTCCCTCTTGTCAAATCGCCTAACCCCTCTTTGCATAGTGCATCGACCCCTCTCCCGCATTCGAAACTTCCCGAACCCGACCCGCTCAGTCATCACCATTGGGTCCGGATCATCCCCAAACATCTATAAAACATCTCCGTTTTCTCATTTGGATTCTCTAGCCTATTTTTTCTGAACCGTCCGATTTCGAACGGAGGAAGAGATTAACCGCTACCCTAATCCCCTACCTATATAAATATCCAACCCTAGACCAATCCCTAAAACCTAGGCTTCTTGTCCCGTCGCGCCGCCACCCGCTCAATCCCCTTTGGGATCACCCTCATCCAATCCACCAACCAGCGCTCCCCCATGTCCCTTCTCGATCCCCTCGCCCAGCTAACCACCAAAGCCTGCAGCCTCATCCCACCTTGGGATCATCTACCGACCAACCCTAGGCCCCCTCGATCCACTCCTCGCTCGAGCCCCGAGCTCCTCCTCATCCCCGTGCTCGCCCGGAGCCCCACTTCCCCGCCTCCGTTCGGCCAGCCACGTCGCCAGCGCGCCCAGCAGATGAGCACTGTCCCTGCTGTTTTTCTTCTTCTTCCCCTGCTCCTCCCGCCTCCACTAATCGTTCTCTCCCGTGTTTTCTTTCTTCGAGCAGGAGCGCCATGGATGGCCGCCCGTGGATGCCGCCTCCTTCTGTTGTCGACCCCGCTCGCCCAGGAGAACCACGGCCATGGCAGCCCGAGGATCGTCGTCGGTCGACCAAGACCTCACCGTGCTAGCTCCATCCCATCCTAACGGGACCGGGCCCGCTGCTCGCCATGGGCGCCTCTGCTGCCCGACTTCACCGTGCTCCTCCCCTATCTCGGGCCTCTGCCGCGACCAGCACCCGACCAGCAGGTCACTAGCGCGCCCGTCGCCCTCGCCTTCTCTCTTCTTCCCCTTCCCGTTCTGCTTCTCTGAATCTCTCTCCCTCCCTCCTTTCTTCAGGTAACAGCAGCTTCCATGGCCTTGTAGCTCGCCGCCGGCCTCCACAAGTCAAGCGCCACCGGATCTGGAGGATTCGGGCCTCCCTCGCTTTCCCGTGGCCCTCTCCTGCCTCCCTGCTTCACCGGAGTCCCGCGCGAGTCAGCATCGCGAGCTCCAGCGCCGCTGCTTCTCTGTTTTCTGTCGAACAGAGGGCGACGCGCCTATAGCCTCCATGCCTCGCGCGTCTGGGCCCAGTCAGCGCCTCCCTTCGCCTGTTGACCGCGGCACAACTCCCACCTCCACCGACCTAGGCCGAGCCCAGCTCGGTGAGCAGCCCAGCCGCCTAGTGCACTATTTAGATGCGGCCCGTGTCATGTTTTTTTCCCTGCCTGCGATCTTATCAATTTTCCAGAGACTGCATATTTACAGATTACCCCTCCATGTTCATGCTTTAATAACTCACGAACCGTGCATCGGATTAAAGTGATTTAAACATGTAAAATGCTTAGAATTTTGTGTAGATTAATATTATGTCACTTTCTCCATGTTAAAATGTTTAAATTGTTGTTTGCATTAATTTGCTTAAATGCCATGTTAAAATGATTTATTTCATAACTAATTAACCGTAGCTCCGAATTTAATAAACTTTATATGTAAATGGGGTAGAAAAATGCCTAGTTTAACATGGTGAACTTTATTTTCTTGTTTAACAACAATAAAATATGTTTTAGGGCAGAACAGTACCAAATTCATAATTTGCATATGGGGATTTTTCCGGAATTGTTGTTTGTTGTTCCGGCCTCATTTAAACTTGCCAAATAGTTAGTTTACTTATGCTTCACCTCTTGCCATGTTAACCAACATTTAATATTGACGAGTAGCATAACAAGAGAGAACTAAATAATGGAATGAGCTCCACTTAACTGGTAGTATTGTTTGTGCACTTTGTCATGTCATGCCTCTTTAAACCAGACATGCATCATACTTGGTTGTGCATCGTGCCATGTTTATGTGATGGTTGTTTACCATGTTGTTTGCTTCTTTCCAGTTGTGCTTCTTCTCGTTAGCTTCAGTTTCGTTCCGGAATTGTGAGGATTTGTTCGACTACGCCCGTTCGTCTTCTTCATGGACTCGTTCTTCTTACTAGCGGGATTTCAGGCAAGATGACCGCTACCCTGGATCTCACTACTATCATTGCTATGCTAGTTGCTTCGTTCTATCGCTATGCTGCGCTACCTATCACTTGTTCTTCAAACTTCCCAATTTGCCATGTCAGCCTCTAATCTTTTCCACCCTTCCTAGCAAACCGTTGTTTGGCTATGTTACCGCTTTGCTCAGCCCTCTTATAGCGTTGCTAGTTGCAGGTGAAGTTGAAGATTGCTCCATGATGGACAGGGTTATGTTGGGATATCACAATATCTCTTATATTATTAATGCATCTATATACTTGGTAAAGGGTGGAAGACTCGGCCTTATGCCTGGTGTTTTGTTCCACTCTTGCCGCCCTAGTTTCCGTCATACCAGTGTTATGTTCCCAGATTTTGCGTTCCTTACGCGGTTGGGTGATTTATGGGACCCCCTTGACAGTTCGCTTTGAATAAAACTCCTCCAGCAAGGCCCAACCTTGGTTTTACCATTTGCCTCACCACCACCTATACATTTCCCTTGGGTCGGCCAACCCGAGGGTCATCTTTATTTTAGCGCCCCCGGGCCAATGCTTGTCTAAGTGTTGGTCCAAACCGAGCGATGTCCGGCGCCCCCTGGGCAATCAGGGTCTATGCCAACCCGACGTCTTGCTCATCTGGTGTGCCCTGAGAACGAGATATGTGCAGCTCCTATCGGGATTTGTTGGCACAACGGGCGGTCTTGCTGGTCTTGTTTTACCGTTGTCGAAATGTCTTGTAAACCGGGATTCCGAGTCTGATCGGGTCTTCCTGGGAGAAGGTATATCCTTCGTTGATCGCGAGAGCTTATCATGGGCTAAGTTGGGACACCCCTGCAGGGTATAATCTTTCAAAAGTTGTGCCCGCGGTTATGCGGCAAATGGGAATTTGTTAATGTCCGGTTGTTGATAACTTGACACCAGATTCGAATTAAAACGCATCAACCGTGTGTGTAGCCGTGATGGTCTCTTTTCGGCGGAGTCCGGGAAGTGAACATGGTTTTGGGTTATGCTTGACGTAAGTAGGAGTTCAGGATCACTTCTTGATCATTGCTAGCTTCACGACCGTTCCATTTGCTCTCTTCTCGCTCTTATTTGCGTATGTTAGCCACCATATATGCTTAGTCGCTGCTGCAACCTCACCATTTTACCCCTTCCTTTCCCATTAAGCTTTGCTAGTCTTGATACTCATGGTAATGGGATTGCCGAGTCCTCGTGGCTCACAGATTACTACAACAACAGTTGCAGGTACAGGTTATGCGATGATCATGACATGAGAGCGATGTTACTTGTTTTGGAGTTCTTCTTCTGCTTCTTCTTTGATCAGGGGATAGGTTCCAGTTCGGCAGCCTGGGCTAGCAGGGTGGATGTCGTATGAGTTTCTGTTTGTGTTTTATCCGTAGTCGGATGGTGCTCTTATGTAAGATGATGTTGTATTCATGTGGCATTGTATGCCTTATGTATGTATCCCTATCTATTATGTAATGTTGATGTAATGATATCCACCTTGCAAAAGCGTCTTCAAGATGCGCTTCTATCCTTGGTGGGACCTTCGAGTTCCTTTAGGATAGGGTCGCGTCTTGGGCGTGACAAGTTGGTATCAGAGTCTCGACCGACCATAGGAGCCCCCTTGATTGTTGGCTGTTGTTGAGTCTAGAAGAAAACTATTTTGAGTCTTAGGTTTATATATATCGGAGAGTAGGATTCTTTTTACTCCTCAGCCCCCTTCGTCGCTCTGGTGAGGACTCTCGACGTAGATGTTTTGTCTTTCCTCTCCTCAAATTTTCACAAAAAAAAATTTAGGATCACGCGGGTATCTTGGGATCATTCCGATATTTTTATGACGAGAACATTGTTCTTGGTGCCTCCTGACATTTAGGGGTTGTGGTAGTGTCCCAGGGAGTTGAGCTCTGAGGTGTTGTCGTCATAATTTTATCGTTGCAGTTCTGGAATACTTGAGTTTTGCCGACATCGAAAATCTCTTTTATGCAGTTGTTGGTGAGATAACCTCGACGCCACCCAGTACTGGGGCGGGAGTTCGGGAGTATTGACATAGCTCGTATAACAGATGCTTTTCGAAGGTTGAGGTACACGATTTCCGAAGGTTTCTTTGTTATGTGTTGACGGATGGATACAACTGGATGTAGGGATTGTTAGTTTGGGTGAGATATATTGCTTCCCCTATATCCCCAACACCAGATTGCATAACCAGAAAGTTTCGGGAGTTTTATAGGTGGGAATTCAAGTAGCTCCTAGAATATCTTTTCGACAGATGCATGATATGGGATTGGGTAAATCTCTATCATATGTATTTGTTCCGGCTTATTCTGCAAGCCAAATCCTTTGTTTTGTTTTATTTGTGGTATTCGAGTTGCTTCGAAGTCAAATGTGAATCCATATCTTTCCTAAACGATGTTCTCATATTGCTATGTGAATACTAATCCTTCTTGATCATCGAGGTCATCATGTTAATTTTTTTCCCAACCGGTGTGCTTCTCTTCAAGTGGATCTGATCATTTCCAACATCCGCAAGATCAATTCTAAGTTTTCTCAACGGTGTTTGTTTCATCCGGCCCAAGTTGTCTTTGTTTCCCCACCCTCCCACCCTTTTCTTCAAGGACTCATATATGTTAATCAAGTATCCATTTATTCATGTGAAGTCTCTTCACTCTTTTCAATCAATGTTCTTACCCGGTGATTATCATGAAGTTCGCCAGGAGTTTCAAGTTCGTCATTCTTTGTTATTTTCTTCTCCGGTAGATTTAATTCAAGTTTTCGGTGTTGATCATATTCCCTTCCTTGTTTCAAGTGTTTGCGTATGCCGGTGCACCTCTTAATCTTTCACTTCTCGCTATTCATTTGTTCTGGAGTGTTGAAGATATCTCGGAAGACTCGTGTTTCCATTCTCAATCCGTTCAAGTTATTTCGAGATTATTATCTCATTCAAGTCATTTTATTCAACCGGTGCAATCCCCCCTTTCAATCAATCGTTCAATGGTGTATCTTTTAGTGGGCCCTAACCCACAGGTCTTTCTCCAGGATCTTACCTGACTCTTCTAACCTTCCCAGAGTTACTCTCAAATTCTTTTCCAAGTTTGACGTAAGAATGAATTATCATAAGTCATATGTCCTTCTCCAAGATCTTTCAAATTCTTTTCATCATTGGTTCAACCTTTCTAATTTTCTCTCGGAGTATCTCAACAATTCATGGTGGTGTTTCCCATCGTCATTCTCAACATTTGGAGACCAAAGAAGAGTTTTCCTCCAAATCTTATCCGTTCTCTCAAAGATTCATGATTCTAGCTTGATGCCATCCTCTCATAATTATTTTCGATTGTGAGAATTTTTTTCACCCATCCGGATCTATTCAGGAGTCTTTTTAGTTTTTTTCTGGAGCATATCATCTCATAATCATTCATTCCAGCCTTCAGTTCTCGTTCTCCAAATCTTACCGGTGCATCGTTCAAATACCCTCTAATCAGTTCATGATTTCTTTGTTCTCATGTATTTAAATCCCCTCAAGTATCTTCATTCGTTTTCCAATTCTTCCCGGTGAATTGTGCCTTTGCTATGTTCATTTCAATTCTTACGGTGGTTCGTTCAAGATTTCACTTCCTTCGTTATCATATCAAATATTCGTTGTTTCCAAATCCCACCGGTGGCTCCATCAATACCTTCTCAAGTTTATGCTATATCTTTCTTAATCCTTTTTCAATGAAATAAGTAGTATGCCAAATCCGTTGCTTGTCATCAATTAAATTGAATGAAGGATAAGCATACAATAAATCTTATTCTTATTTCCTCGAGATGACTCAATTCTTTTTACGGAGATTATTCATGATGAATAAATTCTTGATTACAAGTGATTCATCTTTCTTTCAGGAGTTGGTCATCATATCACATTCTCGGTTCGAGAGGCTTCATCTTTCTTTTCGGAGTTCCAAGCTCTCTCAATTATCTCGTCGCGAAGCTCCATCTAAATCATTGCAAGGGTTCACCTTGTGTTTTCAACCTCTCTTTCTTTCTATCATCCTTTTATTACTGGAGTTCTTCATGGAGGCTCTACATGGGGGTTCATCAAGGATTTAATTCATTCTCGAAGTGTTCTTCAAGATTCTTGTTGGAGGAGTTCAAGTATTCTTCTTTTGCATTTCAAAGTGCAATTCCTTCTACCTTATCTCTTGAGGTGGCGTTATGTCATTCTTGACAATTTGAGTTCGTGTTTCATGATTCACATGTTGTCAAGAATGAGATATTTTAAATCCATTAATCTCTTCATTGGAGTTATCTTGGTATAGATTTCACCTAAAGCCTTCCCTAAGGAATGTTGCTATTGTGGTGCTTATCAATGATCCAAGTTTTCTCCTATCCTCTCGGCGAAAGAAGTTTTCATCTCTTCGTCGATCTCAAAGCAAGAAATTGTTTTCGTTAGTGGCAGAATGTCATCTCATAGTCTTGAGATGTTTTCCATAAGCCCACTACAAGCTTATTCGTTTCGTTGTTGGTTTTCCAACAACTCCGTTGTAACCTTCTTGGAAGGGTGCTTTCCGAGCTCATTTGTGGCAGAAGTTGGCATTCCCTTCTCCATTCTGTTATTCCAATGATCTATCTTCTATTCTTTCTTCCGGAGGCTTTGTGATGTTGCTCTCTTCGACCCATCATCTTGTTTTGTCAAGATCATGTTCTTTTATTGCTTATCCATTTCACCGGAGTGCTGCCCAAATTCTTTATTCTTATTCCTTGTCCAGCTAATTTTAACCGGAGTGGCTTCGAAGTCTACCTTGTTCCCTAAGCTCTTGATTCTCATCATATTCCTTCTTCCTCTTTTCCAATGGATTGTTTGCAATCTCGTTCATCTCTGTTGTACTCTTTCTTTTTAATTGATCAACCTCTCAAGGTTCATGGTTTCACTCATTCGTCAAAGAAGCAACTTAGTTTTACCTCTTCTCTTCCTCTTCCGTTTCTCTCCAGTGCCATCCTAGATCTCGGGACGAGATCCTCTTGTAGTGGTGGAGTGTTGTAATGCCCCGAGATCGACGCTCCAGTCACCTTCCATATTTTTCGTTGCTGTCGTGTGTTTTACTTTTGTTTGTTACTTTTCTTCATGTCATCATTTGCATTGCATCGGCACTCCGTTGTCGTCATGATTTAAAACTTGCATCCGCTCGTAGTTGCCACTCCTCGCTTCTCTCCGTTGCGTTCATTGACTGTTCCGAGACCAACCGTATTTTCGTTTCCCTCTTGTCAAACCGCCTAACCCCTCTTTGCACAGTGCATCGACCCCTCTCCCGCGTTCGAAACTTCCCGAACCCGACCCGCTCAGTCATCACCATTGGGTCCGGATCATCCCCAAACATCTATAAAACATCTCCGTTTTCTCATTTGGATTCTCTAGCCTATTTTTTCTGAACCGTCCGATTTCGAACGGAGGAATAGATTAACCCCTACCCTAATCCCCTACCTATATAAATATCCAACCCTAGACCAATACCTGAAACCTAGGCTTCTTGTCCCATCGCGCCGCCAGCCGCTCAATCCCCTTCGGGATCACCCTCATCCAATCCACCAACCAGCGCTCCCCCATGTCCCTCCTCGATCCCCTCGCCCAGCCAACCACCGAAGCCTGCAGCCTCCTTCCACCTTGGGATCATCTACCGACCAACCCCAAGCCCCCTCGATCCACTCCTCGCTCGAGCCCCTAGCTCCTCCTCGTCCCCATGCTCGCCCGGAGCCCCACTTCCCCGCCTCCGTTCGGCCAGCCACGTCGCCGGCGCGCCCAGCAGATGAGCACCGTCCCTGCTGTTTTTCTTCTTCTTCCCCTGCTCCTCCCGCCTCCGCTAATCGCTCTCTCCCGTGTTTTCTTTCTCCGAGCACGAGCGCCATGGATGGCCGCCCGTGGATGCCGCCTCCTTCTGTTGTCGAACCCGCTCGCCCAGGAGAACCACGGCCATGGCAGCCCGAGGATCATCGTCGGTTGACCAAGACCTCACCGTGCTAGCTCCATCCCATCCTCACGGGACCGGGCCCGCTGCTTGCCATGGGCGCCTCCGCTGCCCGACTTCGCCGTGCTCCTCCCCTGTCCCGGGCCTCTGCCGCGACCAGCACCCGACCAGCAGGTCACCAGCGCGCCCGTCGCCCTCGCCTTCTCTCTTCTTCCCCTTCTCGTGCTGCTTCTCTGAATCTCTCTCTCTCCCTCCTTTTTTCAGGTAACAGCAGCTTCCATGGCCTTGTAGCTCGCCGCCGGCCTCCACAAGTCAAGCGCCACCGGATCTGGAGGATTCGGGCCTCCCTCGCTTTCCCGTGGCCCTCCCCTGCCTCCCTGCTTCGCCGGAGTCCCGTGCGAGTCAGCATCGCGAGCTCCAGCGCCACTGCTCCTCTGTTTTCTATCGAACAGAGGGCGACGCGCCTATAGCCTCCCTGCCTTGCGCGTCTGGGCCCAGTCAGCGCCTCCCTTCACCTGTTGACCGCGGCCCAGCTCCCACCTCCACCGACCTGGGCCGAGCCCAGCTAGGTGAGTAGCCCAGCCGCCCAATGCACTATTTAGATGCGGCCCGTGTCATGTTTTTTCCCCTGCCTGCGATCTTATCAATTTTCCAGAGACTGCATATTTACAGATTACCCCTCCATGTTCATGCTTTAATAACTCATGAACCGTGCATCGGATTAAAGTGATTTAAACATGTAAAATTCTTAGAATTTTGTGTAGATTAATAATTTGTCACTTTCATCCATGTTAAAATGTTTAAATTGATGTTTGCATTAATTTGCTTAAATGCCATGTTAAAATGATTTATTTCATAACTAATTAACCGTAGCTCTGAATTTAATAAACTTTATATGTAAATAGGGTAGAAAAATGCCTAGTTTAACATGGTGGACTTTATTTTCTTGTTTAACAACAATAAAATATGTTTTAGGGCAGAACAGTACCAAATTCATAATTTGCATATGGGGATTTTTCCGGAATTGTTGTTTGTTGTTTCGGCCTCATTTAAACTTGCCAAATAGTTAGTTTACTTATGCTTCACCTCTTGCCATGTTAACCAACATTTAATATTGACGAGTAGCATAACAAGAGAGAACTAAATAATGGAATGAGCTCCACTTAACTGGTAGTATTGTTTGTGCACTTTGCCATGCCATGCCTCTTTAAACCAGACATGCATCATACTTGGTTGTGCATCGTGCCATGTTTATGTGATGGTTGTTTACCATGTTGTTTGCTTTTTTCCGGTTGTGCTTCTTCTCATTAGCTTCGGTTTCGTTCCGGAATTGTGAGGATTCGTTTGACTACGCCTGTCCGTCTTCTTCATGGACTCGTTCTTCTTCCTAGCGGGATTTCAGGCAAGATGACCGCTACCCTGGATCTCACTACTATCATTGCTATGCTAGTTGCTTCGTTCTATCGCTATGTTGCGCTACCTATCACTTGTTCTTCAAACTTCCCAATTTGCCATGTCAGCCTCTAATCTTTTTCACCCTTCCTAGCAAACCGTTGTTTGGCTATGTTACCGCTTTGCTCAGCCCTCTTATAGCGTTGCTAGTTGCAGGTGAAGTTGAAGATTGCTCCATGATGGACAGGGTTATGTTGGGATATCACAATATCTCTTATATTATTAATGCATCTATATACTTGGTAAAGGGTGGAAGACTCGGCCTTATGCATGGTGTTTTGTTCCACTCTTGCCGCCCTAGTTTCCGTCATACCGGTGTTATGTTCCCGGATTTTGCGTTCCTTACGCGGTTGGGTGATTTATGGGACCCCCTTGATAGTTTGCTTTGAATAAAACTCCTCCAGCAAGGCCCAACCTTGGTTTTACCATTTGCCTCACCACCACCTATACCTTTCCCTTGGGTCGGCCAACCCGAGGGTCATCTTTATTTTAGCCCCCCCCCGGGCCAATGCTTGTCTAAGTGTTGGTCCAAACCAAGCGATGTCCGGCGCCCCCTGGGCAATCAGGGTCTATGCCAACTCGACGTCTTGCTCATACGGTGTGCCCTGAGAACGAGATATGTACAGCTCCTATCGGGATTTATCGGGACAGCGGGCGGTCTTGCTGGTCTTGTTTTACCATTGTCGAAATGTCTTGTAAACCGTGATTCCGAGTCTAATCGGGTCTTCCTGGGAGAAGGTATATCCTTCGTTGATCGTGAGAGCTTATCATGGGCTAAGTTGGGACACCCCTGCAGGGTATAATCTTTTGAAAGTCGTGCCCACGGTTATGCGGCAGATGGGAATTTGTTAATGTCCGGTTGTAGATAACTTGACACCAGATTCGAATTAAAACGCATCAACCGTGTGTGTAGCCGTGATGGTCTCTTTTCGGCGGAGTCCGGGAAGTGAACACGGTTTTGGGTTATGCTTGACGTAAGTAGGAGTTCAGGATCACTTCTTGATCATTGCTAGCTTCACGACCGTTCCATTTGCTCTCTTCTCGCTCTTATTTGCGTATGTTAGCCACCATATATGCTTAGTCGCTGCTGCAACCTCACCATTTTACCCCTTCCTTTCCCATTAAGCTTTGCTAGTCTTGATACCCATGGTAATGGGATTGCTAAGTCCTCGTGGCTCACAGATTACTACAACAAGAGTTGCAGGTACAGGTTATGTGATGATCATGATGCGAGAGCGATGTCACTTGTTTTGGAGTTCTTCTTCTGCTTCTTCTTCGATTAGGGGATAGGTTCCAGTTCGGCAGCCTGGGCTAGCAGGGTGGATGTCATATGAGTTTCTGTTTGTGTTTCATCCGTAGTCGGATGGTACTCTTATGTAAGATGATGTTGTATTCGTGTGGCATTGTATGCCCTATGTATGTATCCCTATCTATTATGTAATGTTGATGTAATGATATCCACCTTGCAAAAGCGTCTTCAAGATGTGCTTCTATCCTTGGTGGGACCTTCGAGTTCCTTTAGGATAGGGTCGCATCTTGGGTGTGACAGCTCCACCCAAGAAGGGTCCACGAAGAAGCAACCTTGTCTATCCCACCATGGCCGTCGCCCACGAAGGACTTGCCTCACTAGCGGTAGATCTTCACGAAGTAGGCGATCTCCTTGCCCTTACAAACTCCTTGGTTCAACTCTACAATCTTTGTCGGAGGCTCCCAAGTGACACCTAGCCAATCTAGGAGACACCACTCTCCAAGAAGTAACAAATGGTGCGTTGATGATGAACTCCTTGCTCTTGTGCTTCAAATGATAGTCTCCCCAACACTCAACTCTCTCTCATAGGATTTGGATCTGGTGGAAAGAAGATTTGAGTGGAAAGCAACTTGGGGGAGGCTAGAGATCAAGATTCATATGGTAGGAATGGAATATCTTGGCCTCAACACATGAGTAGGTAGTTCTCTCTCAGAACTGGTAAGTTGGAAGTGTAGGTTTGTTCTGATGGCTCTCTCCACGAATGAAGAGGAGGTGGAGGGGTATATATAACCTCCACACAAAATCTAACCGTCACACACAATTTACCAATCTCGGTGGGACCGAATCAACAAACTCGGTCAGACCGATTTGGTAAACCTAGTGACCGTTAGGATTTTCGGTGGGACCGAAATGCAACTCGGTAGGACCGATATGGTTAGGGTTAGGGCATAATGTAATCTCGGTGAGACCGATTACACAAACTCGGTAAGACCGATTTTGGTAATTAGCTAACCAGAGAGTTGGTCAGGCAAACTCGGTGGGACCGATTACTCAAACTCGGTGGGACCGATTTTGGTAATAAGTTAACCAGAGAGTTTGCATTGTAATCTCGGTATGACCAATTGCTCAAACTCGGCAAGACCGATTTTTATAATGGACATACACAAAAAGATTACAATCCCATCTCGGTGAGACCGAGATCCCTATCGGTGAGACCGATTTGCCTAGGGTTTGTGGCAGTGGCTATGACATCTGAACTCGGTGGCGCCGGATAGAAAGAATCGGTGTGACCGGTTTTGGCTTTAGGTTTAGGTCATATGTGGATGTGAGAAAGTAGTTGAGGGTTTTGGAGCATATCACTAAGCACATGAAGCAAGAGGCTCATTAAGCAACACCTTAGCCCTCCTTGATAGTATTGGCTTTTCCTATAGACTCAATGTGATCTTGGATCACTGAAATGTAAAATGAAGAGTCTTGAGCTTGAAGCTTTAGCCAATCCCTTGTCCTTAGCATCTTGAAGGAGTTCCACATCCTTTAGTCCATGCCACTTCATTGTTGAACTTGTCTGAAATATACTAGATAAAAGTGTTAGTCCAACAAGAGATATGTTGACATTAATTACCAAAACCACCTAGGGAGCACTTGTGCTTTCAACATACCTTGATAAGATTTTGAAGTAGTTCAAAATGGAACAGTCAAAGAAAGAGTTCTTGCCTGTGATGCAAAGGTGTGAAGTTGAGTAAGACTCAAAACCCGACCATGGCAGAAAATAGAAAGAGAATGAAAAGTCATTCCCTATGCCTCAGTCATAGGTTCTATAAAGTATGCTATGCTGTGTACCGGACCTAATGTATACCTTGCTCTGAGTTTGGCAAAGGAATACAATTTTGATCTAAGAGTAGATCAATGGACAGCGGTCAAGAATATCCTTAGTGGGGAACGTAGTAATTTCAAAAATATTCCTACGCACACGCAAGATCATGGTGATGCATAGCAACGAGAAGGGAGAGTGTAGTCCATGTACCCTCGTAGACCGAAAGCGGAAGCGTTATAACAACGCGGTTGATGTAGTCGTACGTCTTCACGATCCGACCGATCCAAGTATCGAATGTAGGGCACCTCCGAGTTCAGCACACGTTCAACTCGATGACGATCCCCGGACTCCAATCCAGCAGGGTGTCGGGGAAGAGTTCTGTCAGCACGACGGCATGGTGATGGTGATGATGTTCTACTGACGCAGGGCTTCGCCTAAGCACCACTACGATATGACCGAGGTGGAATATGGTGGAGGGGGGCACCGCACACGGCTAAGGAACGATCACGAAGATCAACTTGTGTATCATGGTGTGCCCCCCTGCCCCCGTATATAAAGAAGGGAGGGGGAGGTGCGGCCGGCCCCTAGGGGTGCGCCTGGAGGAGGTGGGAGTAGGACTCCCCCCTCTTGCCTTGTTGGAGAAGCAAGGGGGAAGGGGGAAAGAGGAAAGGGTGGCGCCCCCCCCTTCCTTGTCCTATTTGGACTACGGGGGGGAGGGGGCACGGCCTGCCCTGGCCGGCCCTCCTCTTCTTCCTTAGGGCCCATGTAGGCCCATTACCCCCCCCCGGGGGGGGGTCCGGTAACCCCCCGATACTCCGGTAAAATCCCGATTTCACCCGAAACGATTTCGATATCCAAATATAGGCTTCCAGTATATCAATCTTTATGTCTCGACCATTTCGAGACTCCTCGTCATGTCCGTGATCACATACGGGACTCCGAACAACCTTAGGTACATCAAAACTCATAAACTCATAGTATAACTGTCATCGAAACCTTAAGCGTGCGGACCCTACGGGTTCGAGAACTATGTAGACATGACCGAGACACGTTTCCGGTCAATAACCAATAGCGGAACATGGATGCTCATATTGGCTCCTACATATTTTGCGAAGATCTTTATCGGTCAAACCGCATAACAACATACGGTGTTCCCTTTGTCATCGGTATGTTACTTGCCCGAGATTCAATCGTCGGTATCTCAATACCTAGTTCAATCTCGTTACCGGCAAGTCTCTTTACTCGTTCTGTAATGCATCATTCCGTAACTAACTCATTAGCTACATTGCTTGCAAGGCTTATAGTGATGTGCATTACCGAGAGGGCCCAGAGATACCTCTTCGACAATCGGAGTGACAAATCCTAATCTTGAAACACGCCAACCCAACAAGTACCTTCAGAGACACCTGTAGATCACCTTTATAATCACCCAGTTACGTTGTGAGGTTTGGTAGCACACAAAGTGTTCTTCCGGTAAACGGGAGTTGCATAATCTCATAGTCACAGGAACATGTATAAGTCATGAAGAAAGCAGTAGCAACATACTAAATGATCAAGTGCTAAGCTAACAGAATGGGTCAAGTCAATCACGTCATTCTCTTAATGATGTGATCTTGTTAATCAAATGACAACTCTTTGTCCATGGCTAGGAAACATAACCATCTTTGATAAACGAGCTAGTCAGGTAGATGCTTACTAGTGACACTTAGTTTGTTTATGTATTCACACATGTATCATGTTTCCGGTTAATACAATTCTAGCATTAATAATAAACATTTATCATGATATAAGAAAATAAATAATAACTTTATTATTGCCTATAGGGCATATTTCCTTCAGATAGGAAAGTAAAAGATTGCAAAATAGTAGATCAGAAACTAGTAAGATGTAAAAGAGATTCAATATAATGAAAAAGAGACCCGGGGGCCATAGGTTTCCCTAGTGGTTTCTCTCAAGATAGTGAATATTACGGTGGCTGAGCAAATTACTGCCGATCAATTGATCGAAAAGCGCAAAGTTACGATGATATCCAAGGCAATGATCATGAACATAGGCATCACGTCTGTGTCAAGTAGACCGAAATGATTCTACATATACTACTATTACTCCACACATCGACCAACTCCTGCCTGCATCTAGAGTATTAAGTTCATGAAGAACAGAGTAACCGTATCAAGTAAGATGACATGCTGTAGAGGAATTAGTTCAAGCAATATGATGAAAACCCCATCTTTTTATCCTCGATGGCAACAATACAATACGTGTCTTGTTGCCCCTATTGTCATTGGGAAATGACACCGCAAGATTGAACCCAAAGCTAAGCACTTCTCCTATTGCAAGAAAGATCAATCTAGTAGGCCAAACTAAACCGATAATTCGAAGAAACTTGCAAAGATATCAAATCATGCATATAAGAATTCAGAGAAGAACCAAATAATATTCATAGATAATCTGATCATAAATTCACAATTCATCGGATCTCGGCAAACACACCGCAAAAGAATATTACATCGAACAGATCTCCAAGAACAACGAGGAGAACATGGTATTGAGAATCAAAGAGAGAGATAAAATCATCTAGCTACTAGCTATGGACCCGTAGGTTTGTGGTAAACTAATCACGCTTCATCGCAGAGGCAATGGTGTTGATGAAGAAGCCCTCCGTGATCGAATCCCCCCCCGGCAGGACGCTGAAAAAGGCCCCTAGATGGGATCTCACGGGTACAGAAGGTTGTGGCGGTGAAAAAATAGTTTCGTGGTACCCCTTAATGTTTTTAGGGTATAACAGTATATATAGGCGAAGGAGCTAGGTCAGGGAGCTACTAGGGGCCCACGAGGTAGGGGGCGCGCCCTCCTGCCTCGTGGCCGCCTCGTTGCGTCTCCGAATTCATCTCCAAGTCTTCTGGTTTCCTTCTGATCCAAGAAAGATCATCACGAAGGTTTCATTCAGTTTGGACTTAGTTTGGTATTCCTTTTCTGCGAAACTCTAAAATAGGCAAAAAAACATAAACTGATATTGGGCTCTCGGTTAATACGTTTATCCCAAAAATAATATAAAATAGCATATTAATGCCTATTAAACATCCAAAACAGATAATATAATAGCATGGAACAATCAAAAAATATAGATACGTTGGAGGCGTATCAGCCACCGTCTCACAACGCCCCCTCCACCATATTCAACCTCGTTCATATCATAGCGGTGCTTAGACGAAGCCTTGCGTCGGTAGAACATCATCACCGTCACCACGTCGTCGTGCTGACAGAACTCTTCCCTGACACCCTGCTGGATCGGAGTCCGGGGATCGTCATCGAGCTGAACGTGTGCTCAACTCGGAGGTGCCGTACGTTCGGTACTTGGATCGGTCGGATCATGAAGACGTACGACTACATCAACCGCGTTGTTATAACGCTTCCGCTTTCGGTCTACGAGGGTACGTGGACTACACTCTTCCTTCTCGTTGTTATGCATCACCATGATATTGCGTGTGTGTAGGAATATTTTTGAAATTACTATGTTCCCCAACACTATCTATAAATCAAAAATACCAAAAATATTTAGTTTACTGTTTATCTATCCCTATCAGATCTCACTTTTGCAAGTGACCGTGAATGGATTGACAACCCTTTTATCGCGTTGGGTGCAAGTTGTTGATTGTTTATGCAGGTATTCGGTGACTTATGCGTTGTCTCCTATTGAATTGATACCTTGGTTCTCAAACTGAGCGAAATACGTACGCTACTTTGCTGCATTACTCTTTCCTCTTCAAGGAAAAAACCAACACAAGCTCAAAAGGTAGCAGTGGCGATGTCCCTGAGTAGAAATAATGTTTCCCACGTCTAATTCTCGTCTCGATGGTGCGAATAGCGTTGTCGAAGGACGTGTGGAGGCGTGTCTTCATTGGATCTTGTGAGATTCGATCGATGCTGGTCCTCGGTGGATCTATTGGGATCCAATTTGTGTTCGTCTTCGTTAGTGTAGTTACAGGTTTGATCTTTTCGATCTACTACTCTCTTTGTTGGCAATGGTTGCTGCTCTGGTGCGGTCCTTTAGGGTCTTAGCACGATGACTTCCCGACTGTCTACGCAATAAAGTTCGCCCGGCTCCGGTGAGGGACATCGATAACGGTGGTGCTCCTTCGGCTCGCTTCAATGCTTGTAGTCGTTGCTAGGTGGTCCTTGAACCTGGTTGTAATTTTTATCACCTTTAGTGTTTTATATGGACTACCATGATCGATGAATAAATTGAAAGTTTCTTTCGCATAAAAAAGGTCAGCTGAGCATATAATATTGGCCCACAACCATTGTATGTATGATTATGAGACTAGATTAAATATTTTGAACGGCTTAGATTACAAAAACTAAAAAATCACGAAAACTATTACTATTTCAAAGAGTAATATCAGAGCGGGAGAAAATTGTTCCCGCCACGAGGTCTCTTGTGCGCTTCGAAAACTCCCGCGAAACCTGTTCGTTTCCCTCCCCCAAATCCAACCACAAGAATAGGAGCCCTCCCCCCTCTGGATGCCGCCGCCGCCGCCGTCGTCATGACCCCCGCCGCATGGCCGGTCTGCACCATCTGCTACGAGGACCTCCGCCCGCTCTCCGACCAGCACATCTACTGCCTCCCCTCCTGCGGCCACGTCTTCCACGCCCTCTGGTCCGCCCCGCCCTTCCCCGCCAATCCGTTTATCTTTTCCCGTTCTCTCATCGCGATGGCCGGCTAACAGAGAGGCTTCCCGCGTGTTGTTGCAGCGTAGAGCAATGGCTGGAATACTGCCCGAGCGCGGGCGGCAAGAAGAAGGGCAAGTGCCCCATCTGCAAGCAGGCCTGCGGCGCCTCTCACCCCCCGACCCGCCTCTTCTTCCAGTCCACCGGCGCGTGCCCCACGCAGGCGCCCCCCTCCTCGTCGCAGGACGCCGACCCGGAGGCGCTCGCCGAAGAGGTCGCCCGGCTGGAGCAGAAGGCGTCGTCCCTTGGCAAGGTGCTCGAGGAGCAGCGCGATGGGATCCAGAAGCTCAACGCCGAGGCTAGTGCTGCTACCGCATCGGCCGGATCTCTTATTGGGCTGGTTCTTTTGTGTGGATCGCTAATGGTTTCTTGGTGGCTCTTGGTTCAGGTCGTTAGGTGGAAGGAGCAGGCGGCGACCGCAGAGACGATGCGGGAGTCGGCTAGGAAGGAGAAAGAGTCTGTGCAGCGGCTGCTCAATGCGAAAACAGAGGTAAGTAAGTTCATTGTTCAGGTGGCGAGATCTATTCTCCCTTTTCTTCGTCTGGCTATGGGTTACTGAATCGTGTTGGTAAATCATGGCAGGAGTTGTCGAGGAAGACGTCAGAGTGCGTGAGGTTGCACGAGAGGAGCCTTGCGTTGGCGAAGGAGCTTGCGGCCCTGAAGCTGTATGCTTGTTCAATCTGAAGTGTGCACAAATATCTGTGTTTAATGAGTGAAATGCATCTGTCTTAATATCTTGTTCTTAGGTCGACTGACATGAACCTTCAGGAAGAAGACATCCTAAAGTTGGCTTCATTGGGTAACCATGGCAACCTTGAGAATGCTGTTGACGTCCTGAAGAGATCACTTGCTCTCCGCAACAAGTATAATTCTCCATCATTTCCTCTGTTGAAACATGTCGTTCATGTTGGGTATGCATACTAGTTTGGGGGTAACTGCCTAAACATGTTTTACACTGAACAGTGGGACCTCGTCATCCACTTCAATAACTGTTAAAGAGTAGTAATAGTTTATGTAAAACTGAATATTGATTTTGCTTTACCTTATGATGTCGAGTTGTTGAACTTCGGATCGTTGAAGGAAGTGTAAGGACCTCAACCTAAATTATAGACAGTATTTCAGCTATGAAGTTGGAGTTACGACTTGAGACAGTTTCTATGCTCTGATGTCCAATGATGACACTAGTATCAAATGAAATAGCAGGCGATATGATGTGCCATTCTGGAATCATTTCCATACAAATTAGACAAAGAACCAGTGTTTTTGTTAGATGCTCAAGTTGGACGTTTCTGATGAAAGTGTCCTTTTCTCTCTTAAATGGATGCTTTGTTGTCACAACTGATATTCTTACTTAACCTGGTGAATGTATTTTTTTTTCAAAAAGCTACTCTTGCAGTGTACCATTTCACTTTTTATAGACTGGATTTCGTGCTCTGAACACTTAGTAATGCATTTTTCTTTCAGGAGCTACAAAGACTTGATGGTCCAATGCAATCATCTGGGAAGATCAGAAAGTCGCGCTCAGCAGAGGATTGAGAAGGACAAAGAGCTGATAAAGAAGTTGAGGGTATGCTCATAACAACTTAAGATCTTTTCCTCAATTTACATATTTAGCTTGGGCGTTGATCTCTGCAAATAACAACAGGCAAAGGTACTTGATCTTCAGAAGGAGCTGGAAGAAAAGGAAAATAATGTCATCAGAGACTTGAGGTCTTCAAAGAAATTTAAAGCTGACCAGAAGCAGACAAATCCAGTGAATGTCAGTGCTAATAATGGTTTCTCTAGTCCATCTGTTGGACATGGGAATCAAACGGTTAAGCTTGATGATGTGATGCAAGATGGATGCAAGGAGAAGGCTCAGTCAAACCAGGTGACCCCTGAAGCTAAAAAAGATCCGATCTTAGAAGACAACCTTGAAATAAAGATTGCAGATGTGATAGACTTAGATGCGGATGATAAAGACACGATAAAATGTCCCACCGAGCTGTTTGGGTATAATGATTGCACTTTGGATATACAAAATCAGTCCAGTCGCTGTGAACGTGGTACTGAAGAGCCCACGGCATTCGGATGTGAGCCTTCCTTGGATGTACCAGAAGAAACATCATTTTTGAAACACACAGCGGCTACTGGAAAATCAACATTTCAGGAGATTCTTATGAAGACCAAACTGCAAAACGTTCAAGAGCTTCCTGTTCTGAGAAGCACGAATGTTACAACTTCAACATGGAAGAAAGAATCACTGACAATTGGTGGCATCTCTAAACAAGCAACTAGGCTGGCTTCTGGCACTGGACCTCAGACATTTCACAATTTAAATTCTCTTTCCGGTGAGTTTCTTGTGAAGTTGCTAATGCAGAACCTCGTTTGGTTGTTTCTTACTATTTGGGGTATCCATAACTTGTTATTTCTACTCAATCCCCTGTACTTAGCAACCATCTTTTTCTACAATCAGATGATGATTTTCAAACGCTACCTGGATGTACCGGTGAAGGGGCAAGAAAAGGCATCGGCAAATGGTCCAAGGGCATGGCAGCACCTGGGTATCTAGGTGCAAACACAAACAAGGGCAATCTGATATCTGTGGGGCACGACGGGCGCGGGGGAAAGGTGAAAGTCCTGAGAGGTCATGGCCGGTTCCCGGTGAGTTGAACAAGCTCAGCTTAGCTCATGTTCCTCCCCGTCGGACCGCAAAAGCAGCTTAAGTGCATGTATGTATCTAATGTAATCCCACGCATGGATCTGTTGTTGCAGGATAGCAGGACTCCAGCATTGTGGCCAAAGGCACAGCAGAAGGCTGGAGGCAAAGGTGGGCAGTCTCACCTAGAGCACTTCTTTGAGAAGAGATGATGATCCTAGCTTCCTACTGAGAATGCATGTTGTGATGAAATGGTGCCACTGCCTGCTGTGTGGCTTGTGCCATACTTGCAGGGAGACATGAATCCAGATTTTGTAATCGGTGCACTATTAGCATTGGTCCAGTGATGTTAGAGGTTGGACACAATCTCTCAATGCTATTTGAGACGCCTGAATCCCTCAGTGCCCTGGCTTATGCTTTGGTTTGTCAAGGGTCCAGTTTGTGCACACGGTGGCATTGTTTATTTGATTTGATGCACATGTTGTGTCATGTTTTCTAATTAGTATTGTTAAGAGTTGAGGAGGCAACAGAGAAGACTTCACTTTTGGCTCAATGCCGAACTAGGTTATCTGCTGCTGTGTCCGGTTTTGTCGGTTCACTTTTGGGGTCAAATAACAGCTTCAATGATAAAAAAAAAACACTACACATTCAGGAAAAGTATACTGAACTTGATGTGAACACATTTTCATTTTTCATATCATTATCAGACTTAATTCCCATCCTGCTAACAGTTTACTTTGTGGTTTCTGTATTCTTCTATGTGAGAAAAAAAAGGATAACATGATATACAGCCTGGTAAATTTGAACTAAAACCACGACGAGTAATTTGGAACGGAGGGAGTAGGTGCTAGGAGGAGGTGGTTTTTTCTGGAGACGTCGTGACATGGCACAATCATGACGAGACACTGCACATGAACCGAACCATGTAGTTTTTTTTAATGTAGAATAGTTTATTAGCAACTTCTAGATCCACTGAAAATGGTGTTTAGTGAAAGGCTACACTCTGTGCTTTGTCTTTAACTCAGAAGCACACAACTTGTAGTTCTCTTGTCAAGGTCAAACAAGTTTAATAAGTGTTTTGTTTTTTAGACTAAATTCCACCTTTTGCCCCCTCTTTTGGCATTTTTGACAGGAACTACCCCATATAAGGGATTTTCATTCGTGCTACCACATTTAGCAAAACTCGTATATTCGATACATTTGCACCATAGGAGTATATGTTCTGACGTTATTCAAACTTTTATCAGACTATCACCTAGCTACTTTCGAAGATGCCATGATTTTTTGACAGGATCTCGGTTGCAGATTCTCTTTCAAAGATGTGCTGATGATCTTATAGTTTGGTCCAGCCGTTGTGACAAGTTTAACATGACGATGTGCTGACGATCTCAAATACCCGCACATTCTGCTCCGGAGATATGCTGATGATCTTATCCTCCAGAATTATCTATCAGAATGAATGTAATTCTTTTTTGCGTTATCCTTCTTCTTTATCTGATGCAGCTCTTCATGAGTCCCGCCAAAAATAAATAAATTAGCCATTGTTCCCAAATTGCATCATTTTTTTTGAAATGATCAATATATTGTTACTGTACTATTTCAGTAAGGTAAGACAATTTTGTTGAGTTGAACGATGTAAGTGTGGTAATAATGTCCATTCTGCTATATATAAAAACACAAACATTTCTTAATCTTAATAATAAGTGGCATGACACGCAATTAAAACATCCCCAGGAGGGCGTACTGGCAAAACGAGAGTACACGTGGAGCGTCTTCTCCCCCCCACTCCGTCCGTCTGCCCGTTCGTCGTCGCCGCCCCGCCCCGCCCCTTGGCCCGCCGCAACGGCTAGCGTCCCTTTGAGAGCCTCCCCCACCATTAAACTATTCCCTCTACTCGCTCCCTCTCCTATAAGCGCCGCCTGTGGGGAGAGGCTATGACTTCAGGTTCTCGTCGCGACCCCGCAGCTCGCCCCAAACCCTTCTGAGTTCTGATTCGCTGCCCATTGGTTTGTTTTTTCCTTGGAGGTGGCTCTAGCTCTCCGGCGAAAGGCGGCGCAGATGGCTTCCGCGGCAGCGGCGGGGACGGGGTGCTACTCGCAGACGTCCTGGGCGCTGCGACGCCTTGGCGCCGGAGGCGGCGCCCTCGCATCGGCGGCCACCCGCAGGAGGAACTGCTCCGTCTCCGCGGCCGCCGTCTTCGACAACCAGAACCGCGAGTGGGTGCTCCCTCCCTCTTACCCCCCTAGGCTAGGCTCTCTTGATCTGAGTCTGTCTGCTTCGGTCCTTGTCCTCTGCCAAGCCTGTCCCTACTTACGGTTCATGTATCGACCGCCTGCAGGTACGTGATCGTGGGCGGCGGGAACGCGGCGGGCTACGCGGCCAGGACGTTCGTCGAGCATGGCATGGCCGACGGCCGCCTCTGCATCGTCTCCAAAGAGGTAATGCCAATCGTGCATCAGTTAATTAATTACACAAGTGGATTCTTCATTGTTATTCCCTGCCCAGCACATAATTTTGTTCACTCATTTCCGTTTGTATGTAGTCCATATTGAAATATCCAAAACATCTTATAATAGTGAACGGAGGGAGTATAATATGTGGACGTACTAGAAACTACCAGTACTTACACATTTTTCTTTTGAGCCTATGGGTGCTGATTTCTGATGGTGTGTGCTTGTTGTGGTGCAGGCTGTTCCACCATACGAGCGACCGGCACTGACCAAAGGCTATCTGTTTCCACCAGAAAAGAAGCCGGCACGCCTACCTGTAAGTACTTTGGAGTTTGGACAATTTAACAACAGGAAGTAGCATTGAACCATGACAGTAGTGATAGTCTGTTGATTTGGGATTACCAATCTGTTTAGCCTCTTTCTCTGTTGAGCATTCTTGACATAATAATGGACAGAAATTTAGTTAAGTCATCATCATGTCATTTGTTCCGACTTTGAGTGAAATCTACTCCAATATGTAAACATTACACTGTCATCATTTGTTGCTATCCGTGAATCAGCGTTCTTTTAGCTGGTATGGTACATTGGTGTCCTGCATAGGTCAGCATCAAGATAAAATCTGCAAATACAGGCATGCAGCCTTAAAACTCGGATGTTTCTCTTGTGGCAGGGATTCCATACCTGTGTTGGATCTGGTGGCCAGAGGCAGACTGCCGAATGGTACAAGGAGAATGGCATAGAGGTAGTTATGAACTTCTGATGCTACTATCTTTTTTTGTTTTGTTTAGTGTGTTCCATAATAATACAAGAATCCCCTTGGTCTGAAACCATTTCTCCTTTCTGAAAGGTGCTGTATGAGGATCCAGTTGAAGCATTTGATGGCAAAACACAGACCTTGAAAACTTCATCAGGGAAAATTCTGAAGTATGGGTCACTTATCATTTCTACTGGTTGTGCAGCTGCAAGGTATATCACAATCCATTATGCATATATTAGCAGTGGTTTTAATGTGGAAAACCAGATTGTAATACCCTTACCAAGTTACCATGCTTACCAATTCCTGCTATAACTTTGCGCTCCTAAGAGGCAAGGTAAATAAAATTCCCACGCTTCTGCAATGATGCAATAAACTGAACAAGTAGATATAGAAGCCTTGTACATTTCACATGGTTTTCATGAATTTCATCATTGCTTGTTCGTGCTTGTAATATTGATGCTTGTTTCAGACTACCTGAGAAAATTGGAGGAGACTTACCTGGAGTTCACTATATACGTGATGTTGCTGATGCTGATTCTCTAGTATCTTCATTGGTATGTTCAGTACAAAAATAACGATAGATGTTTCTCATGTACTAAAATAGGTTTCTCTCGTGCGACATGACAATAGTAATCTAAAATTATTCCTTGTTTTGTATATTCACACTTTTCAACTTTTCTGCTGAACTGATATTTGGGTTAATTTGGTAGGGAAAAGCAAAGAAAATTGTTGTTATTGGTGGGGGCTATATTGGCATGGAGGTGGCTGCTGCAGCTTGTGGCTGGAATCTTGACACAACTGTAACGGCACTATCTTATTTTCTTCAGTTCTGATATATCTGAAGCATGTTTTTATTCTCTTTATGCATTGCAAGTGCCAGTTGTATAACTGAAGTTGCTTTGTATATAGATAATATTCCCAGAAGATCACATAATGCCAAGATTGTTTACGCCTTCCCTTGCTAAGAAGTATGAGGAACTGTATGAGCAAAATGGCGTCAAATTCGTAAAGGTGACAGAGTTCCACCAGTCTGTCAACATCATTTGTTTGTCTTGATTTTTCATACCATATCATGTTGAATGTGTATATTTATGGTATCCAGGGAGCTCTTATTGACAAACTTGATGCTGGCTCTGATGGAAGGGTGTCTTCAGCTATACTTAAAGATGGTTCTGTTGTTGAAGCTGATACAGTTACGATCTTTATTTTCTCAACATGTTCTTATGCTGCAGTAGCAAATCCTAAACCATGAAAATCATCGAGATTCCTGCATTTAAGTTCCTACTGTTGGTCTTGGCCTTATTAAGAGCACCCGTTATATTAGATTATTTAATGACAAGATTATGACCACTTAGATCCACTTGATATTATGTTTGAAAGGCATTTGATAATAACCAACTTATCTTTGAAATCCTATTAGTAGAAAGCATGTAGACAACCTAATCCCTCAGAAGTGAAGAGAGTCTATGATAGGTGTGCTATCCTTCTGCTCCCTCCGTCCCAAAATTCTTGTCTTAGATTTGTCTAAATACGGATGTATCAAAGTCACGTTTTAGTATTAGGTACATCCGTATCTAGACAAGTCTAAGGCAAGAATTTTGGGACGGAGGGAGTACATTTTATGGTTAGCTAATAAACTAGACTGACAAGCAAAGTCCTAAATTCTGGAAACCAGTAAGTTCTGGTGTGTGATGGGTAGAAAATGCCGAGTTTTCAGTATGGAGGTTTCATGGTAATGCTGATGGTGGTGGCTCTAGTGGAGGGGAAGAGAGGGGGAGAATGAGGAAGTCTTTTCAATCTTTGATTAGGAAACCAACTTGATTTCTCAAGAATCAGACTCAGTATTGTTCTCGCTGTCCACAAACTAATCTGCTTAGAAACCCTGCTGGTCGTGGTTGGATATTGTTGGCATCAGCCTCTGTTTGGTGAACGGTAGTATTAGCCCAAAATGTGTGTCGTGATCAAATGTCTGCTGAGGCAGCAGAAGTTACATACAGTTTATTATATTATCAGTAGGAGCATCAGCTACTATTTATTACTCCCTCCGTTCCGAAATAATTGTCGCTGGGGGCATCTTTCCGACCAGGTGAAATAGTGTGAAATTACAATACTACCCCCGATTTGATCCATCGGGAGGCGTCTTCCTCCGTCGCTCCTCCCCTCCGCCAGGCTTCTTCGCCGTCGCTGCTCCCTTTCGCCGGGCTCCTCCGTCGTCCGCATCTCCGGCGTCCTTCCCCGCCGCGGTCCGCAGCTCCCTCGCCGGCCGGCCGCCCTTCCCCGCCATGGTCCGCAGCTCCCTCATAGGCTGCCCTTCCGCGCCAAGATCCGCAGCTCCCTCGCCGACCGCCCTTCCCGCCGGCTGCCTGCTCCGCGACAACTTCGGATCCTTCGTTGTTGGCCACAGATCCTTCGCCGGCCGCCTCCCCCCACTCCAATCAAGAGCTCAAGGTCAGCCGCTGCGCTGTCCACTTCTGCTGATCCTCTCGTCTCTGCTCCTCTCCACTCCAATCAAGAGAATCTGCAATTGATCCAAAAAACAGGTCAATTGATGTCAATTTGATTAACTAAATCATCCAAAAACCAGAATGATAAGTCCATATACTGTTGATCCCAAGACCGGAATGACAAGTTCAGATGTTCCTCAGTTGAGGAATTTGATTAACTAAGTCATCCAAAAACCAGAATGATAAGGCCCCATGCTACTGTTGATCCCAATTTCGATGCATATCAATTGATGTTTGAGTTCTCCAAATGAACAGGAGTACTCCTCAATTTTGATATGAAATCACCATGATACCGTAGGTCCTTAAGCCCTCCTGTCAAACAAAATAATGTACTGATCTTGAAATACTCCTGTCAAACAAAATAATGTACTCCTCTGACAGGAAGACGACTTGGCGATTAGTCGGCGACTAATCAGCGACTCAAAACCAGGGTAAGTAGTGCTGCCACTCCTAATTAACTGAAGAAGATCTTGAGCCTTTTAAACTACAGCAGCAGCAGTATACAAATAAGCAATCATTTTTATGCTCTGCTCATCATCTCCGGGCAGAAAATTACTCATCGAACTAAATACTCAACTTGGTACAGGCAACTTAATTTACTTGAATTCAGGGTACAAAATAATCACAGGAGTCTTGCTTCAAAATGCGCAGGCAGGATTCTATGTTCGCCACATCAAATAATCATAACTCTAAATCACAGTCAAATAATGTATGTGTATCAAACCAAAGAGGAAGTTCTCTTCCAAACAGAATCATTGGTGCTAACACCAATATAATCTGGAAAACACACATAAAGCTAAATGACAAAAACACCACAATCTTCTGAAATTGAGGGACGTATTTGCTTTCGAAGTGCTCAGACTCTGCCCATACTCAGTAATCTGAAAACTGTACCAAGAGACAAAACAACAACATCTTCTGAAGTTGAACGTACCTGCCCATCTTTGAGCACGCCCCTGTAAACACGGCCGAAGCCGCCCTTGCCTATGAGGTTCTTGTCACTGAACATGCCGGTGGCCTCCTCCATCTCGTTGAGGGTGAACACCATGGAGCAGTTGCGCTTCTTCGGCGCGGGCAGCGGCAGCGGCTCCTTCACCTGCCACAGCTCGGCCGTCTTGTACACCCCTGCAGAAGAAAAAATCAGATAACCAAATTCTCATGGCATACTTTTTTCTTTTGGAAATTTTCATGGCATACTTTGAAGAATGTTGCACTGAAGAAACAGATGATCATACAGTGACAAATCACTTTGCCAACAACAAAGTGGGAATGAAATAGAGGGTTGCACTCACAACAAAGTGGGAATGAAATAGAGGGTTGCACTCACAAGGATTCAACTGGTCAAGTGATTTGCTTCTCCTCTCACTCCAACCACAACCCAATCTTCAGTCATCTCACTGGTGTTGCAGGTTTAGTGTGATGACAGTGCTCGACCGTCTCCGTTATTGACTTGCTGATGATCTTGATTGCTTGGACCGGCAAGGCTGCTGGCAGTATACCAACCGGGACCTAAACCGGAGCATAATCAAGAGTAAGCATGTCCAATTAGGCACGGTAAAGAGAATGAGAGACACAGTAACACAGCAAAACGAAATTCAGTAAACAAAAACACTAGACATAGTCCATCAATGTGTATTTCTGAAACTGAAATAAAATAGTGAAATGTCATCTGGACAACACATTTATTTTCTCGGCTTGATTGTATTCGTAGCAGGAGTATCAAGATTCAGTTGCAGGCTTTTTTAGTTGGTCTTGGTCATAACATCTGAGGCTAGATATCCTACAGGTTTTAATACAGTGGTCAACAGATAAACATAGCTGGGCATCCATTTTACTCCTACATGTTGGAATACATGTTGGAATACAAAAAGGAAACCAAACATTTTACTCATTGGTTAATTCATTGTACTCATGCCTGTAATTGTACTCTTGCAAACATTTTACTCCATGCTACTCTGCTCACCTCAGCATGCTTGGTTAAGTACTCCTTCAGCAAACTGTCCATCAGCAAACTGTCTTTTGTACACCTCAGCATGCCGTCCCTTTTCGATCAAATTATCTACAGAAACATTGTACATTCAGTTTTCAGCTGGAACATGAAGCAAAACAGATCAAGAAAATGCAAGATTACTTGTCTTAAATGTACTCTAAATCTTGCAACCACTACTCCAAAATAGTACTGGAAAACTACTGCAACCAAAACAGTACTGAATCTGATTTGGCCTTCTTGCACTGAATACCACCAAATTTGATATACTGGAAACTACTGCAACCAAAACAATACTATACTCCATTTTACTCCAAAATTAAGCTACTGCATTACTGAGGCTTCATGTGCAAAAAAATAACAGTAGCTACTACTGCTTTCAGTAGCACAAGAACTACTGCAAGTACTGCAACCCCAAAGCAGATACCATTTCATAAAGAAGAAAATCAGGAAGAGGAACTTTGCTTCTAGCAAGTCTGGTGGATGGTCTGTACAAGTACAGATATACTGCTGGCATTACTGCATTTCAAAAGAGATGACTCCCCATCCAGAATTACAAAGAAGTAATGGAGGAAATAAGGGAAGCTGTCTAAACTCTACTGGATCAAGAACTACTGCAAGTACTCCTGGATCAAGAACTACTGAATCCGTCTACTGCAAGTACTACTGGATCAAGAACTACTCCAAGTACCATGCGTGGAGAATGCAAGTACTCAGCGTGGAGAGGAGAGAGGCCGTACCATGCGTCGATGTGTGAGGACAACGACGAGATGTGCACGACGGCGACGTGGAGGCTCCGGCGCCGTTCCGCTGCTCCGCCGTCGCTCTAGGTCCGCTTGGGCGCCAGTCCACATTCATGCCCCCTAGCCCGTATCCAACTCTGGCGCCGCTACACATCCATGCCTCCGTCGCAGAGAAGCTCGTCGAAGACGCAAAAAGAATCAATATTTTTTACCGGTGTGAGTGAAGGCGGGGTGGTGGGAAGAAAGGGGCGGTGGAAGAGGCCGACGACGGGAAGAGGAAGAGGCCGGCGACGAGGAGAGGAGGGAGGCGGCGACGAGGAAAGGGAGTGGCCGGCCACGGAGAGGAGAGGCCGGTGAGGGAGAGGCGACGAGGGAAGGGGATAAGGTGGCCGGCGAGGGAGAGCGAGCAAGCGAGCGGTGCGAGCGAGCGAGCGGATAAGGTGGAAGGGTAAATCTGGAAAGTGGAAAAGATTCATAGCATTGCGGAATTTGTACTGGGATTGCCCAGCGACAATTATTTCGGAACGGAGGGAGTATATTTGATATTATCTTCTTATGTACATATTCTTAAACTGCTGAAACCGTATGGATTCATATCATGAGATCTTCTTATGTTGACATTATAATGTAATGCAGGTTATTGTTGGTATAGGAGCAAAACCATCTGTCAGCCCCTTCGAAGCTGTGGGAGTTAACATCGAAGTTGGTGGAATAGAGGTTTGTTCCATCCAGAAGTTGATGAACCTTATTTGATTTGACTATACTCTGCAGTATGATGTATGTTAGTAGCATGGTCATTATTGTTCTCTATTGGACACCAAGTTGTGGTTTTACCTCTCTAGTTGCTTGAAGGTTTAAGGGACTCCTTGCTTTGCCATTTTGTACCTGTAGTGGTGATAAGATTAGATGTATTTATTAATTATAACAATGCATAAAGTAAATTAGATGATTTTTCCAGTTAGACCTTTGATATCAATTTAGTGATTTGGCTCTGTCACCTCTACTGTCATTACACTTTCCTTGTAAAAGATGTGCTGCTGTCTGAATTTTTTTGTCACCCTTAGATGATCTGTTGGTTCTTCTTTGTAGGTTGATTCCATGTTTAGAACAAGTATACCTAGCATCTTTGCTATTGGAGATGTGGCAGCTTTTCCGCTCAAGGTAGGTTTCTGTGCATTTATCTCAAATAAGGAAATGTTGGATCCCAGAATATAACTTTCTGTGAGCTTTTCTACAGATGTATGATAGAATAGCTCGAGTGGAGCATGTGGATCATGCCAGAAAGTCTGCACAACATTGTATAGAAACACTCTTAACATCCCAGGCAAAAGCGTAAGTTAATGGTTATAAGGTGTATCTATCAGTTTACCTACTGGTGCTGTGCTTGATTTGCCATCTCTGATGTAGGTATGACTACCTTCCGTATTTCTATTCTCGAGTTTTTGAGTATGAAGGAAGCTCCAGGAAAATTTGGTGGCAATTCTACGGAGATAACGGTATGGTTGCCCCTTTCCAGTTTCCACCTCATAATGTTCATCCTTGTTATTGAACATCAACAATCACAAAATCTGTATCCTCTCTTGTCACTACGCAGTTGGTGAAACAATTGAAGTAGGGAACTTTGATCCTAAGATTGCTACCTTCTGGATTGACTCTGGTAATTGGTTGTTTTCAATATTTATCATTACTCTCAGTTGGACTTCTTTATGACAATCTTTTACCTTGTTATATCTTGCAGATAGTCGACTGAAGGGTGTTTTCCTTGAGAGTGGAACCTCAGAGGTAATAAAATGCGGACAACACCTTTAACATGGCAATATCTTCTTGCAACTTCTCCTGAACTTAATACTGAGATAGTAGCCTTTAAATGAAAGCACATATGCCTTGCCAACTTGCCATGACCCTTATTCACACACACACCAAAAAAAAAAAAAACTTACGATGGCCTTCTTTTGTGTGAAAAGAGTTTATTAATCAGTGCAAGTTACAATCATGCTAAATACTCCCTCCGTTCCATATTACTTATCGCTGATTTAGTACAAAGTTGTATTAAATCAGCGACAAGTAATATGGAACGGAGGGAGTAGTTGGGAGGACAAAAAGTCTGTAGTCTTGGAGAGAAATCTTGCCATGACCAAAGAGCTTGCAATTCCTATTGTATTTCAATTCTGGACTTCATTTATAAGAACCATTCCGGATTCCTAACAACATCTCTGCAATATTTCAGGAATTCTCGCTTCTTCCAAAGCTCGCGAGATCACAGCCCATTGTCGACAAAGCTAAGCTCAAGAGTGCGACTTCAGTCGAAGATGCATTAGAGATTGCGAGAAGCTCTCTTTAGTCTGGCTCTTCTGTTTAACTAGTTGTCAACACATATGGCCTCTTCAGTTTGGGACTGCAGCTTATTTTGAAAAGTCAGGACTGCGATGACAATAATGCGGCCATAGTATCCGTTCTATGCGGGGTTTGTAATTTTCTTAGATGCCCCTCGGCCGCCATTTTCTAGCTTGGCATAAACTTTGACCACCCTTTTGAGGGGTTGAGGAAGATATGATGGAATGGGAATATTTTCTTATGCAGGTTCGAACATTGGGTGGTAGTATAAACTATAGGCACATTAATAAAACTTAGTATGATCACACCAGCAAGTGTTGGGGAATTGGTGACCAGGAGGACGAGAATGGGGCATGGTCGTTCCTATGGTTGGGGAATTGGTGATCGGGAGGAGAGGAGAATGGGGCGTGGTACAATCAGCAGGGTGCGAGTAGTTGGTGCAGATGGACTGTGATCTTGTCGTTTCAGACTTCATCTTATTTACTGAGCCTACCCTTGATCATTCGAGACATCTTTAATCCATTATCTTTTTAGGAAACGAAAAAACTAACGCCCACACGTGTGGGCATTTGCAGATCGCCCACACGCCCCCATCATCACTCATTTTGCCACGTATGAATAGATAACATCAGCAAAAATCTTTTTGATTTCCGGCTTAAAAATGTTTTATCTCTTAAATAAAAAAGCAAGCTAAAAATCCGTTTTCACCGTTAAATCCGTCTCGACGAGATCTTCAAAACTAGACCCCATGTTGATATGTTTCGACGATTTTTTTTTAGCCCAGAAGTTGCCATGATGTTTACACTATAGTTGCCATAGTGCTTAAACTAAAATTGCCATGTGGCAATTTTAGTTTGTAGATCATGGCAATTTTAGTTTTTTGATGATGGCAATTCTAGTACTTTGACCATGAAAATATTTTTTTATTAAACCATGGCAATTTTAAGTGCATGTATCATGGCAATTTTAGTTTATGGTGCATGGCAAGTCTAATTTCTTAATTCTCTGTTTTATAATATGTTAAAATTTACTTTTAAATGTAAAAAAAATAGTTGAAACATATCATGTCAACTTCAGTGTAAATATCATGGCAATTCATGTGCAATAGACATGGCAACTTTTAACCAAAAAAAAATTCGCCGAAATATATTGATATGAGATCTAGTTTTGAAGATCTCGTCGCGAGGGATTTAATGGTGAAAACGGATCTTCAATCGGATTTTTTATTTAAGAGATAAAGCATTTTAAAAACTAAAAATTCAAAAAGATTCTCGCATGCATGCATGCGACGACGTGGCAATCTATTTGCATTAGAGACGTGTGGTGCGTCTCCTTTCCTGCCACACGTGTGGCAGTTATCGACGTCCTTTAGGAAAACACCATAAGCTTATTGGTTCCGATTTATATATTAAGAAAATGGATACAAAGGTAGAAACAATCAAACAACACAAACATCATCTACGAAAGATTTGTTGTGCCACACACAAGCTTACCAGCACTCAGGGGCCGCCATTACTGATGAGCTTGGAGGGCGATACCAATCCAACCACCCCGCACACAAAGCTAAAACAAAATGAGGGGCAACATAGGGCTGCGGAGATGGGAGAGGAAAAATTTGGAATATTATCTGGAAGGCAAATATTCCGCAGAAGATCTGTATTTTTGCTTGGCGGGTAACGCCCAATAGTTTGGCTGTCCAGGTAAACAGAGTGGTTCATCACCAAACTACTGTTAGTACGTGTTCTATTTGTGGAATGGAGGATGAAAGTATTTTTCATGCGCTTGTCATGTGCCCAAAGGCTTTTGCGCTCCGTATGGCCATTGAGGAACATTTGGTAATTACCTACGGAGGAAGTGTTCGGATACACGGGGGTTGATTGGTTTCTTAACCTTCTAAGTCATTTGAGGCATACTATGCGTGACCAAATTATTTTCATATTTTGAAGAGCCTGGCATTTGAGAAATGATTTGATATCCGGTAAGGGAAAGGAATCTGTCTCAACATCTGCTAGCTTTATGGATAATTATTGGTCTTCCTTTGTGGCATATCACTCCTTACCTGTGGCAGACATGAAAAATAAAGGAAAAAAAATCTGATGCATGGTCTAAGAACTGCCCCTAATATGGTGGGGGCTAAGACGGATTGGAAGGCCCAACCACCGGGTTATATCAAGATAAATGTCGACGCAAGCTTTGTGAAGAGTATCAGCGCTGCAAGTGTGGGTGCGGTGGTCAGAGATTCTTCTGGGAATGTCATTATATCTTCTTGGGATTTTATTGGATGTTGTAGAAGTGTGGAGGAAGCGGAGCTAAGGGCATGCATTGCCGGTCTCTATATAGGTATTACTCTTCACAATCCTATAGTTTTAGAGACTGACTGTGCGTTTGCTGCTGCGTCCCTTGCAAATGAGTTTTTTGACAGGTCCTCTTGTTGGGAAACGTAGATGCAATTTCAAAAAATTTACTACACTCACGCAAGATCTATCTAGGAGATTCATAGCAATGAGGGGGAGAGTGTGTCTGCGTACACCCATAGACCGAAAGCGAAAGCGTTTGACAACGTGGTTGATGTAGTTGAACTTCTTCTAGCTCCGACTGATCAAGTACCGAACGTACGACACCTCCGAGTTCTGCACATGTTCAGCTCGATGACGTCCCTCGAACTCTTGATCCAGCAAGGCGTCGAGAAAGAGTTTCGTTAGCACGATGGCATGGTGATGGTGATGGTGAAGTGATCCGCGCAAGACTTCGCCTAAGCACTACGTGAAAATGACCGAGGGTGTAAGCTGTGGAGGGGGGCGCCGCACACGGCTAGGCAATTGTTTGTTGTGTGCTAGGTGCCCCCTCCTCATATATATAGGTTGGAGGGAGGGCGGAGCAGCCATAGGAGGCGCCCAAGTAGGAGGAATCCTACTTGGAGTCCCTCCCAAGCCGCGCACCCCCCTGCCATATATAACCGAGGTGGAAGGAAAGAGGGGGGGGGGGAGAGGGAAGGCAGTAGGAATCCTAATCCACACTTTCCTTGTCCTCCCCTCTTTCCTTCTCCTCCTCATAGGACTGTCCTCTATAGGGGCGCACCAGGGCTGGTGTATTCCCTCACTTGGCCCATAAGGCCCATATGGGGGTTCCCGAAACTCCTTTCCGGTGACCCGATAAGTACCCGGTACCCTCCAGAACACTTTCGGTGTCCGAATACCATCGTCCTGAAGGAAATATGCCCTAGAGGTAATCATAAAGTTGTTATTTATATTTCCTTATATCATGATAAATGTTTATTTTTCATGCTAGAATTGTATTAACCGGAAACTTAGTACATGTGTGAATACATAGACAAAACAGAGTGTCCCTAGTATGCCTCTACTTGACTAGCTCGTTAATCAAAGATGGTTAAGTTTCCTGACCACACACATGTGTTGTCATTTGATGAACAGGATCACATCATTAGAGAATGATGTGATGGACAAGACCCATCCGTTAGCTTAGCATAATGACCGGTAAGTTTTATTGCTATTACTTTCTTCATGACTCATACATATTCCTCTGTCTATGAGATTATGCAACTCCCGGATATCGGAGGAACACCCTATGTGCTATCAAACGTCACAAGGTAACTGGGTGGTTACAAATATGCTCTACAGGTGTCTCCGAAGGTGTTTATTGAGTTGGCATAGATCGAGATTAGGATTTGTCACTCCGAGTATCGGAGAGGTATCTCTAGGCCCTCTCGGTAATGCACATCACTATAAGCCTTGCAAGCAATGTGACTAATGAGTTAGTTGTGGGATGATGCATTACGGCACGAGTAAATATGCTTTCCGGTAACGAGATTGAACTAGGTATAAGGATACCGACGATCGTATCTCGGGCAAGTAACATACCGATGACAACGGGAATAACATATGTTGTTATTGCGGTTTGACCGATAAAGATCTTCGTATAATATGTAGGAACAAATATGAGCATCCAGGTTCTGTTGTTGGTTATTGATCGGAGATGTGTCTCGGTCATGTCTACATAGTTCTCGAACCCGTACGGTCCGCACGCTTAACGTCCGATGACGATTTGTATTATGAGTTATGTGGTTTGGTGACTGAAGATTGTTCGGAGTCCCGGATGAGATCATGGACATTCGAGGAGTCTCAAAATGGTCGAGAGATAAAGATTGATATATTGGACGACAGTACTTGGACACTGGAATGGTTTCGGGATGTTTCGGATATTTATCGGAGTACCGAGGGGTTACCGGAACCCCCCGGGGAAGTGATGGGAGCCCGCAGGGTGGCGCCCCCCCAAGAGAGTCCGAATTGGACAAGGGGGAGGGGGCGCGGATGAAGGAAATATGCACGAAGAGGCAATAATAAAGTTGTTATTTATATTTCCTTATATCATGATAAATGTTTATTATTCATGCTAGAATTGTATTAACCGGAAACTTAGTACATGTGTGAATACATAGAGAAAACAGAGTGTCCCTGGCATGCCTCTACTTGACTAGCCCGTTAGTCAAAGATGGATAAGTTTCCTGACCATAAACATGTGTTGTCATTTGATGAACGGGATCACATCATTAGATAATGATGTGATGGACAAGACCCATCCGTTAGCTTAGCATAATGATCGTTAAGTTTTATTGATATTGCTTTCTTCATGACTTATACATATTCCTCTGACTATGAGATTATGCAACTCCCGAATACCGGAGGAACACCTTGTGTGCTATCAAACGTCACAACGTAGCTGGGTGATTATAAAGATGCTCTACAGGTGTCTCTGAAGGTGTTTATTGGATTGGCATAGATCAAGATTAGGATTTGTCACTCCGAGTATCAGAGAGGTATCTCTGGGCCCTCTCGGTAATGCACATCACTATAAACCTTTCAAGCAATGTGACTAATGAGTTAGTTACGGGATGATGCATTACAGAACGAGTAGAGGCTTGCCGGTAATGAGATTGAACTAGGTATGATGATACCGACGATCGAATCTTGGGCAAGTAACATACCGATGACGAAGGGAATAACGTATCTTGTTATTGCAGTTTGACCGATAAAGATCTTCGTAGAATATGTAGGAACCAATATGAGCATCCAGGTTCCGCTATTGTTATTGATCCGAGATGTGTCTCGGTCATGTCTACATAGTTCTCGAACCTGTTGGGTCCGCACGCTTAACATTCAATGACGATTTGTATTATGAGTTATGTGTTTTGGTGACCGAAGTTTGTTCGGTGTCCCGGATGAGATCACGGACATGACGAGGAGTCTCGAAATGGTCGAGAGGTAAAGATTCATATATTGTAAGGTAGTATTCGGATATCGGAATGGTTTCGAGTGGTTCGGGTATTTTACCAGAGTACCATGGGAGTCCGAATTGGACTAGGGGAGCGGGTGGCACCCGCCTTTCCCTCTCCCTCTCCCTCTAGCTCCTTCCTTTTCCCCTCCGGTG
>NC_041393.1:387282290-387292776 GCF_002162155.2 Triticum dicoccoides | reverse complement strand
TAGTAGGACTCCCATCCATGGCGCGTGCCTCCTGGCCGGCCGCCTCCTCCTCCCCTCATTTATATACGGGGGCAGAGGGGCACCGCGTAGTACATCAATTGTTCTCTTAGCCGTGTGTGGTACCCCCTCCACAGTTTACTCCTCCGGTCATAGCGTCGTAGTGCTTAGGCGAAGTCCTGCGCGACTCACATCACCATCACCGTCACCACGCCGTCGTGCTGACGAAACTCTCCCTTGACCCTCTACTAGATCAAGAGTTCGAGGGACGTCATCGAGCTGAACATGTGCTGAACTCGAAGGTGCCGTACGTTTGGTACTAGATCGGTTCGATCGTGAAGACGTTCGACTACATCAACCGCGCTAACCTAACACTTCCACTTTCAGTCTACGAGGGTACGTGGACACACTCTCCCCCTCTCATTGCTATGCATCTCCTAGATAGATCTTGCGTGAGCGTAGATTTTTTTTTGAAATTGCATGCTACATTACCCAACAGTGGCATCCGAGCCAGGTCTATGCGTAGATGATATGCACGAGTAGAACACAAAGAGTTGTGGGCGACAATAGTCATACTACTTACCACCAACATCTTATTTTGATTCAGAGGTATTGTTGGATGAAGCGGCCCGGATCAACCTTTACATGACCATGTTCATGAGACCGGTTCCACCGACATACATGCAACTTGTTTTGCATAAAGGTGGCTGGCGGGTGTCTGTTTCTCCAACTTTAGTTGAATCAAATTAGACTACGACCGGTCCTTGTTGAAGGTTAAAACAACACACTTGACGAAAAATCATTGTGGTTTTGACGCGTAGGTAAGAACGGTTCTTGCTAGAAGCCCATAGCAGCCACCTAAATTTGCAACAACAAAGTAGAGGACATCTAACTTGTCTTTGCAGGGCGTGTTGTGATGTGATATGGTCAAGACATGATGAGATATAAATTGTTGTATGAGATGATCAAGTTTTGTAAAAGTTATCGGCAACTGGCAGGAGCCTTACGGTTGTCGCTTTATTGTATGAAATACAATCACCATGTAATTGCTTTACTTTATCACTAAGCAGTAGCAATAGTCGTAGAAGCAATAGTTGGCGAGACGACAACGACGCTACGATGGACATCAAGGTGTCAAGCCGGTGACGATGGAGATCATAACGGTGCTTTGGAGATGGAGATCAAAGGCACAAGATGATGATGGCCATATCATGTCACATATTTTGATTGCATGTGATGTTTATCTTTTATGCATCTTATTTTGCTTAGTACAACGCTAGCATTATAGGATGATCCCTCACTAAATTTCAAGGTATAAGTGTTCTCCCTGAGTATGCACCGTTGCGACAGTTCGTCATGCCGAGACACCACGTGATGATCGGGTCTGATAAGCTCTACGTTCACATACAACGGATGCAAGCCAGTTTTGCATGTGCAGAATACTCGGGTTAAACTTGACGAGCCTAGCATATGCAGATATGGCCTTGGAACACTAAGACCAAAAGGTCGAACGTGAATCATATAGTAGATATGATCAACATAGAGATGTTCACCATTGAAAACTACTCCATCTCACGTGATGATCGGACATGGTTTAGCTGATATGGATCACGTGATCATTTAGATGACTAGAGGGATGTCTATCTAAGTGGGAGTTCTTAAGTAATATGATTAATTGAACTTAAATTTATAATGAACTTAGTCCTAATAGTTTTTGCATATCTATGTTGTTGTAGATGAATGGCCCGTGCTACTATTCCCTTGAATTTTAATGCGTTCCTAGAGAAAGCTAAGTCGAAAGATGATGGTAGCAACTACACGGACTGGGTCCGTAACCTTCGGATTATCCTCATTGCTGCATAGAAGAATTACGTCCTAGAAGCACCGCTAGGTGCAAGGCCTACAACAGGAGCAATTTCGGACGTTATGAATATCTGGCAGACTAAAGCTGATGACTACTCGATAGTTCAATGTGCCATACTTTACGGCTTAGAATCGGGACTTCAAAGACGTTTTGAACGTCATGGAGCATGAGATGTTCCAGGAGTTGAAGTTAATATTTTAAGAAAATGCCCGAGTTGAGAGATATGAAGTCTCCAACAAGTTCTATAGCTGCAAGATGGAGGAGAATAGTTCTGTCAGTGAACACATACTCAGAATGTCTGGGTACCATAACCACTTGACTCAGCTGGGAGTTAATCTTCCTGATGATAGTGTCATTGACATAGTTCTTCAATCACTTCCACCAAGCTATAAAGGCTTTGTGATGAACTATAATATGCAAGGGATGGAAAAGACAATTCCCGAGCTCTTCGCAATGCTTAAGGCTGCGGAGGTAGAAATCAAGAAGGAGCAACAAGTGTTGATGGTTAACAAGACCACTATTTTCAAGAAAAAGGGCAAAGGGAAGAAGGAGAACTTCAAGAAGAATAGCAAGCAAGTTGCTACTCCCGTGAAGAAGCCCAAGTCCGGACCTAAGCCTGAAACTGAGTGCTTCTACTGCAAAGTGACTGGTCACTGGAAGCGGAACTGCCCCAAGTATTTGGCGGATAAGAAGGATGGCAAAGTGAAAGGTATATTTGATATACATGTTATTGATGTGTACCTTGATGTCGCTTGAAGCTACGTCGGTATTTCCCCAAAGAGGAAGGAATGATGTAGCACAACGACGGTAGGTATTTCCCTCAGATATGAAACCAAGGTTATCGAACTAGTAGGAGAACCAAGCAACACAACGTAAACAGCCCCCACAAAAATAACAACACCTCGCAACCCGACGTGTTAAAGGGGTTGTCAATCCCTTTCGGGGTACGACGCCTCAAGATAGGCAAAGAACGTGAGGTAATTTTGTAGTAGATTGATAGATTGAACGCCAAATAAAATAAATAAGAATAAATTGCAGCAAGGTATTTTTTGTATTTTTGGTTTAATAGATCTGAAAATAAATGCAAGGAAAAAGTAGACCGCAAGGCAAATATATGAAAAAGAAGACACGGGGGCCGTAGGTTTCACTAGTGGCTTCTCTCGAGAAAGATAGCAAACGGTGGGTGAACAAATTACTGTTGGGCAATTGATAGAACTTCAAATAGTTATGAAGATATCCAGGCAATGATCATTACATAGGCATCACGTCCAAGATTAGTAGACCGACTCCTGCCTGCATCTACTACTTGTCGTGGTTCTAAGTCTGACAGTAGAGTGGGGGGTAGGTATGAAGAGGCAAGGTCCTAGCTATGGAGAGGTTGTAAGCACAAGAGATGTACGAGTTCAGGCCCTTCTCGGAGGAAGTAAAAGCCCTACGTCTCGGAGCCCTGAGGTGGTCGAGTGGATTATGTGTATATGAATTACAGGGTGCCGAACCCTTCTACCTGTGGAGGGGGGTGGCTTATATAGAGTGCGCCAGGACCCCAGCCAGCCCACGTAGGAGAGGGTTTAAGGTGCGTTAAGTCCGGGGCATTACTAGTAACGCCCCACATAAAGTGTCTTTACTATCATAAAGTCTACTTAATTACAGACCGTTGCAGTGCAGAGTGCCTTTTGACCTTCTGGTGGTCGAGTGAGTCTTCGTGGTCGAGTCCTTCAAGTCAGTCGAGTGAGTCCCTCGTAGGTCGACTGGAAGGTGATCTCTTCTAAGGATGTCCCTGGGCAGGGTACTTAGATCAGGTCTGTGACCCTACCCTAGGTACATGACTCCATCATTAGCCCCCGAATGGATTGAGGCTTGAGTGATGAAGGAGTTGATGTTGTTGCCGATTAGCCTTCGCATGCTAGTCGTGCGTTGCTTTGAACCAAAAAATCTCTTTGTTGATAGTGAGCAACTTTTCTTCAGTCGACTCGATCCATTCTTTTTCTTCGTCGAGTGATCTTTTGGACTTTGCTGATTTCCGAGCGACGGATCGCAGGGAATCCCGCGTTTGGCAGACTGATTTGCCGTTCGCGGATTCCGCGGGATACGGAATTTGGGGGAGCGCGCGAAGCGGAGCGGTCCGCGGCGCTCGGATGGGACGGGGCATAAACGTCTCGATCTCCGCGCTGCTTTTTTCGCCACGTATCACGCTCGCGCAACTGTTTCAGGATATGATTAGATCGACCGGGCCCACCTGTCATCCACTCGGAAGGGATCTTATAAATGTGCCCGGCGAGGGTTTTTTGAACAGTGCCTCAGCATTCTCCCTCTGCTCCCTTCGTCTCTGCCCAACGCGCTCGCTCTCGCCTCCGCACAACCTCTCCTCGCGCGCCTCGCCGGTAGCCATGGTCAAGGAGAAGACGGCGGCGCTGGAACGCGCGAAGAAGGCGTCAGCGACGGAGAAGGCGAAGGGGAGATCCACCAGCCGCGGCGGGTCTTCGTCTAGATCTCGCCTGCCGAAAGGCTGGGTCCAGGGAGATTGGATCCAGTCGACCATCACGGAGAAGGATCTCCTCGACATGGCCAACGAGGGCCTGATCCCTCATGGAGCTGCGAGGCTTCCGGGGAAAGAGTGGCAGCCCCAGACAGAAGAGGGTGAGTGCGTGCTTCTGGCTACCCATGTCGACCGCGGATTCTCTTTGCCGCCGAGCATTTTCTTTCATGGTTTCTTGAACTTCTTTGGAGCGCAACTCCACCACTTCACCCCGAATTCTATCGCCTATCTTGCCGCGTTTGTGTCCATGTGTGAGAGTTTTCTGGGTTGTCGACCGCATTGGGGCTTGTTCAAGCACATATTCACGTGTCGCTCTCAGACCGTGAAGAAGGCGAGCCCAGGCGATGAAAAAACCCGAGTTGTCCAAATGTGTGGGGGTCTGGGGATCCAGGTGAGGAGCAAGAGCACCTTCCCAGCCATGACATTTCCCGAGTCAGTCAGAGGCTGGCAGTCGACCTGGTTCTACTGCCAGGATCAGTCGACGCCGGGACAGTCGAGTGGACTCCCTCAATTCACCATGGACCGAGTGAACAAGCCCTCCTCTCTGAAGGTGATTCCGGAGGAGAAAGCTGACGTGAAGATGCTGATGGAGCGTGTAGTTCAGTTGGTTCGGGATGGAGTGACGGGTATGGATCTCCTGGAGGTTTTCCTTAGGCGTCGTATCCAGCCTCTTCAATTCCGGAGCCATTGCATGTGGCTGTACTGCGGGACTGAGGATGTGACTCGGGTCAACCCAGAAACAGTCGACGATGCCACTCTGGAAAGGTGGATGGCCGCTGTTACTGGGAACAAGGATAACCCTCGCGGAGCCAGAAGGATTCCTCCACTCGACTGCCACAGTGATCCAAACAAGGCATGTCTGCTCCACCTCCCATTGTATTCTCGTCATATTTATTTCTGTTTTCCCTGCCGATCGGTCGACTGATCTTTGTCTGGATGTCTATCAGGCCCTCACTGAGCTGTACTCAATGCCCAACGGAGCACAAGCTCCGACTGAGGAGGGAGAAGCGAGCGGGGGCGAGAGCCAGGAGGAGGAGTGGGACTCGGACGCCGCTGAGGATGATGATGATGACGATGACACTGATGACGATAATGATGATGTTGATGAGGACGAGGAAGAGGAGGAGGAGGAGGTTGCACCACTGCGCTCGGAAAGGCGGTCGAAACTTGTCCATGACCCTGCGACTGAACGTGGCAAGGGGGTTGCGACTGTCACTCAGTCGACCAAGCGCCCTCAGACCACCTCTCCGGCACCGACTGAAAAGGCGTCGAAGCAGCCCAGGGCGTCCCCGTCAAAGCCGTCCAAGCACCTGCCGAAGATGAAGGTGTCCATCCCCACCATATCAGGGTAATCATGTTGCTTAAGTCTTCTTGTTTTGCGTGAACTTTATCTCTGGTTGGCGCTGGAGTTAGTCGACTGACTCTTTGGAGTTGCAGTGCTGCTACTTCTGAGACCTCAGCCCGGGCTGACGATCATGAGATGGAGGACGCAGCAACCTCAAAACCTGGTACTATACTCTTAACCCCGTTTCTAGTCGACTGACTCATGATCTCTAATTCTGATTCTTTTCTGTAGCTCCATCCAATGTTGTTATCACTCTCCCTGATGATGATGAAGATGAGGAACCGCTGAAGCACAGAATGAGGAGGAAAGCGTCTGCCAGCAGGGTGCCCCAGGATGTGACAGTGCCTGAGACTCTGGTCGCGGAGGAGGAGAACACCACTCGACACACTGTGTCCTTCGCAGATCCGCTGATGAGTGCTCCGCAACCCTCCCTCTTCACGACGCACCACGTCCCAGAGGACCAAGCTGGCGCCGCGAAGGAGGCGATACGCCAGGCAGGTATCATGATGGAGCAATTGAAGACCATCCGGGATGCGAGCCAGGCAGCTTACGACGCCAGTTCCGCCCTTCAAAGGAATGTTCAGGTCAGTCGACCACCACTTGTTCTGTTAGGATATGCTATCAAAAAACTTTTCTTTCCAGAATTTATAGTAGTCACCCACTGGGTGTGTCGATTTAAACTCCGTGTTAGCGGGGGCATGCTGAGTGCACCCGCTGAGTGTAGTCCCCAAGGCTAAGGTCGACTGCTGGCAGTCGGCCTTAGGCTTTACAAGTTCAGTCTCTCCGTCATTCGACTACGGCGAATGGATTTCGCAAACCGGTGGGGGCACGCTGAGTGCACCCACTGGGTGTAGTCCCCAAGGCTAAGGTCGACTGCTGGCAGTCGGCCTTAGGCTTTATAAGGGAAGTCTCTCCGTCATTCGACTACGGCGAATGGATTTCGCAAACCGGTGGGGGCACGCTGAGTGCATCCACTGGGTGTAGTCCCCGAGACTGTGGTCGACTGCTGGCAGTCGGTTACAGTCTTAAAGAATTCTTTTTTTTTGAGGTCGACTGGTCGACTCTGTCTTCAATAGGATTAGTGGGGGCACGCTGAGTGCACCCACTGGGTGTAGTCCCCGAGACTACGGTTTAATGCTTGAATTCGGCTGTAGTCTTAGAAACACGTGATTTTTCCTTTTTCACTCGGAAGTGAATTATTTTTGACATTTAGTCGATTGGTTCTTCGCAGAACTCCTGTGACCTTGCAGCTCGCTACACTGAACTGGAAAACAAGCACATTCAGCTCGAGCTGAATTTGAAGCTGGTTCAGGAGAATCTGACGAAGGCGAAGGAGGAGACCAAAGGTATGTTTGGTGAGACCCTGACGACTGCTTTTTCCCTTCATTTGTTTCAAAATCTGATCTTGCTGTAACTTGCAGGTAAGGTGAGGGAGGCCCAAAGGAAAAAATACCTTGAACTAGCTGAGAGGATCAAGCTTGCCGACGAGAAATTAGCTTCAGTTACCAAGCTTGAACAAGAAAATACCAATCTGAAAGCTGCTCTTGAGAAGAAAAATGATCTGGAGGCCTTCCTGAGTGGTCTTGCCAAGAAGCTGTTTCTTATGCTTGAAGGTAAACCTTCAACAATCACTTTCAACTGTGGTTTTTTTCATTCGACCATTGCTTTGACTCCGTGATCGTCCTTGCAGAATTTTGTCAAAACTTTGAAGAAGAGACTAGCCGACTGGAACCAAACCTTGACCCCGTCAATTCTTCGGTGAACGACGAAGTTGCCATGAATGTTTTCCGACTGGAGTCCCGTGTTGCAGCTGTCGTGGACTATCTTGCAAGGCTGAAGGTCGCCACATCTCGCATCGACTCAATGCTCTGGCCTGGGGAGACACTCCAGAACGACCTCGAGTCGCTGATGGCTTGTTTGAACGCTGTCCCTGGTCGAGTGCAGGAGTGGAAAAAGTCCTTGGCTCGGTGCGGTGCAGATGTTGCTCTGTGTCTGGCCCGAGTCCACTGCAAAGATGCGCGAGAAGACAAGCTGGCTGCCCTCCGAGTGGCCAATACTAAGAAACACGACTTTAGGTCCTTTATGGAAACTTTCCTTGCTGCTGCTACTCGGATCGCAGATGGAATTGATCTCGATGAGTTTGTTGCACCTTCCAGCCCTCCACAGGAGGGGTAAAAAACTTCTTCTAAGCTCGACGCTTTAAATTTGCCTCGGTATGCCGAGTGGAGTTGTAACCGATAAACCTTAACAGGCTTAGCGCCTGAGCACTTTCGGTTCCTTTAGGTATCGATCTGAACTTGAATTTGGTGTTTGAATATGATTGCTTTTGGCTCGAAATGTCTTTTGCAGGTTCAAAGCAAGACGCTCACTGCAGTCGACTTATTCCTTAATCCACTTAGGCGAGCGCTGGGCTGCAGCTAAGCCTCCCGAGTGAGAGGTTTGCTCTTCACTCGGTAGGATTTCTATATCTTAGGCGAGCACTGGGCTGCAGCTAAGCCCCCGAGTGAAGGAAATATGCCCTAGAGGTAATCATAAAGTTGTTATTTATATTTCCTTATATCATGATAAATGTTTATTTTTCATGCTAGAATTGTATTAACCGGAAACTTAGTACATGTGTGAATACATAGACAAAACAGAGTGTCCCTAGTATGCCTCTACTTGACTAGCTCGTTAATCAAAGATGGTTAAGTTTCCTGACCACACACATGTGTTGTCATTTGATGAACAGGATCACATCATTAGAGAATGATGTGATGGACAAGACCCATCCGTTAGCTTAGCATAATGACCGGTAAGTTTTATTGCTATTGCTTTCTTCATGACTCATACATATTCCCCTGTCTATGAGATTATGCAACTCCCGGATATCGGAGGAACACCCTATGTGCTATCAAACGTCACAACGTAACTGGGTGGTTATAAATATGCTCTACAGGTGTCTCCGAAGGTGTTTATTGAGTTGGCATAGATCGAGATTAGGATTTGTCACTCCGAGTATCGGAGAGGTATCTCTAGGCCCTCTCGGTAATGCACATCACTATAAGCCTTGCAAGCAATGTGACTAATGAGTTAGTTGTGGGATGATGCATTACGGCACGAGTAAATATGCTTTCCGGTAACGAGATTGAACTAGGTATAAGGATACCGACGATCGTATCTCGGGCAAGTAACATACCGATGACAACGGGAATAACATATGTTGTTATTGCGGTTTGACCGATAAAGATCTTCGTATAATATGTAGGAACAAATATGAGCATCCAGGTTCTGTTGTTGGTTATTGATCGGAGATGTGTCTCGGTCATGTCTACATAGTTCTCGAACCCGTACGGTCCGCACGCTTAACGTCCGATGACGATTTGTATTATGAGTTATGTGGTTTGGTGACTGAAGATTGTTCGGAGTCCCGGATGAGATCATGGACATTCGAGGAGTCTCAAAATGGTCGAGAGATAAAGATTGATATATTGGACGACAGTACTTGGACACTGGAATGGTTTCGGGATGTTTCGGATATTTATTGGAGTACCGAGGGGTTACCGGAACCCCCCGGGGAAGTGATGGGAGCCCGCAGGGTGGCGCCCCCCAAGAGAGTCCGAATTGGACAAGGGGGAGGGGGCGCGGCTGAAGGAAATATGCACGAAGAGGCAATAATAAAGTTGTTATTTATATTTCCTTATATCATGATAAATGTTTATTATTCATGCTAGAATTGTATTAACCGGAAACTTAGTACATGTGTGAATACATAGAGAAAACAGAGTGTCCCTGGCATGCCTCTACTTGACTAGCCCGTTAGTCAAAGATGGTTAAGTTTCCTGACCATAAACATGTGTTGTCATTTGATGAACGGGATCACATCATTAGATAATGATGTGATGGACAAGACCCATCCGTTAGCTTAGCATAATGATCGTTAAGTTTTATTGATATTGCTTTCTTCATGACTTATACATATTCCTCTGACTATGAGATTATGCAACTCCCGAATACCGGAGGAACACCTTGTGTGCTATCAAACGTCACAACGTAGCTGGGTGATTATAAAGATGCTCTACAGGTGTCTCTGAAGGTGTTTATTGGATTGGCATAGATCAAGATTAGGATTTGTCACTCCGAGTATCAGAGAGGTATCTCTGGGCCCTCTCGGTAATGCACATCACTATAAACCTTTCAAGCAATGTGACTAATGAGTTAGTTACGGGATGATGCATTACAGAACGAGTAGAGGCTTGCCGGTAATGAGATTGAACTAGGTATGATGATACCGACGATCGAATCTTGGGCAAGTAACATACCGATGACGAAGGGAATAACGTATCTTGTTATTGCAGTTTGACCGATAAAGATCTTCGTAGAATATGTAGGAACCAATATGAGCATCCAGGTTCCGCTATTGTTATTGATCCGAGATGTGTCTCGGTCATGTCTACATAGTTCTCGAACCTGTTGGGTCCGCACGCTTAACATTCAATGACGATTTGTATTATGAGTTATGTGTTTTGGTGACCGAAGTTTGTTCGGTGTCCCGGATGAGATCACGGACATGACGAGGAGTCTCGAAATGGTCGAGAGGTAAAGATTCATATATTGTAAGGTAGTATTCGGATATCGGAATGGTTTCGAGTGGTTCGGGTATTTTACCAGAGTACCATGGGAGTCCGAATTGGACTAGGGGAGCGGGTGGCACCCGCCTTTCCCTCTCCCTCTCCCTCTAGCTCCTTCCTTTTCCCCTCCGGTG
>NC_041393.1:387212709-387282139 GCF_002162155.2 Triticum dicoccoides | reverse complement strand
TAGTAGGACTCCCATCCATGGCGCGTGCCTCCTGGCCGGCCGCCTCCTCCTCCCCTCATTTATATACGGGGGCAGAGGGGCACCGCGTAGTACATCAATTGTTCTCTTAGCCGTGTGTGGTACCCCCTCCACAGTTTACTCCTCCGGTCATAGCGTCGTAGTGCTTAGGCGAAGTCCTGCGCGACTCACATCACCATCACCGTCACCACGCCGTCGTGCTGACGAAACTCTCCCTTGACCCTCTACTAGATCAAGAGTTCGAGGGACGTCATCGAGCTGAACATGTGCTGAACTCGAAGGTGCCGTACGTTTGGTACTAGATCGGTTCGATCGTGAAGACGTTCGACTACATCAACCGCGCTAACCTAACACTTCCACTTTCAGTCTACGAGGGTACGTGGACACACTCTCCCCCTCTCATTGCTATGCATCTCCTAGATAGATCTTGCGTGAGCGTAGATTTTTTTTTGAAATTGCATGCTACATTACCCAACAGTGGCATCCGAGCCAGGTCTATGCGTAGATGATATGCACGAGTAGAACACAAAGAGTTGTGGGCGACAATAGTCATACTACTTACCACCAACATCTTATTTTGATTCAGAGGTATTGTTGGATGAAGCGGCCCGGATCAACCTTTACATGACCACGTTCATGAGACCGGTTCCACCGACATACATGCAACTTGTTTTGCATAAAGGTGGCTGGCGGGTGTCTGTTTCTCCAACTTTAGTTGAATCAAATTAGACTACGACCGGTCCTTGTTGAAGGTTAAAACAACACACTTGACGAAAAATCATTGTGGTTTTGACGCGTAGGTAAGAACGGTTCTTGCTAGAAGCCCATAGCAGCCACCTAAATTTGCAACAACAAAGTAGAGGACATCTAACTTGTCTTTGCAGGGCGTGTTGTGATGTGATATGGTCAAGACATGATGAGATATAAATTGTTGTATGAGATGATCAAGTTTTGTAAAAGTTATCGGCAACTGGCAGGAGCCTTATGGTTGTCGCTTTATTGTATGAAATACAATCACCATGTAATTGCTTTACTTTATCACTAAGCAGTAGCGATAGTCGTAGAAGCAATAGTTGGCGAGACGACAACGATGCTACGATGGACATCAAGGTGTCAAGCCGATGACGATGGAGATCATAACGGTGCTTTGGAGATGGAGATCAAAGGCACAAGATGATGATGGCCATATCATGTCACATATTTTGATTGCATGTGATGTTTATCTTTTATGCATCTTATTTTGCTTAGTACAACGCTAGCATTATAGGATGATCCCTCACTAAATTTCAAGGTATAAGTGTTCTCCCTGAGTATGCACCGTTGCGACAGTTCGTCATGCCGAGACACCATGTGATGATCGGGTCTGATAAGCTCTACGTTCACATACAACGGATGCAAGCCAGTTTTGCATGTGCAGAATACTCGAGTTAAACTTGACGAGCCTAGCATATGCAGATATGGCCTTGGAACACTAAGACCAAAAGGTCGAACGTGAATCATATAGTAGATATGATCAACATAGAGATGTTCACCATTGAAAACTACTCCATCTCACGTGATGATCGGACATGGTTTAGCTGATATGGATCACGTGATTATTTAGATGACTAGAGGGATGTCTATCTAAGTGGGAGTTCTTAAGTAATATGATTAATTGAACTTAAATTTATAATGAACTTAGTCCTAATAGTTTTTGCATATCTATGTTGTTGTAGATGAATGGCCCGTGCTACTATTCCCTTGAATTTTAATGCGTTCCTAGAGAAAGCTAAGTCGAAAGATGATGGTAGCAACTACACGGACTGGGTCCGTAACCTTCGGATTATCCTCATTGCCGCACAGAAGAATTACGTCCTAGAAGCACCGCTAGGTGCAAGGCCTGCAACAGGAGCAATTTCGGACGTTATGAACATCTGGCAGACTAAAGCTGATGACTACTCGATAGTTCAATGTGCCATGCTTTACGGCTTAGAATCGGGACTTCAAAGACGTTTTGAACGTCATGGAGCATGAGATGTTCCAGGAGTTGAAGTTAATATTTTAAGAAAATGCCCGAGTTGAGAGATATGAAGTCTCCAACAAGTTCTATAGCTGCAAGATGGAGGAGAATAGTTCTGTCAGTGAACACATACTCAGAATGTCTGGGTACCATAACCACTTGACTCAGCTGGGAGTTAATCTTCCTGATGATAGTGTCATTGACATAGTTCTTCAATCACTTCCACCAAGCTATAAAGGCTTTGTGATGAACTATAATATGCAAGGGATGGAAAAGACAATTCCCGAGCTCTTCGCAATGCTTAAGGCTGCGGAGGTAGAAATCAAGAAGGAGCAACAAGTGTTGATGGTTAACAAGACCACTATTTTCAAGAAAAAGGGCAAAGGGAAGAAGGAGAACTTCAAGAAGAATAGCAAGCAAGTTGCTACTCCCGTGAAGAAGCCCAAGTCCGGACCTAAGCCTGAAACTGAGCACTTCTACTGCAAAGTGACTGGTCACTGGAAGCGGAACTGCCCCAAGTATTTGGCGGATAAGAAGGATGGCAAAGTGAAAGGTATATTTGATATACATGTTATTGATGTGTACCTTGATGTCGCTTGAAGCTACGTCGGTATTTCCCCAAAGAGGAAGGAATGATGTAGCACAACGACGGTAGGTATTTCCCTCAGATATGAAACCAAGGTTATCGAACTAGTAGGAGAACCAAGCAACACAACGTAAACAGCCCCCACAAAAATAACAACACCTCGCAACCCGACGTGTTAAAGGGGTTGTCAATCCCTTTCGGGGTACGACGCCTCAAGATAGGCAAAGAACGTGAGGTAATTTTGTAGTAGATTGATAGATTGAACGCCAAATAAAATAAATAAGAATAAATTGCAGCAAGGTATTTTTTGTATTTTTGGTTTAATAGATCTGAAAATAAATGCAAGGAAAAAGTAGACCGCAAGGCAAATATATGAAAAAGAAGACACGGGGGCCGTAGGTTTCACTAGTGGCTTCTCTCGAGAAAGATAGCAAACGGTGGGTGAACAAATTACTGTTGGGCAATTGACAGAACTTCAAATAGTTATGAAGATATCCAGGCAATGATCATTACATAGGCATCACGTCCAAGATTAGTAGACCGACTCCTGCCTGCATCTACTACTATTACTCCACACATCGACCGCTATCCAGCATGCATCTAGTGTATTAAGTTCATGGAAAAACGGAGTAATGCAATAAGAACGATGACATGATGTAGACAAGATCCGTTTATCTATTGCGTAGATATAGATCCCATCTTTTTATCCTTAGTAGCAACGATACATACGTGTCGGTTCCCTTTCTGTCACTGGGATCAAGCACCATAAGATCGAACCCAGTACCGGGCACCTCTTCCATTGCAAGATAAATAGATCAAGTTGGCCAAACAAAACCCAAATATCGGAGAAGAAATACGAAGCTATAAGAGATCATGCACATAAGAGATAAAAAAACTCAAATAACTTTCATGGATATAAAAAGATATAACTGATCATAAACTCGAAGTTCATCGAATCCCAACAAACACACCGCAAAAAGAGTTACATCATACGGATCTCCAAGAGACCATTGTATTGAGAATTTAGCGAGAGAGAGAAAGCCATCTAGCTACTAACTACGGACCCGAAGGTCTACAAAGAACTACTCACGTATCATCAGAGTGGCACCAATGGAAGTGGTGAATCCCTCCGTGATGGTGTCTAGATTGGATCTGATGGTTCTGGACTCTGCGGCGGCTGGATGAATATTTCATTGACTCCTATAGGGTTTATGGAATATTGGGGTATTTATAGATCAAAGAGTCGGTCCGGGGGGCACCCGAGGTGGGCACAACCCACCAAGGCGCGCCTGGGCCTCCTGGCGCGCCCTGGTGGGTTGTCCCCTCCTCGGGACTCCCCCCAGGTGCAACAAGGGCCCAACTTCTTCCTTTTGGTCCATAAAAAATCATCATAAAGTTGCATGACATTTGGACTCCGTCAGATATTGATTTCTTGCGATGTAAAAAACATGCAGACAACAACAGTTGGCACTTGGCACTATGTCAATAGGTTAGTACCAAAAAAATGATATAAAATGACTATAAATGATTATAAAACATCCAAGATTGGTAATAAAACAACATAGAATAGTCAAAAATTATAGATACATTGGAGACGTATTAGCATCCCTAAGCTTAGCTCCTGCTCGTCCTCGAGTAGGTAAGTGATAAAAACAGAATTTTTGATGTGGAGTGCTATTTATCATGTCATATCATATTCTTTTCTTTATAGCATGGACATTTGCACTTTTATGTGATTCAAAGCAATAGTCTAGTTTTGACATAATAACTTAGATACTCAAGCATATCAACAAGCAACCATGTCTTTCAAAATATCAATGCTAAAACAAGTTATCCCTAGCCCATCATGCTCAAACATTGATCCATTCATGAAACACACTCAAATATTAGCTAAACCCAATACTTAAGTACGATCATATTGCCTCCTAGTTGGTGCTTTTATAAGAGAGGATGGAGACTCAATTTCAAAAATAAAAATTGCATAAAGTAAAAAAGGCCCTTCGCAGAGGGAAGTAGGGATTTGTAGAGGTGCCAGAGATCAAAGCAAAAAAAAATTAGAGATAAAACTATTTTGGGAGGTGTATCCATCCCACCAACGCAAACGACTCAGAGTTCCCAACACTTTCCATGCTAGATATATATAGGCGGTTCCCAAACAAAAAATAAAGTTTATTCCTTTTTCCACCATACTTTCACTTCCCATGGCTAGCCGTATCCATGGTTGCCCTCCATACCAACACTTTCCATGGAATTTATTAGTTGACAACATAAAGTAAATTCATTTTTGCATTTCGGGACTGGGCATCCCTAAAACCTTTGCCTTACTCTCGTGCAATGACAAGTGAATAAACACTCATCGTAAGAATAACACATCCAACATGGAAAATATTAGCCATTCGTGTTCCGCGAGCGAAACATACACACAAAAGAGAAGTTTATTTCGAAAATTAGAGATGGCAGATGCAAATTTGCATAGAACGGCAAAAGAATACTGCATAAAGGTAGATATAGTGGACTCATGTGGCAAAACTGGTTTAAAGGATTTTGGATGCACAAGTAGAGGTCATACTTGGTGCAAAATGAAGGCTAGCAAAAAGATTGAGAAGCGACCAACCAAGAAACGAATAATATCATAAGCAAGAATTAAGCATAATTAACACCGAATAATGCACCACAAGTAGGATATAATTTTCATTGCATGATTATTGACTTTCGTGCATGCATAGGGAATCACAAACCTTAACACCAATATTCTTACTAGAGCACAATTACTCATCAACATAACTCACATATCACATCATCATATCTCAAAACTATTACTAAGAATCAAGTTTATTTTGTCCAATGATCTTCATGACATATATTTATTTCTTTCTTTATCCTTCTTGGATATCTATCACTTTGGGACTAATTTTCATGTGTTGCTTTTCATAAGCTCAAACAAATATAAGTGAAGATCATGAGCATAACATATTTTCTTTCTCTCAAAATAATTTAAGTGAAGCAAGAGAGAATTTCTTGAACATTTTAATAACTCTCAAATAAATCTAAGTGAAGCAAGAGAGCATTTCTTCAAAAATACTAAGCACACCGTTCTCAAAAAGATATAAGTGAAGCACTAGAGCAAGTCCATTGCTCATAAAAATTTAAGTGAAGCATAGAGAGTGATAGAGGCAAAGGTGTCCCGTCTTTCGATGATATGATGGATTTCGCTTTGGTGTAAGTCGACTTTGACGATCCGACTACGAACGTGCGAGGACGTCGCGCCTTAGCAATCGCTAAACCAACTCCGAGAGGTTATTGACCACGCCGGAGCACGATCAACCTGACCACGAGGGTCTGTTTCCTGTGAGCAAACGAAGAACAAGCAAGAAACTGGGATTACACTCTGGATATTGCGAATATAAGATGAAAGCTTTATTGATCAAGGTGGGGTTCTGTGACGCCTTTGTCTGGTCGTTGAACACAAACGAAGTACGTGAAGTTGCAGCTATGGCGAACTTTAATCTAAACAAAACCCCAAAGTCTAAACGGTGCCCTAAGGGCTGTATATATGGAGGAAGAGAGGGGGAATTTCGTGGCCCTTGGTGGAGGGGTCCGAAATCAACCCTATCTCTTGTTTCCCCACACATACGGACTCTAAAAATAGCCTATACTTATGTATTTCGAAATTACATGGGCCTGGCCCAATAAAAAGGTGACGCAACACCTATAATAGCCTCTATACGAAATTTATGAAGTGACATCTTGTATATTTCGTCCAAGGCTTCATGCACTCGTTATGGTGGCTTCAAAGACCTGAAATCATCACTTGTAACTCCGTTCTTGTTCTCCTTGCGCATGCCATCATCTCCATGCTTGTTCTTGCTCCAATGTTCATCCTTCTCCAAGCTAGGCCCTTCATTTGTAAGCAAAACAAATGTATCCAATTTAGGCAGCATCATATTCTCATGAACATTAGAATCATTACCAAGAAATGAAAGTACCTGGTAATTTAGTTGGCGTGCGCGAGCTCTAGTAATTGATCCAGTATGTATAGCAGCAGGGGCTGTGGGTGTAACAATGGTATTGATGTCCTCATCATCCTCCCCTTCTTGAAATGAAGTCGTCCTCGACGGAAGCTCATCTTCCTCACCCAAATAAGGCTTCAAATCTGCAATGTTAAAAGTGGGACTAACCCCAAAATCTGCAGGCAGCTCAAGTTTATATGCATTATTATTTATTTTCTCTAACACCTTAAAGGGACCATCAGCACGTGGCATGAGCTTTGATTTGCGCAAATCAGGAAATCTATCCTTACGCAAATGTAACCAAACAAGATCTCCAGGTGCAAACACAACATGTTTTCTACCCTTATCTCCAGCAAGTTTATATTTGGCATTCATACGCTCAATGTTTTCCTTAGTTAACTCATGCATTTTTAAAATCAATTCAGCACGTTGTTTAGCATCAAAATTAACCTTCTCCGAAGATGGAAGAGGCAACAAATCAATAGGTGCACAAGGTAGGAAACCATACACAACTTCAAATGGGCACATCTTAGTAGTAGAATGCAATGAACGATTATAAGCAAATTCAATATGAGGCAAGCATTCCTCCCACATTTTCTTATTACTCTTCAAAACAGCCCTAAGCATAGTAGACAATGTTCTATTGACTACTTCAGTTTGTCCATCAGTTTGGGGGTGACAAGTAGTACTAAAAAGCAGTTTAGTCCCCAACTTAGCCCATAAACATCTCCAAAAGTGGCTAAGAAATTTAGTATAACGATCTGAAACAATAGTATTTGGCACACCATGCAAGCGAATAATTTCACGAAAGAACAAATCAGCAACATTAACAGCATATGTAGAGATACTAAAATGCACACGAACAGTACGTGTTACCTTAACCTTGCCGCTGTTGTTGAACCATTGGATGTAGTAAGGATGTGGATGTGGTCTTGTGGTGAGAGAAAGCTTCTCCACCATCTCCATGCTAGCCAAGTTGTTGCAACTCCCTCCGTCTATGATGACGTGCACAGAACGTTCCTTCACAACTCCCTTGGTATGGAACAAATTGTGCCTCTGATTTTGCCCAGCTTGTGTGACCTGCACACTCAAAACACGTTGAGCAACTAAACATTCATACCTGTCAGCATCTTCAGGAGCCATGTATTGCGTCTCATGATCAAAATCATCTCCACCATGTTCTTCACGTGTAATAAGAGCCAAAGTCTCCTCATCATAGTCACTAGCGGACTCATATCCACCACCCTCGGTAGCAATCATCACACGCGGAGATTTGCATTCTCTCGCATAATGACCTCCTCCCTTACAACGACGACAAATAATATCACTTGTGTGCCCTGTTGATGCCATGGAAGAAGAAGAACTCTGTGCAGGCCCGGCAGGTGCGCTCTTGGCAGATAATGGTGGTTGTGCCTGTTTTCTTGTATCACGGCTGGAGGAGGCACCTGATTGAGGTGCTGGTGCAGTTGAAGTAGAAGATGCACGCGGTGTCCATGATGAAGGTCGGCCTACAGAAAAGTTAGTTCGCCCCAATGCTTGTCGATCTTGCACTTCACGTTCAGCTTTACAAGCAAGATGGAATAAACGAGTGATATTAGTATACTCCTTATAGTCTAGAATGGTCTGAATCTCTCTATTTAATCCACCCAGAAAACTTTCAAGCATAGCTTCATTCTCCTCAACAATACCACATCGAATCATGCCAGTTTGTAATTCCTGATAATATTCTTCTACAATTTTTTTTCCTTGTCTTAAACTCTGTAATTTTTGAAGCAATTCACGTTGATAATATGGTGGAACCCAACGCGTACGCATAGCAGTTTTCAAAGCAGCCCAAGTAGTTGGAATAGGATATAATCTACAATGTTCAGACCACCATACACATGCAAAACTAGTGAAAGCACAAACAACAGCAGCAACCCGTCTCTCCTCAGGATATTGTAAACATGTAAATCATTGTTCAGTTTCTAACTCCCAAGTAAGATATATATCAGGAACATATCTACCCTCAAATGGTGGAATATTCAATTTTAGTTTAGGAATATGGACATCATCTCGTACCTGAGGTGGTGGTGCAGGCCTACTATTACGAATATATACCTAAGGTCGACCTGCTGGTGGTGGTGCTGGTGGCTGCATGTAGTTTGGATTTTGATCAACCTCATCCTCATAATCGCCCGCATACTCATCATCCTCCTGGGTACCAGCAGCAGTAGTAGCACGAGCCAAAGAAGCATCAACAACAGGAACAGCAACACCAGAAGTTTGGCCATCCTCAATAGGAACACGCTTCGCTCATCCATACTGATTCGGAAGAAGGCGTTGTTATTGTTGTTGCAGAGGTGCGATAGGTGCAGCCGGCGGTGGTGGTGGAAAACGCGTGAACAATTCATTAAACTTGCTATCAAGCTTTGTTTCGAACGTCTTCTCAATGCCATCTACCTTCTCCATGGCCTCGTCAAATCTGTTTAGCACATCTTGCACCTGTCCACTCATCATTTGCTGAAATTTATCATGTAGCTGTTTGTTCGTCAGGTTCTCCCAATCAGTCTCATCGGCTTGTGATCCTACCATGGTTAGCAACAAATAGAAACACACAAGAATATGATCCTACAGACTACTAAGAAGTGGTGGTGGTGTATCACAAACCCGTCAAGAAAACCTCAAATTCTTACCAGTTCTTACCCAGCAACAGGTGGTGATCGGCAACCGTTGTAGTCAAAACTCTCAAAGCTTGGATAGAGCGATTACCAGGGAGAGTCAAACACACGACGTAGATGTATGTGGAGCTGGGAAGGCTTATAATATGGTAGCAAAAAAAATCAGCAATAATCAATTTAGAGATGCAAAGTTGAATAAACGTTCAACGACGGTACTGTGCTGGTCCTAGACTAGACTGTACTAGAAACGCGAGCCTAGAACACTAACAAAATCACGGCGCTGCACATAAACAAGGGAAAAGCACACTCTGGATTTTTTTTCGCTCTTTTTTTTTGCGCTACTTTTTTCTTTTTGCGAAAAATCACTATAATGGCGAGTGTCTCAAAACTCTTCCCAGGTCAAACTGACAGGATGGGCACGAAATTTTTTTGACCAATTTTTTTTTCGACTACCCGGACCCAAAAACTGGAAACGGGTCAAAAAAACTTTCTATAACGGCGACTATCTCAATACGCTGAGAAACACCTAAAAATAGGATAGCCAGAAAATTTTCCGACAAGTGCGTTTTCAGAAAAATTTGGGCCTAAACGGAGGGTGGTTTCCGGACTCTTTTTTTTTCAAAACCTACTCCGGCAAGGAAACACGAATCGGAATCTAGATGGATCTCGAAAACAAACCTAATATGACAAGAACTCGGATTGGTGGTGGATATATGGTGGTAGATGGCAGCGGTGGTGGTATATGACAGTGGTGGTGGTATATGGATACGGATTCGAAGCGGTGGCGGATAAGCGGTGGTGGTAGATGGCAGGGGCGATGATGATGGTGCGGCGGCGGCGTGACAACTTATGACCAGAACTCGAAACTCTAAAAGACTAGACTCTAAGACCAGCAACTAGACACGACGATGCAACCGCAAATTCAACAAAGCAAAACCCTAAAAAGATTATGCAATGGCTCAGACTGGTTCGGATATGATGAACTAACCCTATTTTTTGTGGCTTTTTCGTGGACTATAGGTATGAAGAAAAGACTGGATCTAAACTACGAAAAACTGTAAAATCTCACCGAGCAACCTGGAAATCTGATACCACTTGATAGAGGCAAAGGTGTCCCGTCTTTCGATGAGATGATGGATTTCGCTTTGGTGGAAGTCGACTTTGACGATCTGACTACGAACGTGCGAGGACGTCGCGCCTTAGCAATCGCTAAACCAACTTCGAGAGGTTATTGACCACGCCGGAGCACGATCAACCTGACCACGAGGGTCTGTTTCCTGCGAGCAAACAAAGAACAAGCAAGAAACTGAGATTGCACTCTGGATATTGCGAATCTAAGATGAAAGCTTTATTGATCAAGGTGGGGTTCTGTGACGCCTTTGTCTGGTCGTTGAACACAAACGAAGTACGCGAAGTTGCAGCTATGACGAACTTTAATCTAAACAAAACCCCAAAGTCTAAACGGTGCCCTAAGGGCTGTATATATGGAGGAAGAGAGGGGGAATTTCGTGGCCCTTGGTGGAGGGGTCCGAAATCAACCCTATCTCTTGTTTCCCCACACATATGGACTCTAAAAATAGCCTATACTTATGTATTTTGAAATTACATGGGCCTGGCCCAATAAAAAGGTGACGCAACACCTATAATAGCCTCTGGACAAAATTTATGAAGTGACATCTTGTATATTTCGTCCAAGGCTTCATGCACTCGTTATGGTGGCTTCAAAGACCTGAAATCATCACTTGTAACTCCGTTCTTGTTCTCCTTGCGCATGCCATCATCTCCATGCTTGTTCTTGCTCCAATGTTCATCCTTCTCCAAGCTAGGCCCTTCATTTGTAAGCAAAACAAATGTATCCAATTTAGGCAGCATCATATTCTCATGAACATTAGAATCATTACCAAGAAACGAAAGTACCTGGTAATTTAGTTGGCGTGCGCGAGCTCTAGTAATTGATCCAGTATGTATAGCAGTAGGGGCTGTGGGTGTAACAATGGTATTGATGTCCTCATCAGAGAGCAATTCTAACAAGTCATGACATAATTTTGGCTCTCTCAAATAGGTGTGTCCAGCAAGGATTGATGACTTAAAACACAAAATAAAACAAGCAAAGACACATATCATACAAGATGCTCCAAGCAAAACACATATCATTTGACGAATAAAAATATAGCCTCGAGTAAAATACCGATGGTCGTTAGAAGAAGGAGGGGATGCCACTCAGGGGCATCCCCAAGCTTAGTTGGTTGCTCATTCTTGGACAATAGCTTGGGATGCCCGGGCATCCCCAAGCTTAGGCTCTTCTATCCTTCTTTCATCCATCGTAAGATAACCCAAAACTTGAAAACTTCGATCACACAAAACTCAACAAAACCCTTGTGAGATCCGTTAGTAAAAGAAAGCAAACCACTACTATAAGTGCCGTGTCAAGCCAATTCTTATTTTGTTTTTGTATTATATATATTGTATTACAACTTTTCTATTGCAAAAACTCATCGAAGAAAACCATAGAGCCATCAAAATAAGCACACAACACAAAGAAAGCAGAATCTGTCAAAACAGAACAGTCTGTAGTAATCTGGAAATTTCAATACTTCTGGGACTCCAAAAATTCTACCAAATTAGGACGACCTGCGTAATTTGTATATTAGTCTTCTGCAAAACGAATCAGGGCAATATCTCTTATCTGTGATTTGTGAGAATTTGTTTCGTGAGCACAAAGTTTCTGTCTTTTTCAGCAAGATCAAACAACTATCACCCCAGAAGATCCTAAAGGCTTTACTTGGCACAAACACTAATTAAAACACAAAAAACACAATCATACCAATAGAATAATTGTGTTAACACACAATAACAGAAATCAAGAAGCAAAAATAAATTTTATTCATTTGGTTGCCTCCCAACAAGCGCTATAGTTTTACGCCCTTAGCTAGACATAAAGCAAGGATCTAAATTTTGTCATCTTTGGTGCTAGATCCATAAGATGCCCTCATGATTGATTCATATGGTGGCTTAATTCTTTTTCTAGGAAAGTGTTCCATACTCTTCCTCGAAGGAAATTGTAACTTAATATTGCCTTCTTTCATATCAATCACTGCACCGATAGTGCGTAAAAACGGTCTACCAAGAATAATTGGACAGGACGGATTGCAATCAATATCAAGAATAGTAAAATCTATGGGTACATAGTTTCTATTTACAAGAATAAGAACATCACTAATTCTTCCCATAGGCTTTTTAATAGTAGAATCCGCCAAGTGCAAATTCAAAGAGCATTCTTCAAGATTGGTAAGACCAAGCACATCACATAAAGATTTTGGCATTGTAGAAACACTAGCACCCAAGTCACATAAAGCAAAACACTCATAATTTTTGATCTTGACTTTGATAGTAGGTTCCCATTCATCATGCAATTTTCTAGGAATTGAAACTTTTAATTCCATTTTTTCTTCAAAAGCTTTCATCATGGCATCAATAATATGTTTAGTAAAAGCTTTATTTTGTTCATAGGAATGGGTTGAATTTATCATGGATTTCAACAAAGAAATACAATCAACCAAAGAGCAACTATCATAATTAAAGTCTTTGTAATCCAAAATAGTGGGCACATCACTAGTTAAAGTCTTGACCTCTTCAAACCCACTTTTATCAATTTTTTCAACAAGATTTTCACCCTCCGAATCATAGGGACGCCTTCTAACTAAAGTTGACTCTTCTCCAGTCCCTTTTTCATCAATCTTAAATTTACTAAACAAAGAATCAATAGAATAAACACCAATCACTTTAAGATCTTCATCACTTTTATGATAGTAATCACTAGAAAATGCTTTTTCTAAAATTTCTCTTTTAGCTCTAAACATAGCGGTTCTTTTCTTACTTTCATCCATAGAAACATACAGAGATTTAATTGATTCCTCAACTTTAGGCACAAAATTTTTCATCTTGAGAGTTTCTACATCATGAGAAATTCTATCAACACTTCTAGACAAATCATCAATTTTATTCAACTTTTCTTCTATCGAAGTGTTGAAAGCTTTTTGCGTATTGATAAATTCTTTAATATTGCTCTCAAGATCAGAGGTGTTTCTATTATTATTGTAGGTGGGATTACCATAGGAATTACCATAATTATTAGAGGAATTACTAGGAAAAGGCCTAGGATTAAAATTACCTCTATAAGCATTGTTGTTGAAATTATTGCGAGAAATAAATTTCACATCTATGGCATCACTATTTTGCTCAATCAAAGTAGACAAAGGCATATCATTAAAATCAATAGGAGCACTTTTACTAGCAACCAATTTCATAAGAGCATTAACTTTTTCACTCAAAGAAGAAATTTCTTCAACCGAATTAACTTTTTTACTAGTAGGAGCCCTTTCGGTGTGCCATTGTGAATAATTCGCCATAATATTATCAAGAAATTTGGTGGCTTCACCCAAGGTAATTTCCATAAAAGTACCACCCACGGCGGAATCTAAAAGATTACGAGAAACAAAATTCAACCCCGCATAATTTTTTTGTATGATCATCCAAAGATTTAACCCATGAGTTGGGCAATTCCTTAGCATCATTTTCATCCTTTTGCAAGATTGTGCAATATGCTCATGTTCAAGTTGCTTGAAATTCATGATCTAGGTTCTAAGGGAAATAATTTTTGCGGGAGGACAATACTTAGTGATAAAAGCATCTTCGCACTTATTCCAAGAATTGATACTATTGCGAGGCAAAGAAGAGAACCAAAATTTCGCAGAATCACGCAAAGAAAACGGAAATAATTTCATCTTGACCACATCATTGTCCACATCTTTTTTCTTTTGCGTATCGCATAATTCCACGAAGGTATTAAGATGGGACGCGACATCCTCATTAGGAGTACCGGAAAATTGGTCTTTCATAACAAGATTCAACAAAGCAGTATTAATATCACAAGTCTCCGCACTAGTGGAGGGAGGAGCAAGCGGAGTGCCAATAAATCATTGTTGTTGGTATTTGAGAAGTCACAAAGTTTGGTGTTCTCTTGAGTCATGATGACCACACAACAAGTTTGCACTCAAAAACAAATCCGGCAAGAAAATGGCGAACGAAAGAATAGAGGCGAATAAAATGGCAAATTTTTGTGAAGTGGGGGAGAGGAAAACGAGAGGCAAATGGCAAATAATGTAAATTGCAAGGAGATGAGATTTGTGATTAGGAACCTGGTTATGTTGAATATCCTCCCCGGCGACGGTGCCAGAAATTCCTTTTGATGTCGCTTGAAGCTAGCTACATTGGTATTTCCCCAAAGAGGAAGGGATGATGCAGCACAACGGCGGTAGGTATTTCCCTCAGATATGAAGCCAAGGTTATCGAACCAGTAGGAGAACCAAGCAACACAACGTAAACAGCCCATGCACACAAATAACAACACCTCGCAACCCAACATGTTAAAGGGGTTGTCAATCCCTTTCGGGGTACAGTGCCTTAAGATAGGCAAAGAACGTGAGGTAAATTTGTAGTAGATTGATAGATCGAATGCCAAATAAAGTAAATAAGAATAAATTGCAGCAAGGTATTTTTGTATTTTTGGTTTAATAAATCTAAAAATAAACGCAAGGAAAAAGTAGATCGCAAGGCAAATATATGAAAAAGAAGACCCGGGGGACGTAGGTTTCACTAGTGGCTTCTCTCGAGAAAGATAGCAAACGGTGGGTGAACAAATTACTGTTGGGCAATTGATAGAACTTCAAATAGTTATGAAGATATCCAGGCAATGATCATTACATAGGCATCACGTCCAAGATTAGTAGACCGACTCCTGCCTGCATCTACTACTATTACTCCACACATCGACCGCTATCCAGCATGCATCTAGTGTATTAAGTTCATGGAAAAACGGAGTAATGCAATAAGAACGATGACATGATGTAGACAAGATCCGTTTATCTATTGCGTAGATATAGATCCCATCTTTTTATCCTTAGTAGCAGCGATACATACGTGTCGGTTCCCTTTTTGTCACTGGGATCAAGCACCGTAAGATCGAACCCACTACCAGGCACCTCTTCCCATTGCAAGATAAATAGATCAAGTTGGCCAAACAAAACCCAAATACCGGAGAAGAAATACGAGGCTATAAGAGATCATGCATATAAGAGATCAAAGAAACTCAAATAACTTTCATGGATATAAAAAAATACAACTAATCATAAACTTGAAGTTCATCGGATCCCAACAAACACACCGCAAAAAGAGTTACATCATATGGATCTCCAAGAGACCATTGTATTGAGAATTCGGCGAGAGAGAGAGAGAGAGAGAGAGAGAGAGAGAGAGAGAGAGAGAGAGAGAGAGAGAGAGAGAGAGAGCCATCTAGCTACTAACTACGGACCCGAAGGTCTACAAAGAACTACTCACGCATCATCGGAGAGGCACCAATGGAAGTAGTGAACCCCTCCGTGATGGTGTCTAGATTGGATCTGGTGGTTCTAGACTCTGCGGTGGCTGGATGAATATTTCGTCGACTCCTCTAGGGTTTCTGGAATATTGGGTATTTATAGAGCAAAGAGGCGGTCTGGGGGGTGATGACCCACAAGTGTAGGGGATCTATCATAGTCCTTTCGATAAGTAAGAGTGTCGAACCCAACGAGGAGCAGAAGGAAATGACAAGCGGTTTTTAGTAAGGTATCCTCTGCAAGCACTGGAATTATCGGTAATAGATAGATTTGTGATAAGGTAATTCGTAAGGGGTAACAAGCAATGAAAGTAAATAAAGTGCAGAAAGATGGCCCAATCCTTTTTGTAGCAAAGGACAAGTGAGGGAGTCCTGGATTAGGGGGTGTTTGGATGGCCGGACTATGACCTTTGGCCGGACTCCCGGACTATGAAGATAGAAGATTGAAGACTTCGTCCCGTGTCCGGATGGGGGACTTTCCTTGGCGTGGAAGGCAAGCTTGGCGATACGATATGAAGATCTCCTCCCATTGTAACCGACTTTGTGTAACCCTAGCCCTCTCGGTGTCTATATAAACCAGAGAGTTTTAGTCCGTAGGACGAACAACAATCATACCATAGGCTAGCTTCTAGGGTTTAGCCTCTCCGATCTCGTGGTAGATCAACTCTTGTAATACCCATATCATCAATATCAATCAAGCAGGAGTAGGGTTTTACCTCCACCGAGAGGGCCCGAACCTGGGTAAAAACATCGTGTCCCTTGTCTCCTGTTACCATCCGCCTAGACGCACAGTTCGGGACCCCCTACCCGAGATCCACCGGTTTTGACACCGACATTGGTGCTTTCATTGAGAGTTCCTCTGTGTCATCACCAATAGGAAGGATGCCGCACCTCGTCTTTAAAGACGGTGCTGTTGCTAAAGAAGCTTTGGCTGTCGGCCAAACTATCCGGCTAGGCAGGTTTTTGATGACCGCTTGTTCGGTCGCCGCGCCGGCGATGACCTCTCGGGTCATCAAAAGCAATCTCCAGTTCAGCTCGGAACTCGCCGAGCAGTTAGATCCGATGGAGCTCTCTTCTCTAAACGAGCTCTTGGATCGCATCGCCGCCCTGGGAGTCGCTACAGATTACTGCCAGATGGGGCTTAAACCCGATCAGAGAGAGATTGACTCTCCCCAGGTCACCCACCATGTTGAAGTGGTGGAAGAACAACGCGACGAATCTTCACCCATCCTAAGGACCAGATGTGTCCGGATTCCCGACCCCTCCAAGCCGGATATCCGCGGAGGGGAGGATGTCGCCCAAGTCCTGAACCTGAAGTCAGGCAGCAGGCTCGATTCATCGAACAACGTCCAAGAAAACAAGCTTCCGAATTCAGAAATTTCTGGGCCCCCGAGTCTTAGATCGGGCGAGGTTTCGGATTTAAATCCACCCGCCCACCCAACTATAAGGGATTTATCCCAAATATGGCAAGAGCCCGGGGAAACAGTACACCACTACTGGGCCAGATTCCTCCTGGTTATTAACAGGATAAAGGACTGCCGTGAGAAGGATGCAATTACATTCTTCTATAACAACTGTATGGACATCGGAATCCTCAACACCATAAGTCGTCACGAAATTACACGCTTCGCCGACTTGACACCCATAGTACAAAAGTACTGTGCGATAGAAAGCATTCGGAAAACCAAAACGAAATTCTGGGACAATCCTGCCCTGAATACAATCCCAGTCCGAAACAAAAGGGCGCATTATCGCCAGGCAACTAAGCCAAACAGCAAAAAACAAAAACCCTCTACAGGGTATGGGACCGTACTGGAGGGATGGCTCAATGGACCCTGTAAAATTCATAGTTCAGGGGAAGTCGCACCAACTCACAGCCTTAGAGCATGTTGGATACTCCGGCAGGTGGCCAGGAGCGGCAAGGAGCTTCTCACTCCAGAATCCCCAGAGCACCACCCCAGAAACGCCAGTACGGTGTCAACAATCTTCGAGACCTTCGCATCGAACAATGCGAGGAAGAGAACGCTCCGCATCCTTGCCGAAGTCTACCAGGTAGCAACAATAAATCCATGGAGTGACACGGCTATTACTTTTAATGCCAGTGACGAACCTAAATTCCGGACAGCCCGAGCACCAGCCGCATTGGTCCTCAGTCCGATAGTGGACGACTTCCGGCTTACAAAGGTACTCATGGACGGCGGGAGCAGATTGAACCTCATCTATGAGGAAACACTGCGAAAAATGGAAATAGACTGGAGCCGCATTGAGCGAAGCAACACAACCTTTAGAGGAATAATCCCCAGCCGGGAAGCATGCTGTTCAGGGAAAATCACACTGGACGTAGTGTTCGGCACGCCAGATAATTATAGATCTGAGGAGGTCACATTTCAAGTGGCCCCGTTCAGCAGCGATACCACGCCTTGTTAGGGCGAGAAGCATTCACAATTTTTGAAGCTATACCCCATTACGGGTACATGAAGCTCAAAATGCCCGGACCCAACGGAATTATCACTCTTGCTAGTGATCCGGACACAGCGCTCTACGCCGAAAACAAGACGGCCGCACTGGCCCTTGAGGCATTATCCGAAGCCCTGGCGGCTGAGGAACTAACTGTGTTGCGCTCCACGGTGGACAGGTACGACGTGATACTCGACAAAAGATCCAAGTCCACCTCCTTCAAGCCAGCAGACGAAATAGTCAAGTTCCAAGTCCATCCAACGGATGCCACAAAAACGGCCTCCATCGGGGCGCAACTAAAACCTGATGTAGACGCCGCACTGAAAGAATTCCTACAAGGAAATTGGGACATTTTTGCCTGGCACCCTTCAGACATGCCAGGAATCCCATGCAGGCTGGCCGAGCACAGCCTGAATATCCTAAAAGGGTTCAAACCCGTTAAGCAGACTCTTCGGCATTTTTCTGAACCCAAGAGACAAGCCATGGGAGAGGAGCTAGCAAAATTACTGGAAGCCGGATTCATCAGAGATATAAAACATCCGGACTGGCTAGCAAACCTGGTGATGGTCCCAAAGAAGGACAAATCCTGGCGCCTATGTGTCGATTTCAAATACCTAAATAAAGCCTGCCCAAAGGATCCCTTCCCCCTCCCCCGAATTGATCAAATCATCGACGCCACTGCAGGACACGATTCATTGTGTTTCCTCGATGCATACTCTGGCTACCACCAAATCAAGATGGCAGAGTCAGACCAAGACGCAACGGCATTCATCACCCCATACGGCCCATTCTGCTTCAACACGATGCCCTTCGGGCTCAAAAACACCGGCGCAACATATCAGCGCATGATTCAGACATGTCTGGCCAACCAGATCGGCAAAACAGTTGAAGCATACGTAGATGACATGGTCATCAAATCCAAACATGTCAAAACTCTAGTAGACGACTTGAGGCTCACATCCGATAATCTCCGAGCATATGACATTAAGCTCAACCCAGAAAAATGCGTTTTCGGCGTGCCAGTCGGAAAGCTCTTGGGCTTCATTGTATCCGGTAGAGGAATTGAGGCAAACCTAGCCAAGATCCGAGCTCTGTCTCAATTGGATATCCCCAAAGACCTCAAGCAAATACAAAAATTGACCAGATGCGTTGCGGCTCTAAGCCGCTTTATCTCCCGCTTAGGAGAAAAGGCATTACCCCTTTATCGCCTCCTGCGGTGCACCGAACACTTTGAGTGGACGGATGCCGTCACGGTCGGACTCAAAGAAATCAAAGCCATACTGGCAACAAATCCGGTCCTGGCCGCGCCCAATACGGGCGAACCGATGCTATTATACACCGCGGCAACCCATCAAGTTGTAAGCGCGGTGCTCGTCGTCGAATGAGAAACGGACGGACACAAGTTCCCTCTCCAAAAACCAGTGTACTACATGTCCACTGTCCTAACCCCATGCAAGTCACGGTACCCGCATTATCAAAAGATAGCATACACGGTGTTCATGGCATCCTGGAAGCTGCGACACTATTTCCAAGAGTGTTCAATAACAGTGGCATCCGAAGTACCTCTTAATGATATTATAAACAACCGCGACTGTCGGTGTACTAGAGTAGGGGTACCCTAGTATCCCGAACTTGTGCACGGGCAGTCGCGCCCCGCGGCAAGGCTTGCCGGGTGACCGCCAAGGTCCTCCGTGGTTCCTTTGGAGCCATTCAAGAACAAAGTATTCAAGTCAAGGAGACAGGGCCCCGGCAAGAGGAGCTTGCCGGGAAGGCCAACCAAGGCATCTCAAGGAACTTGCCGCGACGCGCCACGCGTCCCGGCAAGGCCCGGTGAGCGACAAGCTTCCGGGCGCGGCAAGACAACGACCGCGGCAAGGCACTTGCCGCGGCAGGCAACCACTCTGTACCCGCGCTCCAGCACATCCACCAACATGTCGCCCTGGGGGCCTTTCCAGGCGCGCGTGGCGAGAGGCTGTGCAGCCAGCGGTGCGCGGTGGCATGCGACGCTGACAAGATTGCCATCATGGCGAGCGGTGGCGTCCCTGGCGGTCCCTTTTTGCACTGTTTGGGCGACGCAGACGGGCATTTAATGCCTTTGTCCCCTGCTGTCAGGGTTAGGTAGGATGCACTGTACAGGTAATTGTACCAACCGCAACTCTTTTTCCATTTTTACCCTTGTCTACTTTGCCACCTGTCGGTGACCCCTTGAGCATATAAAAGGAGGCCCATGCGCAACGTAGAAAGGAGAGGTTCGGAAAACCAGAGAACACTCACGCTCGGTCTCGTGTGTACTATAGCACTCAGCGCACCCGAGCAAGAACTCAATACAACCAGACAAGCAGCAATAGGAGTATTATCTCTCCGGAGAGCTCCGAAGCTGGGTAAACCGCTCATGTGTTTCGCCTCAATCTGCTCTTCATGTGATCTCCGCCCCCCGCCGAACCGAAAGGGGCCCGGTCCGCCGGCCCCATAGGTGTTCGTGGATCAGCTTCCCCGACATCTTTGGCACGCCAGGTAGGGGGCATCGAGATTGTGTGAACCTGATCCGACGTTCACACGAGCTAGATCTTCATCTTCTTCATCGACATGCCACCGAAGAAGAAGACTTCGGCGGCAGCTGTTCCGTCCACGTCAATCCCACCACCACTGGAGCAAATGAGTGGTGGGGAAGACGCCGGTGGAAGAATGGACATCGATGAGGGAGCTCACGACGCTGCCAGGTCCAAGGACAAGGCTGCGCAGGCCTCGGCGTCCGCGCATGTTCCGCGCCCATCTCAGGAGGCGCAGGACCGACAGCGTCATGGTACTCGCAGTACCATACTTCTGTTGGGGCAAGATCAAGCTGGTGGATCTCGGGGTGCTCAAGACCAGCATGCACGCCAACATGCTGGCACGAGCGAGGCACGGTCGCCTGGACGGGATACTGCTCCTTCTAACATAGTTAGAAGTCCGAGCATATCCCGCTCCTCGCATCGTTCGCCACTGCCTCCCACCACTCCAGCAGAAGCTTTGGCGCGAGCTCAACTGCTCCTGGATTACCCTCCAACGGAAGACAAGATCGACGGATGGAGGGCCACCATTCAGAGTCTCATCGGCTTCGCCAACAGCGACACTCCGCGGCAGCCGAGTACATCGCTGCCGCGGCAGGACCGCCAGGCACGAGCCGACAGCAACGAAATTGGTGGGGGTGCAACCACCATGCGCTCTCCACTCCGAAGGCCAAGATCGCCGACTCGCCGGATCCACCTCGACAGCGACTCCACTGCATCATCGGATCCACGAGCTCGTCGCGATCAGCGCCAAGTTCTTCACGAACGACAACAAGAAGAAGCGGAAAGAGTAGCCCGGCAGTCAAGTATGTACCAGTTTGTCGACAGCACACTGTACAGAAGAAGACTCAACGGCGTGAAATTGAAGTGTATTCGCCGGGAAGACGGACAAGAGCTGTTGGCAGAGATACATGGAGGCATATGTAGTCACCACATTGGCGCAAGAGCACTTGCCGGCAAAGCGTTCCGGCAAGGTTTCTTTTGGCCGACAGCCCTCCAGGATGCGACTGCACAAGTAACCAAGTGTGAAGCGTGCCAGTTCCATTCCAAGCAGATACACCAGCCAGCTCAAGCTCTCCAGACGATCCCTTTATCCTGGCCATTTTCGGTCTGGGGGCTCGATATCCTCGACCCTTTTCCCCGAGCTGTCGGGGCTTTGAGTACTTGTACGTTGCAATCGACAAGTTCACAAAGTGGCCGGAAGTGGAACCAGTGAGGAAGGTGACAGCACAGTCAGCAGTCAAGTTCTTCAGGTCGATTGTTTGCCGTTTCGGGATCCCTAACAGGATCATCACCGACAACGACACACAATTCACGAGCCGCACCTTCATGCAGTACGTCCAAGATCTTGGCGCCAAGGTCTGCTTCGCTTCTATTGCTCATCCGAGAAGCAACGGTCAAGAGGAGAGGGCAAATGCTGAAGTGCTGCGCGGGCTCAAGACCAGGACTTTCGACAGGCTGCACAAGTGCGGAAAGAACTGGATTGAGGAGCTGCCGGTGGTTCTTTGGTCGATCAGGACGACGCCAAATCGAGCCACTAGCCAGACACCTTTCGCTCTAGTCTATGGAGCAGAGGCAGTTCTCCCCACGAAACTCGTATACGGGTCACCTCGAGTGCTCGCTTACGATGAGCTTGAGCAAGAGCAGTTGCGACAAGATGATGCGCTGCTCCTTGAGGAGGACCGTCTTCAGGCTGCTGTACGAGCTGCTCGATACCAGCAAGCTTTGCGCCGCTACCATAGCCGCAAAGTTAATGCCAGAAGTTTCGAGGAAGGCGACCTTGTTCTTCGGCGCGTTCAGTCCGCCAAGAATTCCAACAAGTTGACGCCGAAGTGGGAAGGCCCTTACCGGGTGAAACGAGTCACGGGCCTGGCGCTGTCCGCCTTGAGACCGAAGATGGCATTCCGGTGAGTAACTCCTGGAACATTGAGCATCTTCGTAAGTTTTACCCGTAGGGCGTGGTTGCCGGAACCTGTTCCGGCAACCACCTTTTGTACAAGTATTGCCGATGTTGCATGTAATCCTTTGTACAAAGCCGGGCGCAGACCCCGTGCATAAGTAAAGCTCATGTGCTCCGCACATCTTGTCAATTTCATGCTTTTTACTTTGCATGCGTTATCTGACACTTTGTGCAGCACCTACCCCCGGTAAGCAATAACGAGCCGTAAGGCTCCATATCTTTATTTTCTCTTCTTTCTTTCTCTCAAAAAGGAAAGGAAGATTCCCTCGCACACAAGTTTGCCGGGGGGAAAGGAGAAGATAATGGTGTGGATCAGGCATCGTTCAAGGAAGTTTCGCCTTACCGGGTTACCGGAAAGCAAGCGACAGAAAAGCTAAGTTGCCAAAGTTTGAGCAACCAGTTTTTAAATTTTTAAGTTATCTTCCTCGAACGACCGTGCTTTGTATGGAAAACCTGTGCGCGGAGGAACCAACTCGTAGCTAGTTGCGCCCTTACTTTGTTTCGAGTCCGCTCAACAACTTAAGTGAGCTGTGACTAGTTGCGACAAGGTTTCTTGTCGGTAGCGGCACCGCCAGCAGGCTGCTGACGTCCCGCACTCAGCGCTCGCGGCTAAGGTACCTACACCGGCAAGTTCCCTAAAAGCGTAGGGCAAAAACATACAAAGGAAGGAATCAAGTAAAGGAAATAACACAGCAATCTCTACCCAAAGTAGAGTTATATTACAAGATAGCTTGTCGCAACTCTAACAGATTGTTCTCATGACATGACCAGCAGCGACAAGGAAAAAGAGAAAACAGGCGGCCTAGTCTACGCGATCGCCCTCAACCCTCTTGATCTCGCTCACCTTGTCTGCAATGGGTGCGACAAGGGCCTTGAGCGCTTCCAGATCAGCATCCGGCGGCAAGGACCTGAGGACGTTGGTGAGGTTGAGGCCTGGGTTGCGGAAGGCCACCTTCACTAGCACCTTTTGAAGAACTCCCGCGTAGATCTTGCGTGACTCGTCGGCCAGCTGCTTTGGGATCTTCTCCCGGAGTCGCTGGAGGGCCGTCGCCACGCCTTTGAAGAACAGCGCGAAGAAGGGGTACCCGTTTGGAGCTAGTTCAGAAGCAGCGGACGGGAGTACCTTCGTGCGCGGATGCGCTCGCGTCTCCGTCGACCAGAAAAGGTAGTAGTACTCCCTCAGCTCCTTCGCGCCGAGCTGAGGGGGGGAAGATGGCCTGCTCCTTTTGCAGCGCCGCGAGCCGCTGCGCCTCGACCGATTTCATGCCCTTCCCCTTGTCGGCTTTCGGAGCAATGGCGGAGGTGGTGGGGGAGATCGACGGCGTTGGTGGCGCTGGTGGCGATGGGGGGCAGAGCGCTGCTCTCTTTCGGCTTTGAGAAGAAGGGGGGAGCGGCGGAGATTTGTGAAGTTGGAGTAACAACCGGCAGGATGGGCGAACTACCCCTGTTTCCTCTGCTTATAAAGAGGCAGGGGGCGGACATTTCATCCTTCCGAATAAAGAAACCACCCACGATCTCTCCCACGACGCCGCATTCGACGCGTGCCGTTGGGGGAAAGCGCGGTGGATACGGAGTAAGATACAGCGTAACCCAGGCCGCGTGTGCCCGTGCCCTGTTTTGGGCCTGGCCCAACAGTGCTCGGCACCGTGTGTGGCCCAGGCCCGGGGGCTCCTGTCGGTGTACTAGAGTAGGGGTACCCTAGTATCCCGAACTTGTGCACGGGCAGTCGCAGCGCCCCGCGGCAAGGCTTGCCGGGTGACCGCCAAGGTCCTCCGTGGTTCCTTTGGAGCCATTCAAGAACAAAGTATTCAAGTCAAGGAGACAAGGCCCCGGCAAGAGGAGCTTGCCGGGAAGGCCAACCAAGGCATCTCAAGGAACTTGCCGCGACGCGCCACGCATCCCGACAAGGCCCGGTGAGCGACAAGCTTCCGGGCGCGGCAAGACAACGGCCGCGGCAAGGCACTTGCCGCGGCAGGCAACCACTCTGTACCCGCGCTCCAGCACATCCACCAATGTGTCGCCCTGGGGGCCTTTCCAGGCGCGCGTGGCGAGAGGCTGTGCAGCCAGCGATGCGCGGTGGCATGCGACGCTGACAAGATTGCCATCGTGGCGAGCGTTGGCGTCCCTGGCGGTCCCTTTTTGCACTGTTTGGGCGACGCAGACGGGCATTTAATGCCTTTGTCCCCTGCTGTCAGGGTTAGGTAGGATGCACTGTACAGGTAGTTGTACCAACCGCAACTCTTTTTCCATTTTTACCCTTGTCTACTTTGCCACCTGTCGGTGACCCCTTGAGCATATAAAAGGAGGCCCATGCGCAACGTAGAAAGGAGAGGTTCGGAAAACCAGAGAACACTCACGCTCGGTCTCGTGTGTACTATAGCACTCAGCGCACCCGAGCAATAACTCAATACAACCAGACAAGCAGCAGTAGGAGTATTATCTCTCCGGAGAGCTCCGAAGCTGGGTAAACCGCTCGTGTGTTTCGCCTCGATCTGCTCTTCGTGCGATCTCCGCCCCCCGCCGGGTTCCTGTCGGTGTACTAGAGTAGGGGTACCCTAGTATCCCGAACTTGTGCACGGGCAGTCGCAGCGCCCCGCGGCAAGGCTTGCCGGGTGACCGCCAAGGTCCTCCGTGGTTCCTTTGGAGCCATTCAAGAACAAAGTATTCAAGTCAAGGAGACAAGGCCCCGGCAAGAGGAGCTTTCCAGGAAGGCCAACCAAGGCATCTCAAGGAACTTGCCGCGACGCGCCATGCGTCTCGGCAAGGCCCGGTGAGCGACAAGCTTCCGGGCGCGGCAAGACAACGGCCGCGGCAAGGCATTTGCCGCGGCAGGCAACCACTCTGTACCCGCGCTCCAGCACATCCACCAACGTGTCGCCCTAGGGGCCTTTCCAGGCGCGCGTGGCGAGAGGCTGTGCAGCCAGCGGTGCGCGGTGGCATGCGACGCTGACAAGATTGCCATCGTGGCGAGCGGTGGCGTCCCTGGCGGTCCCTTTTTGCACTGTTTGGGCGACGCAGACGGGCATTTAATGCCTTTGTCCCCTGCTATCAGGGTTAGGTAGGATGCACTGTACAGGTAGTTGTACCAACCGCAACTCTTTTTCCATTTTTACCCTTGTCTACTTTGCCACCTGTCGGTGACCCCTTGAGCATATAAAAGGAGGCCCATGTGCAACGTAGAAAGGAGAGGTTCAGAAAACCACAGAACACTCATGCTCGGTCTCGTGTGTACTATAGCACTCAGCGCACCCGAGCAAGAACTCAATACAACCAGACAAGCAGCAGTAGGAGTATTATGAGCTCCGAAGCTGGGTAAACCGCTCGTGTGTTTCACCTCGATCTGCTCTTCGTGCGATCTCCGCCCCCCGCCGAACCGAAAGGGGCCCGGTCCGCCGGCCCCATAGGTGTTCGTGGATCAGCTTCCCCGACAGCGACGCAACGGGCCGGATTGCCAAATGGGCCATTGAGCTCCTCCCGTTTGATATATCTTACAAGCCATGGCGAGCTATCAAATCGCAGGTTTTGGCTGACTTCATCGCCGAATGGACCGAAGCCGAGCTCCCTAAAGAGTACGGCGCATATTCCAACTAGATCATGCACTTCGACGGCTCGAAAATGTTGGCTGGCCTGGGGGCTGGCGTCGTGCTGACGTCCCTTACAGGAGATACAGTCCAATACGTACTCCAGATAATGTACACGGACTCCAACAACGCAGCCGAATACGAGGCCCTTCTACATGGTCTCCGGATGGCAGTCTCCATGGGCATTCAGCGTCTAGAGGTCCGTGGGGATTCAAACCTCGCGGTATCCCAAATAAATGGAGACTTTGACGCCAAAGATCCAAAAATGGCAGCTTATCGCAACGCCGTCTTAAAGATGTCAGCCCGGTTTGAGGGGCTCGAATTTCATCATATAGCTCGGGAGAACAACCAGGCAGCAGACGTGCTGGCACACATCGGTGCAAAGCGCGATGCCGTCCCTCCCAACATCTTCCTAGAAAGGCTTTTCAAGCCATCCGTAACATGGGAGGGAGAGTCCAGAAACAATAGTTCGGACACAACCACACTACCCCTCACCAAACATTCTGACACAGTTGGTGGCTCTGCCAATGAAGCAACACTGTCAGCCCACACAATAATGGTAGTCATTGCCCAGTGGACAGAACCATTCCTAGCCTACCTAACTAGGCAGGAACTTCCCGAGGACCAAAACGAGGCCCGCTGCATAGTGCGGTGATCTAAAGCCTACAAAGTCCACGAGGGAGAGCTTTATAAGAAGAGCACAACTGGAGTCCTTTAAAGGTGTATCTCCGAAGAAGAAGGGCGAAATCTTCTGGCTAAAATTCATGCCGGACTAGGCGGGCACCACGCCGCAGCCCGGGCCCTTGTAAGCAAGGCCTTCCGTACCGGATTTTATTGACCGACGGTCCGGACAGACGCTCAGGACTTAGTGCAGTGATGCGTCGGTTGCCAATTATTCGCTAATCAAAGCCACATGCCGCCTACCGCCCTACATACCATACCCATCACCTGGCCTTTTGCGGTCTGGGAGCTTGACATGGTTGGACCCCATAAAGGAGGAACCCACAAGAAAAAATATCTACTGGTCATGGTGGACAAATTCACCAAATGGATAGAGGCCAAGCCCGTAAAGACGGCCAAATCCGGACCAGTGATAGACTTCATATCCGAGGTTGTACACCGTTACGGCGTCCCCCACAGCATCATAACTGACAACGGCACAAACTTCACGGCCGACGAAGTTAAACTCTGGTGCAAAAACATGGGCATCAAGCTCGACTACGCTTCAGTCTATCACCCACAAACTAACGGTCAAGTCAAGCGAGCCAACGGTCTCATCATGAGCGGCATCAAACCCAGACTAGTGCGATCCCTCAAGGAATCTAACACGCACTGGGTAGAGGAGCTCGACTCTGTACTCTGGGGGCTGCGGACCATGCCGAATCGCACTACCGGATTCACACCATTTTTTATGGTATACAGCGCAGAGGCAGTCCTGCCCTGCGACATAATTCATGACTCACCTCGCGTGCGCATGTACGAAGAAAGAGAAGCCGAGCTCGATCGGCAGGACAGCTTGGACATATTGGAGGAGGAGCACGACATGGCAAAAGCCCGTTCCGCATTCTATCAACAGCAGGCTCGAAGATATCAAAGCAGAGAAGTACGGGCCAAAACTTATAACGTTGGCGAACTAGTTCTATGCCTGTCGGACAAGAAAAAGGACAAACTAAAGCCCAAATGGGAGGGTCCCTTCATAATCGACCAAGTACTGACCGGTGGAGCGTACCGTCTGCGAAACGCATCGGACAACCGACTCGAGCCGAACCCATGGAACGCAGCACGCCTATGAAGATTCTACGCCTAGCGCCGGACTCCGTGTTCGTCTCTTCCTCTGTCCTCTTTTTATTTTTTCACATTAGCTGTCTGGCATTTCTCTCCTTCTCCCTACCTTTTTTTCCTCCAAAACCCTTAGGGGCTTGCTTGCGCACTGTTCGCACATACTTGACGCGCCACCCGCGCTCATCATACCTGGGGGCTTCTCTATCAGAAGTTTATATAAACGGGCCTCATGCCCAAAACATGTGTGACACTTCCTGAGGGAGTCCTGGATTAGGGGATGTCTGGATGGCCGGACTATGACCTTTGGCCGGACTCTCGGACTACGAAGATACAAGATTGAAGACTTCGTCCCGTGTCCGGATAGGGACTTTCCTTGGCGTGGAAGGCAAGCTTGGCGATACGATATGAAGATCTCCTCCCATTGTAACCGACTTTGTGTAACCCTAGCCCTCTCCGGTGTCTATATAAACCGGAGAGTTTTAGTCCCTAGGACAAACAACAATCATACCATAGGCTAGCTTCTAGGGTTTAGCCTCTCTGATCTCGTGGTAGATCAACTCTTGTAATACCCATATCATCAATATCAATCAAGCAGGAGTAGGGTTTTACCTCCACCGAGAGGGCCCGAACCTGGGTAAAAACATCGTGTCCCTTGTCTCCTGTTACCATCTGCCTAGACGCACAGTTCGGGACCCCCTACCCGAGATCCGCCAGTTTTGACACCGACATTGGTGCTTTCATTGAGAGTTCCTCTGTGTCGTCACCTTTAGGTCCGATGGCTTCTTCGATCGTCAACCACGACGCAGTCCAGGGTGAGACTTTTCTCCCCGAACAGATCTTTGTATTTGGCGGCTTCGCACTGCGGGCCAACTTGCTTGGCCATTTGGAGCAGATCGGAAGCTACGCCCCTGGCCATCAGGTCAGGTTTGGAAGCTTAAACTACACGGCCAACATCCGCGGGGACTTGATCTTCGACGGATTCGAGCCACGGCCGAGCGTGCCGCACTGTCTCGATGGGCATGATCTAGCTTTGCCGCCGGACAGCGCCCAGAGCACCGCTCAGGTATCCGCTCCGACCGTTAACTCGGAGCCGACTGCGCTAGTCAGGGACGGACGGTTGGACGCCGCCCCAGGAGCCGCAATCTCTACGGCGATAGAGCCGAATACCAGCCTAGTCCTTTGCAAGGCCCGTGACTGCAAGGTGCCGGACTCTGTTCTGGACTCCGAATATTCTGCACCTCTCAAGATCGAGCCCGATTGGGCTCCGATCATGGAGTTCACCGCTGCGGACGTCTTTCAACACTCGCCCTTTGGCGATATCCTGGATTCACTAAAGTCTCTCTCTCTTTGTCAGGAGAGCCCTGGCCGGACTATGGTCAGCAGGATTGGGATGTGGACGACGAGGAAATTCGAAGCCCACCCACCACCCACTTTGTAGCCACTGTCGACGATCTAACCGACATGATCGACTTCGACTCCGAAGACATCGACGGTATGGACGCCGATGCGGGAGACGACCAAGAACTAGCACCTATAGGGCACTCGAAAGCCACCTCATCATACGATGTATGCATGGTGGACACACCTAAAAGAAATGATAACGAGGATCAAAAGGGTGCAACCAGGGATCGCTCCCTCGAAAAACAATCAAAGCAGCGACGTAAGCGCCACGCCAAGCCCCATCTCGACAAAGACCCAACCATAGAGCAGGGCGAATCAACGGTAGACGAACATGCCATCGAGCAACCATCCAAACAGGGCGGACAATCCGAACAACCAATCTCCGGGAAGGATAATAGCCCGGACCACCTCACGCCGGACAAATCGCTAGAACATCAGAACCTCCACAAAGGCTCGTTGCCACCGCACGAAGCCTGAAAAAGCAGAAGCGGAGGCTCAAAACAGCGGAAGATGCACTTAGAATCAGATGGGGCAAAGTACTCAATACCGCACATAAGTACGGCAATAGTCGTCACACAAAAAAGCTATCCAAAGCGGAAACTACTACCGGAATTTGATGAAGAGGCCATAAAGCCCCCGCAGTCAAAAAATAAGGAAGCCACCAGGTCGGATAGACAACCCCGCGATCGGTCTCAGGCGACGAAGGGTGCCGCACTCAATACGACACGCAATCCGCCTAAGGATTCGCATCAAAAAACTGGTCCAACCAGGTCCATATACGGGCCAAGAAAGCAAGCTCCAGTGAGCAACGCAATACAAAAAATATCCGAACATCGCGGCACACCTACATACAGGGGCGCCGCACATCCCCTATGTTTTACCGATGAGGTGCTGGATCATGAATTTCCAGCGGGATTCAAGCCCGTGAACATAGAAGCATACGATGGAACAACAAACCCCGGAGTCTGGATCAAGGATTATATCCTCCACATACACATGGCCAGAGGAGATGTCCTTCACGCCATAAAATAATTACCCCTTAAGCTCAAAGGGCCAGCCCGACATTGGCTTAAAAGCCTTCCCGAAAACACCATAGAAAGTTGGGAAGCGCTCGATGACGCTTTCCGGGAAAATTTTCAAGGGACCTATGTCCGACCTCCGGATGTGGATGATCTGAGTCATATAACTCAGCAACCTGGAGAGTCAGCCCGGAAACTCTGGAACAGATTCCTTACTAAAAAGAATCAGATAGTCGACTGTCTGTACGCCGAGGCCCTAGCAGCTTTCAAACATAGCGTCCGAGACGAATGGCTCGCCAGACACCTCGGCCAAGAAAAGCCAAGAACAATGGCCGCATTAACAAGCCTCATGACCCGCTTTTGCGCAGGAGAGGATAGCTGGTTGGCAAGAAGCAGCACCAGTGACCCGAGTACATCTGAACTCAGAGATGGAAACGGGAAACCGCGCCGTAACAAAGAACATCACCGGATCAAGGATAATAGCCCAATGAGCATGGCAGTCAACGCCGGATTCAAAAGCTCTCGGCAAAACTAGGAAAAACCGCCACCCAAAGATGACAGAGATGAGCTGTCTAACCTCAACAAAATCCTGGACAAAATATGTCAAATCCACAGTACCCCCGGGAGACCTACAAACCATACCCACAGAGATTGTTGGGTCTTCAAACAGTCTGGCAAACTCAACGCCGAACACAAGGGGCTCGACACACCAAGCGAGGATGACGACGCACCCCACAAGCAGAACACCGGAGAACAAAAGAAGTTCCCACAGGAAGTCAAAACAGTAAATTCACTTCAGATGACTAAAGGGAAAAACAGAACGGCGCCCACGAAGACATGCGCCATGCGGCCCGCCCCAGAGGGGCACCGCCACTGGTTGTTACAACCAATCACCTTTGATTATCAGGACTACTCCAGAGGAGCCCAGAACGCAGGCTGGACTGCCTTGGTCTTGAATCCGGTCATTGACGGACTACAATTTACAAGAGTCCTTATGGATGGCGGCAGTGACTTAAACCTGTTATATCAGGACACAATCCGCAAGCTCAGGATAAACCCAGCTATAATCCGCCATGGCAACACTTCCTTTCAAGGAGTCACGCCGGGCCCAGATACCCAGAGTATGGGTTCCCTTTCGTTAGAAGTTAAGTTCGGCTCACCCGACAACTTCCGAAGCGAGAAGCTAACCCTCCACATCGCCCCATTCGTAAGTCGCTATCAAGCGCTACTCGGACGCGAAGCTTTTGCCTGCTTTAACGCAATACCGCACTATGCATCCCTTACACTTAAAATGCCCGGTCCACGAGGCATCATGTCATTACAGGGGAATATCAATTGACCCCCATAGTACGGGTAGTGCGGCCGCCTGAACAGCCGCACTCTAATTCAGCCCTACTATCCCGGACACGGCTCGACGAGACCGGTGTCAGCATGCATGAGCTTAATAGCCGCATAACCCTGTACAAGGGACCCCGCGTGTTCACACCAGGAGACAATACGACTCACCTCTTGCTCCAACCATATTTTGTTTATTCTAAATATAGATTTCTCGCACGTTTATCTTTTTTTACTAAAGTTCCTCTTTCTCGCAGACGAACATCGTTCTACGCCCGTCCAGGATACGGCACAACAGAGACACAGGCGCAGACGTGCAGTAGGGACCCGTTTCAAGGATTCTTTTTAGATTAAGACCCTGCGTAAACCTTTTTTACTATCTCTTGTTGACAACATCCCCCGGTTTTCGCTATAACCGAGGAGGAGGCTGGCGTCTTGGCATATGGCCACGCCAGAATTTTGTGCGTACCTGGACACATGGGGCTTTTTTACCAAGGGCTTTGTTTCGGCCCGTCTTCATAAAGACCGAATACCTTAGGGAGTGTTCGGCGTCATGAGTTTGGCCTTATATGCATCAGCTCCAAATCATGTCTTTGGTTAAATGTTGGGTTTGCCCGGCTCCTGTGTTTTTCTGCCTTACGTTCCGCTCTATCGGCTAAGGCGGCACCAGGAGAACTACTGCGATTGTGCCCCGGTTCGGCCAGGCGAGCACCTCAGTAGAGAAAGCCGAAAACTGACTGTCATGATATAGCGAGAGACTGGTCAACCACTCGATGACTCTCGGAATCTTTAGGATTCCTCCGCATTAATGAAGGGCCGCTTCCCGGTCAGGCACACACGTGCCCCGAATTCAGGCAAGCGCGGTGCCCCTAGGGGCTATTAAGTAGCCCCACTGTCAAACTCCTATGGCTAAGTGAAAGTGATAAGGCATTATAGTCCGGTTGCCTAGTTCGCCATGCTCTCACCTCCTTTGTAGGACCAAGACGTTGGATTAAGTGTGAAAAAGCGCTTTTTTGCGAACACCCCCGCATTATATGCGTGGGGGCTGAAGCCAACGACTGCCATCTTTCAGGTTATATACACATATACATTAAAACGACCGCACATGAGGTATTATAATTCTTGCAAGCACAAGTATAAAAAGCTTTTATATTCTATCAAAATATTCCTTTTACAATAGCATATGCTATTCGAACACTACATCCTTCGAGCACTGCGTTTCTATTAAACGAGCGCCCGGAAGAACTTCCTCAAAGAAGTGCTTGGCAGGTACTCGGCTTTCGTCTGAATCCCGGGATGCAACAATACTGGCCTTCATATATGCCCAGTATGTTTTGACACGGGCAAGAGCCATTTGTGCACCCTCTATGCACGCCGACCTCTTCATCGCATCAACATGAGGCACAGAACCAAGGAACTGCTGCACCAATCCAAAATAACTCTTCAGCTCTGGCTCCCCCGGCCACAAACGACTCGCAACATACTTCATGGCGAGTCCGGATAACCTGTTCAGCTCCGCAAAGGAGGCCAAACGGCCAGATACCAAAAGCAGGCGCGCCGGATTGTGGAACTGCAACCAAAAAAGTTCCTCCAATTTATGTTCACCTCGACCTCGGAAGTGTTCGGTTGCGTCTGTTGCACTCGCTGCCACATCCAGATAAGCGTTTTCCGCACTCCACTGCCGGTCTAATGGAGCATACCTCGGGTCCCTGAACTTCATCCGCAGCATATAGGGCTTTCCAGCCGTGATATCTCTAGCCTGACGCAGCTCCTCCTTCATAGCTCTCATTGCAGAGCGAGCATCCTTGGCCTCGGTAGTGATCCTCTCAAGGTCCTCCTGAGCCGCCCTTCCTTCTTGTTCGAGAAAGTTACAGCGGTCGGTAGCATCCTCCAATTTTATAGCCATCTCGGCTATTCCCTTCTTACTCTGGCAGTGAGCAGCCTGTTCGGCTTTTAGCTCTTCAGCCGCCTTAACGGCAGCCGCATCACTTTTCCTTGCTTGCTCCTTGGGTCGGGCAAGTTCTGCCCGCAGGTTCTCCACGGCAGCAGCACTATCTGCAATAAGCGCATATATTGTAAGGCACACGCATCGAACTCCTCTTATCAGATATTTGTGGAGCATACCTTGTGCCTCGTCTAGCCGCTTATTTACAAGCGCGATGTCGGCATCCGCCACGTCAAGTTGCCGCTTTAGTTCGGCAGATTCATCAGTGCGGCTAGCCACCGATCGCCTCGCCACCTTCATAAAAAGGTGACATTTTATACCTGGGGTTTTGATCCTCTGTGCACCATCATTCTTGACGACACACAGAGTCTCAGGGGCTACTATTTATACAGGGCGCATTTTATGCGGCTCTACCAAAAGGTACACCTTTTCACGTACCTCAAAGCCTATCGGTAAACTCCTGGCGGCCTCGTACAACCCGCTTTCCGTGGATGAAATCCTTCCTATCACCGTGCTCATCAACATACGGTGTTCTTCTGAGACGGATGCTCGCTGAAGCAGATCCTTCAGCCTCTCCGACCGCGCACCAGAGGGCACCGGACTAGCCCGACAACCTTCTTTAGGATCCGGACTCGGAGAAACCCGCCGGGATGACACCTCGGGGTCGCCTGCCTCGTAAGTGGGTGCAGCTAGGGGAGGCGTTTCGCTCTCCATCATTTCCGGACGAAGATCCCCCGAAGACGAGCTCTGCTGAGAAGGGTTGAGGTCCGAACTGCAAGGTAATATTTTGGTTATCTTCCTCAGAAATAAAACAGGGATACCACTAATTTTTGAATCCCTCTCTTTACTTACGGCTCGGAGGAAAACCGATCCCCTTGAGGGTGCAATGCGGCCGGGGCAGTCTCTAGCGCCGGATCCTCTGACAAAGATTTCTTCCCCCGTTTCGAGGCTATCCCCTCCGGGTCTTCAGAGGCACTTCTTTTCTTTCCCAGGTTGGGGGGATTCTCGATCCCTTCCTTCCTGACAGTCTCCTTCGTGGAGGTGGTAGCTCCTTGGTTCCCCTCTTCGCCCTCTGCCGAAAGCGTAATCTCCAGCATCCTGGTTAACACAGGATCCGGCGTGGTCTCGGGCAGGGGGGCTGGACACCTAATAAGCTTTGCCTTCGCTATCCACTCCTGTTCAAAGAATAGCTCTGTTAAAAGGGCAACTTCATAATGAAAATACGGATGGTGTGTCCAAACATGGGGCTACTTACCTTAGCATCCTGGCGATTACAGCTCAGGCCTGCGTCCTCGGACAAGTCCAGACACCTTGCTTGTGGTCCGAAGAACAATTTGTACATCTCCACGGGCGTCGCGCCCATAAAGTGTTGAAGGACTCGCTATCCCTCCGGATTAAATTCCCACAGGCGAAGAGGACGACGTTTGCAGGGCAGCGTGCCGCGAATCAGCATAACTTGCGCCACCACGGTCAAGTTAATATCTCTTTCTAAGAGATCTCGAATGCGGTCCTGCAGAAGGGGCACGTCTTTGGACGGTCCCCAGATAAGCCCTTCATTGACCCATGACGCTCGCCGTGGTGGGGGACCCGAGCGAAAAGCAGGCGGTGCCACCCATGTGGTGCCCCTGGGGGCTGTGATGTAAAACCAGTCCCGTTGCCACAAGTTGAACTCTTCTTGGAAAGTGCCCTCGGGCCATGGAGCGTCGACTATCTTGCTTATGATAGCTCCTCCGCACTCAGCGTGCTACCCCTCGATCATCTTCGGCTCCACCTTGAAGGTTTTGAGCCACAATCCGAAGTGAGGGGTGATATGGAGGAAGGCTTCGCACACAACAATGAATGATGAAATTTGGAGGATGGACTCCGGAGCTAGGTCGTGGAATTCCAGCCCGTAATAGAACATCAACCCCCTCACGAAGGGATCAGTCGGGAAGCCTAGCCCCCGAAGGAAGTGAGATGCGAACACCACGCTCTCACCGGGCTGGGGAGAAGGAATGGCCTGCCCTTGAGCAGGCAGCCTATGCGAGATTTCGCCAGTTAGATACCTGGCATCTCTCAGCTTTCTCACGTGCTCTTCCGTGACGGAGGAAGGCACCCACCAGCCTTGAACGTCGGAACCGGACATCATCGAAAGTCCGAAGCGCCTAAAACTAGAAGCTTTGAGTGTTGGAACTCGAGGCAAGAGGCGGATTCGATTGGATTGAAAGAAAGGGGAGTTGAACCTTGGTCTCTTTATAAAGGAGTTGAATGCCAAGAGCCCTCCCCGTAACCGTTTGGGGCTCGCTTTCAATTAGAGAGTCATACCAAAAGGCACGGTTGGGTTACCCACGCCCGTATTGATGAGAATCCCGGAATAAGGGGACATGATCTCTGCTTCAACAAGACGTGCCAAGGAAACCGCCTCGCTAAACGCGCTGAGGTGGAACAGTAAAACGACTCGAATAAAGGCTTGATTGTGGCATGATGTCACGTTGCGGAATACGTCAGCAGATTAGATTTGTGTGGAAATTATTCTCTCTACGGTGGTATGTGGAGCTTATTTTTGCAGAGTCGGACACTATCCTTGTGTTCAAACATCTTCTATGAAGTATTCGGAGGAGGAACCCGCCTTGCAATGCCAAAGACAATTTGCGCGCCGGACTCATCGTCATTGAAGCCTGGTTCAGGGGCTACTGAGGGAGTCCTGGATTAGGGGGTGTCCGGATGGCCGGACTATGACCTTTGGCCGGACTCCCGGACTATGAAGATACAAGATTGAAGACTTCGTCCCGTGTCCGGATAGGGACTTTCCTTGGCGTGGAAGGCAAGCTTGGTGATACGATATGAAGATCTCCTCCCATTGTAATCGACTTTGTGTAACCCTATCCCTCTCCGGTGTCTATATAAACCGGAGAGTTTTAGTCCGTAGGACGAACAACAATCATACCATAGGCTAGCTTCTAGGGTTTAGCCTCTCTAATCTCGTGGTAGATCAACTCTTGTAATACCCATATCATCAATATCAATCAAGCAGGAGTAGGGTTTTACCTCCACCGAGAGGGCCCGAACCTGGGTAAAAATATCGTGTCCCTTGTCTCTTGTTACCATCCGCCTAGACGCACAGTTCGGGACCCCCTACCCGAGATCCGCCGGTTTTGACACCGACACTTCCGCATGAACCTTTTATACACCATTATATGCATCGATATGACTTAAGTTTTGGCCAAGATGGGTTGCCTGGCTCCCGTGCTTACCCCTACGTTCCCGTTCGGCTAGGTGGTAAAGGGAGCACCTCTGCGATTGTTACTGCCGGGTCAGGCAGATGTGTACCTCAGACTGGGTGAAGCCGAAAGCTAGCATTCTTAAGGGAATATTCGGTCGGTGAACTAAAAGATGATTTTTCTTGTTTATTTAGCTCCCAGATGCTTTTCTGTTATTTTTAGTAGTTCAGACATGCACCTTAGGGCATGCCTCCTAGGGAAAGGAACCCCTAACGGAACTATTCTCCCTGGAAGATGTTTCTTACTAACCATGTAATATAACATAACTAGTTGGGCACTTGTCTGCTAAAGCAATTATGACCCCTACGCCTTGTCTCCATGCATGCCCCAGTTCTTACACAATCGAGAGGGTATTCGGACACACTCCGGACTATAGGGTCCAGAGGTCGAAGCGAAAAGGTCTGCAATGACAAACGATCTACAATCCGGCTAGAAGGCATTTTTATGTCATTTTAAATTACAGCGTCAATCCGACCCGGTATATTCTTCTTCAATACCATCCAATAGGCGGTCTAATTTACAGTCCTGTTGAGAATTCTTTGCAGCCAGCTCTACCTGGCCATATACTAAACTGACAGGGATCTCCTTTCCGTCCGGACCCATAGGGTCGACCTCGGCCATGTGATTCGGGTCCGCCTTCGTGTACCGAGTCTTCACCATGGCCCAGGCCTCCCTGGCACCTTGACGACAGGCCGATATCTTCCACAACCGGAAGCGCTGCCGCACTCCCTCAAGCTTCTTTGCAAGCTCCCCAAGGCCTTCAGGCACGGAGAGGGATGGCCACATAGCCTGGACGATGCCCTGCATTGCCTGCCGAACTCGTTTGTGCAGTTGCAACAACTCGGGAAGAAGGTCCCCTGTTGAATCGGGCATTTCCTCCGCAGGACGACCTGTCAGCACACCTACAGACATAGCTCTGTCAATCGACTTCCTCGCCGATTTTTTTTCGAGAATTCGTTCAAGCACTTACTAAAAATGCCGCGTCAAAGTCGCCGATTCTCCTTTATGGAAGCAAACAGCTGAATACGAACATCCTTTAGTTCCTCGCCCAGCTGGGTATTAGCGTCTTGAAGCTTGTTCTTCTCTTGCCTCACCCTCGTCAGCACGCTCTCGCCAGCCTTTAGTTGGCGTAGGAGCTGTTGCCTGTCCGGATCTAGTCCGGCGCCATCTGCAAAATTATTGTCAGACTGATATACACGCCGCATCTCATAAACTACTTATCTTTTGAAATATATAATACCTGAGGGGGTCTCTGTGGCTCCCCCTGCGGTGGCTAGTGCGGCCTCAAGTTGGGCCTTGCACTCTTGAAGCTCCTGGGATAGGTGAGTATTCTTTTCTGCAAGATCCTGCATAACAAATGATCCTTAAATCAGTTATTCTAACTATTTTAAGTCTCGGGGGCTACTGGCATATATAACCGTCAAAATTCCTCACCCGTATGTCTTTCACATACTGCTTCGTGGCTCTGGCTAGACCATCTTGAGCGGCACGGAGGTGCGCATCTCCCAAACTAAAGGCGTTCAAGGCCTCTGGGGGAGAAACATGCGTCACGAAGAATTGTCCGGCGGCGCCTGTGATTCATGGCACTCTCCACCTCAGATTTGGTGGCGGACAATCTGTCGGCATCCTCCATTGGAGGAGCATCCGACGCGCGCCTTGTGTTCGTCTCCCCCTCCGGACCTGGCGTTGGAGCTTGGCTGGCGGAGGCCCGATTGGCAACCTCTCCGGACACAGTCCGGCGAGCGCTCTTTCTCCTGGAAAAAATCACGAGCGTTAGCATGCCTTCCAGGAATCTTTCCTTGAGACACGGAGGCACGCCATACCGTTGCGGCGACGTCTCGATCCGCACCGCACTTCTTTTCCGCCTGCTGGGCCGAGCTGCCCCTTGTTGGCCAGCCGCCGCGGGCTCGGCTTCCCGCCTCAAAGGTACCTCCTGCGGGACACCATCGATATACGGTGATAAAAAATAAGCATGGATGGGTCATGGTATCAGGGCTTCAGTCACAGTTACCGGGGAAGCTGGAAATATTCTGGGGTAATCGGCCGTAATGGCAACCAATGCATTGTCAATGCTAAGTTGGCAGAACACCCCGTCGATCAACTCCACCTTTATATCCGGATCCTCTTCGGAGGCCGGATCGAGGGACCGTTCCGGATCCTCGGGTTGTGGAGGCGGGCTATGTATATCCTCTACAGCCCGGCGCAGTTCCTGTGCCGAAACCACAGGAGTGAGATACTAAACCATGGGAATGGGGATCAGACGAGCAAAAAGAAAATGTCCGCTTACCCAGCTTCGAGGATTGTTCATAGAAAATCCGTTCAATGGGCTAACACGGAGAAAATCCTCCTTTTCCCCTTTGTACAGGCCGGACAAGATCTTCACCAGATCAGCGACTGATCCCGACCCCTGGCGGCCGTGGTGGGTAGCATCATCCTCCCCATTGAAATCCCACATGGGGTGGCCCCTATATTGGAGTGGCTGCACCCCCCGCATAATGCATGTGGCCACGACCCCAATCATGGTCAATCCGAAATGAGCCAATAATCTTATTCGGTCCATCAGGTACAGGACGTCCCTATCATTCTCCCATTGAGGGCTTCGCGGACGCCAACTAGGCGTTTCTTCAGAGGAGCATTACTGAACTCCGGGAGGCCGATCCGAACTGGATCCGGTAGCGGGGAGTCTTCTATATTAAACCATTCCAAGGCCAGTCTTCGGACGCCTTCTTCGGGGTTCCGGATAGATATCCGGTCCCGGCGATGCGCCATAGTTCGGCTCCGCCCACTTGATATACTGACCCCTCATAAGAACGGGGTACGAGGTAGAATAATCTCTTCCACAGTGCAAAATGAGCCTCGACGCCCAAGAACAGCTCGCAAAGGGCCATGAAGCCCGCGATGTGCAGAATGGAGGCAGGTGTAAGGTGGTGCAGCTGGAGGCCGTAGAACTCCAGGAGCCCCCGGAGGAACGGATGTATTGGAAATCTGAGTCCTCTTATTAGATAAGGGACAAAGCATACCCGCTCTCCTTTGGAGGGATTGGGGGCGCTCTCCGCCTATTTTCCACCCTTGTAGGTGGCAAGTCCGGCTCGAACCGGAACCATGAAGGCTGGGGGAAGAAATCCCTTGGTTTGGAGCGCCACTAGCTCGCTGTGCGGGACTGAGCATCTCTCCCAAACTCCAGGCTGAGGGCTGGGAGCGCGAGAGGAGGAGCCACATCGACTGTCCATGATGGATGGATTTTTTTCAGAGGCGCACCGATGAATACTCGCGGGAGGAGGATGGTATGATTCGGATCTAGATCCTCGTCTCTTTTTATAAGCGGCTCATTTGCGCAGCTAGGGAGGGAAATGTAAAAATACCCTGGCTTTTTGCATTCATTCGACACATGGAAGATGGCCTTTATTGGGCGTGGAAGCCAAGGAGCGCAACATTTATCAGAAGCCGGACACTATTCTACAAGTATATGGAGCTGGAGAAGAACCCGCCTTGCAATGCCGAAGACAATTTGCGCGCCGGACTTGTCGTCATTGAATCCTGGTTCGGGGGCTACTGAGGGAGTCCTCGATTAGGGGGTGTCCGGATGGCCGGACTATGACCTTTGGCCGGACTCCCGGACTATGAAGATAGAAGATTGAAGACTTCGTCCCGTGTCCGGATGGGGGACTTTCCTTGGCGTGGAAGGCAAGCTTGGCGATACGATATGAAGATCTCCTCCCATTGTAACCGACTTTGTGTAACCCTAGCCCTCTCCGGTGTCTATATAAACCGGAGAGTTTTAGTCCGTAGAACGAACAACAATCATACCATAGGCTAGCTTCTAGGGTTTAGCCTCTCCGATCTCGTGGTAGATCAACTCTTGTAATACACATATCATCAATATCAATCAAGCAGGAGTAGGGTTTTACCTCCACCGAGAGGGCCCGAACCTGGGTAAAAACATCGTGTCCCTTGTCTCCTATTACCATCCGCCTAGACGCATAGTTCGGGACCCCCTACCCGAGATCCGCCGGTTTTGACACCGACAACAAGCCTGGACAAATTCTTATATAGAGAAAAGCGCTCCCGAGGACACATGGAAATTATCGTCAAGCTAGTTTTCATCACGCCCATATGATTCGCGTTCGTTACTTTGATAATTTGATATGTGGGTGGACCGGTGCTTGGGTACCGCCCTTTCTTGGACAAGCATCCCACTTATGATTAACCCCTATTGCAAGCATCCGCAAATACAAAAGAAGTATTAAGGTAAACCTAACCATAGCATGAAACATATGGATCCAAATCAGCCCCTTACGAAGCAACTCATAAACTAGGGTTTAAGCTTCTGTCACTCTAGCAACCCATCATCTACTGATTACTTCCCAATGCCTTCCTCTAGGCCGAAACAATGGTGAAGTGTCATGTAGTCGACGTTCACATAACACCACTAGAGGAGAGACAACATACATCTCATCAAAATATCGAACGAATACCAAATTCACATGACTACTCATAGCAAGACTTCTCCCATGTCCTCAAGAACAAACGTAACTACTCACAAATCATATTCATGTTCATAATCAAAGGGGCATTAATATGCATATAGGATCTGAACATATGATCTTCCACCGAACAAACCAACTAGCATCAACTACAAGGAGTAATCAACACTACTAGTGACCCACAAGTACCAATCTGAGGTTTTGGGACAAAGATTGAATACAAGAGATGAACTAGGGTTTGAGAGGAGATGGGCTAGTGAAGATGTTGATGGATATTGACCCCCTCCCGATGAGAGGATTGATGGTGATGATTCCCCCCTCCCGGAGGGATGTTTCCTCGGCAGAACAGCTCCGTCGGAGCCCTAGATTGGTTCCACCAATGTTCCGCCTCATGGCGGTGGTGTTTCGTCCCGAAAGCTTGTTTATGATTTTTTCCAGGATAAAAGACTTCATATAGCAGAAGATGGTCACTAGAGGGTTGCCAGGGGGCCCACAAGGCAGGGGGTGCGCCCAGGGGGGTAGGGCGCGCCCCCCTCGTGGCCAGGGTCTGGGCCCCCTCTGGTACTTTCTTCGCCCAGTATTTTTTATTAATTCCAAAAGTAACTTTCATGGTGTTTCAGGACTTTTGGAGTTGTGCAGAATAGGTCTCTAATATTTGCTCCTTTTCCAGCCCAGAATTCGAGCTGCCTGCATTCTCCCTCTTCATGTAAATCTTGTGAAATAAGAGAGAATAGGCATAAGTATTGTGACATAACGTGTAATGACAACCCATAATGCAATAAATATCGATATAAAAGCATGATGCAAAATGGACGTATCAACTCCCCCAAGCTTAGACCTCGCTTGTCCTCAAGCGGAAGTCGAAATTGAAAAATATGTCCACATGTTTAGAGATAGAGGTGTCGATAAAATAAAATACGGGACATGAGAACATCATGATCATTCTTATAACAGCAACATATATATATATATATATATACATATATATATTGTCATGTGATTTCTTATGATCAAGTAACAATCTATTCACAATGTCAAGTATGAATCAGAAACTTCATGAGAACCAACAAACTATGATCTCGGTCATTGAAGCAATTGCAATTTATCATAGCATAGGAAAGAGTCAATATAAGAGCTTTTCAGCAAGTCCACATACTCAACTATCATTTAGTCTTCCATAATTGCTAATACTCATGCAATACTTATGGTTACAGAGTTTTAATCGGACACAGAGAAAGGTAGGGGCTTATAGTGTTGCCTCCCAACCTTTTACCTCAAGGGTAATGTCAACAATAATAGTTCATGCTGACTTCCATCCAATTGGATATATATATATATATATATATATATATATCAGGATCTTTCCTACACAAGGTGCTTGCCAAAGGATAAAATGTAAAAAGGAAAGGTGAAGATCACCATGACTCTTGCATAAGGTATAAGACATAAGTAAAAGATAGGCCCTTCGCAGAGGGAAGGAGAGGTTGTCATGTGCTTTTATGGTTGGATGCACGAAATCTTAATGCAAAAGAACATCACTTTATATTGCCACTTGTGATATGGACCTTTATTATGCAGTCCGTCGCTTCGGGATATTATATAATGAATTTTTACCAACCAAAAGAAGTATTGTGCAAGAAAATGGAGTCCGGGGAGCTCACGAGGTGCCCCACGAGGCAGGGGGTGCGCCCAGGGGGTAGGGAGCGCCCTCCACCCTCGTGGATGCCTCGTGTCCTTCCCGGACTACTTATTATTTTCCTATTTTCTTAAATATTCGAAAAACGGAGAAAAAATGCTATTAGAACTACTTGGGAGTCGGTTTACTTACCGTACCACATACCTATTCCTTTTCGGAGTCTAAAACATTCTAGAAAGTGTCCCTTATGTATTTCTCCAGGGTTACGGTTTCAATAACATTAGTTTCAACATTTATAGGAGTACCTGAGATATAATGTTTGATCCTTTGACCGTTCACCACCTTCGGATTTGTGCCTTCAAAGTTGTTGATTTTTATGGCACCGAAATGATAGACCTCCTCGATAACGTAAGGCCCTTCCCATTTAGAGAGGAGTTTTCCTGCAAAAAATCTTAAACGAGAGTTGAAGAGCAACACACAATCTCCTACATTAAACCCATGCTTTTGTATCCTTTTGTCATGCCATCTTTTAACTTTTTCTTTAAACAGTTTGGCATTCTCATAGGCTTGGGTTCTCCATTCATCAAGTGAGCTAATGTCAAATAACCTCTTCTCACCGGCAAGTTTGAAATCATAATTGAGCCCTCTAATGGCCCAATATGCCTTATGTTCTAGTTCGAGAGGTAAGTGACATGCTTTTCCATAAACCATTTTATATGGAGACATACCCATAGGATTCTTATATGCAGTCCTATAAGCTCATAATGCATCATCAAGTTTCTTGGACCAATTCTTTCTAGATCTATTAACAGTCTTTTGCAAAATTAATTTGAGATCTCTATTACTCAGTTCTACTTGGCCACTAGACTGTGTGTGATATGGAGATGCAATTCTATGATTAACATCATACTTAGCAAGCATTTTATGAAAAGCACCATGAATAAAATGTGAACAACCATCTATCATTAAGTATCTAGGGACTCCAAACCTCGAAAAAATAACTTATTTAAGCATCTTAATAGAGGTGTTATGATCAACACTACTAGTTGGAATAGCTTCTACGCACTTAGTAACAGCAACTAAAATATGCGTATACCCATTAGAGGAAGGAAACGGTCCCATATAATCAAAGCCCCAAACATCAAATGGTTCAATAACAAGAGAATAATTCATAGGCATTTCTTGACATCTACTAATATTACCAATTCTTTGACATTCATCACAAGACAAGACAAACTTACGGGCATCTTTGAAGAGAGTAGGCCAATAAAAGCCGAATTGCAATACCTTGTGTGCAGTTCTATCTCCAACGTGGTGTCCTCCATAAGCCTCGGAGTGACACTTCCGTAGGATCTGTTCCTGTTCATGCTCAGGTACACAACGTCTAATAACACCATCTACTCCTTCTTTATAAAGGTGTGGGTCATCCCAGAAGTAATGTCTTAAATCATAGAAAGAATTTTTCTTTTGCTGGTATGTGAAACTAGGTGGTATAAATTTAGCAACGATGTAATTAGCATAATCAGCATAGCATGGAGCAGTATGAGAAGCATTTATGACAGCTAATTGTTCATCAGGAAAGCTATCATCAATAGGTAGTGGGTCATCAAGAACATTTTCTAACCTAGACAAGTTGTCTACAACGGGGTTCTCCAGCCCCCTTTCTATCAATAATATGCAAATCAAATTCTTGTAGCAAGAGAACCCCTCTAATAAGTCTAGGTTTAGCATCTTTTTTTCCATAAGATATTTAATAGCAGCATGATCAGTGTGAACAATTACTTTAGAATCAACAATATAAGGTCTAAACTTATCAAAAGCAAATACTACTGCTAAAAATTCCTTTTCAGTGGTAGCATAATTTCTCTGGGCACTGTCTAGAGTTTTACTAGCATATTGAATAACATTTAGTTTCTTATCAACTCTTTGTCCTAGAACAACACCTACAGCATAATCACTGGCATCACACATAATTTCAAAGGGTAAATTCCAATCACGTGGCTGAACAATAGGTGCAGAAATCAAAGCTTTCTTAAGTATTTAAAATGCTTCTACGCAATCATCATCGAAGACAAAAGGAATATCTTTTTGTAAGGGATTAGTCAGAGGCCTAGAAATTTTAGAGAAGTCCTTAATGAACCTCCTATAAAAACCGGCATGACCAAGGAAACTTCTTCTATCTTTAATGTCCTTAGGACACGACATCTTTTCAATAGCATCAACTTTGGCTTTATCAACTTCAATACCTCTTCCAGAAATTTTATGCCCCAAGACAATGCCTTCATTAACCATAAAGTGGCACTTCTCCCAATTCAAGACAAGACTAGTATCTTCACATCTCTGCAAAACTAGATCAAGGTTACTCAAGCAATCATCAAAAGAAGATCCATAAACGGAGAAGTCATCCATGAAAACCTCAACAATCTTTTCACAAAAGTCAGAGAATATAGCCATGATGCATCTTTGAAAGGTAGCAGGTGCATTACATAAACCAAAAGGCATACGTCTATAAGCAAAATTACCGAAAGGGCAAGTAAAAGTGGTCTTTTCTTGATCCTCTTTTGACACAGGTATTTGAGAGAAACCAGCGTAACCATCTAGAAAGCAAAAATGTGTATGTTTGGATAATCTTTCTAGCATTTGATCAATAAAAGGCAAAGGGTAATGATCCTTTTTAGTAGCTTTATTTAATTTGTGGAAATCAATTACCATCCTATAACCTGTAACAATTCTTTGTGGGATCAATTCATCTTTATCATTAGGAATGACAGTAATACCTCCCTTCTTAGGGACACAATGGACAGGACTTACCCACTGACTATCAGCAACGGGATAAATTATACCTGATTCCAGGAGCATTAGTATTTCTTTTCTTACCACTTCTTTCATCTTAGGATTTAACCTTCGTTGGTGATAAACAACTGGTTTGGCGTCTTTCTCTAGTTTTATTTTGTGTTGGCATAGAGTGGGACTAATGCCCTTAAGATCATGAGGAGTATATCCAATAGCAGCACGGTGCTTCTTCAGAGTTTTCAATAATTTCTCCTCTTCCTGCTCTGAAAGGTTAGCACTAATAATAACAGGATATATCTTCTTTTCATCAAGATAAGCATGTTTAAGAGTATCAGGTAGTGGTTTAAGCTCAAACACGGGATGACCCTTGGGTGGTGGAGGATCCCCTAGGATTTCAACAGGCAAGTTGTGTTTCAAAATAGGTCCCTGTTTAAAGAATACTTCATCTATCTCCCTTCTTTCATTCATAAACATATCATTTTCATGGTCTAGCAAATATTGCTCTAAAGGATCATTAGGAGGCACGGCAATAGAAGCAAGACCAATAATTTCATCCTTACTAGGCAATTCTTTATCATGGGGTTGTCTACAAAATTTAGCAAAATTAAACTCATGAGACATATCGCCCAAACCAATAGTAACAACATCCTTTTTGCAGTCTATCTTAGCATTAACAGTATTCAAGAAGGGTCTACCAAATATAGTTGGACAAAAGTCATCTTGTGGGGAGCCAAGAACAAGAAAATCAGCAGGATATTTAACTTTCCCACACAAGACTTCAACATCTCTTACAATCCCAACTAGTGAAATAGTATCTCTATTGGCAAGCTTAATGGTAACATCAATTTCTTCTATCTCAGCAGGTGCAATATCATGCATAATTTCTTTGTATAAGGAATGAGGTATTGCACTAGCACTAGCACCCATATCACATAAGCCATGATAACAATGATCTCCTATTTTAACGAAATAACAGGCATGCCTACAACAGGTCTATGTTTATTCTTAGTATCTGGTCTAGCAATTCTAGCAGCTTCATCACAGAAGTAAATAACATGCCCATCAATTTTATCAGCCAAGAGATCTTTAACCATAGCAATACTAGGTTCAACTTTAATTTGCTCAGGTGGTGTTTGTGTTCTAGTATTACTCTTATGAACCACAGTTGAAGCTTTAGCATGATCCTTTATCCTAATAGGGAAAGGTGGTTTCTCAATATAGGTAGTAGGAACAATAGGATCATTACAAGTGATAGTCTTTTCTTCAACTTTAATAGGTGCAACTACTTTTACTTCAACAGGAGGATTATATTTAAACCACTTCTCCTTAGGGAGGTCAACATGAGTAGCAAATGATTCACAAAAAGAAGCTACTATCTCAGAGTCAAGTCCATATTTAGTGCTAAATTCATGGAAAACATCGGTATCCATAAAAGATTTAACACAATCAAACTTAGGTGTCATACCTGACTCCTTACCCTCGTAGAGATTCCAATCTTCAGAGTTGCATTTAATTCTTTCCAATAAATCCCATCTGAATTCAATAGTCTTCATCATAAAAGAACCAGTATAAGAAGTATCGAGCATGGAGCAATTGTTGAGAGAAAGTCGAGCATAAAAAATTTGAATAATCATTTCTCTTAAGAGCTCATGATTGGGGCATGAATATAACATTGACTTCAGCCTCCCCCAAGCTTGAGCGATGCTTTATCCTTCGCGAGGCCAAAAATTGTATATATAATTACAATCATGATGAACAAGATGCATAGGATAAAACTTCTAATGAAATTCCAATTTCAATCGGTTGTAGTTCCAAGTTCCCATATCATCACATAGACTAAACCATGTCAATGCCTCTACCTTCAAAGATAAAGGGAAGACCTTCTTCTTCATAACATCGTCAGGCATACCTGCAAGCTTAAATAATCCACAAACTTCATCCACATAGATTAGGTGTAAATCGGGATGCAATGTTCCATCTCCTGCAAAGGGATTAGCTAGCAGTTTCTCTATCATACCCGAAGGAATTTCAAAGTAAACATTTTCAGTAGGTTCAGTAGGTTGAGGAGAAACTCTTTGCTCTACTGGTCGGGGTGAAGATACCCTGAACAAGCCCCTCAAAGGATTATGTTCCATAGTAACAAGTAACAGTAAATTTCAGCACACAAGGGAACAAGTAACAAGGGAATAGTAACAAGCCCCTCAAAGGATTATAAATTCCACTTACCAAAGGCGCTTCACTTCCCGGCAACGGCGCCAGAAAAGAGTCTTGATGACCCACAAGTGTAGGGGATCTATCGTAGTCCTTCCGATAAGTAAGAGTGTCGAACCCAACGAGGAGCAGAAGAAAATGATAAGCGGTTTTCAGTAAGGTATTCTCTGCAAGCACTGAAATTATCGGTAACAGATAGTTTTGTGATAAGGTAATTCGTAACGGGTAACAAGCAATGAAAGTAAACAAAGTGCAGCAAGATGGCCCAATCCTTTTTGTAGCAAAGGACAAGCCTGGACAAATTCTTATATAGAGAAAAGCGCTCCCGAGGACACATGGGAATTATCGTCAAGCTAGTTTTCATCACGCTCATATGATTCGCGATCGTTACTTTGATAATTTGATATGTGGGTGGACCAGTGCTTGAGTACTGACTTTTCTTTTCTTGGACAAGCATCCCACTTATGATTAACCCCTATTGCAAGCATCCGCAACTACAAAAGAAGTATTAACGTAAACCTAACCATAGCATGAAACATATGGATCCAAATCAGGCCCTTGCGAAGCAACTCATAAACTAGGGTTTAAGCTTCTGTCACTCTAGCAACCGATCATCTACTTATTACTTCCCAATGCCTTCTTCTAGGCCCAAACAATGGTGAAGTGTCATGTAGTCGACGTTCACATAACACCACTAGAGGAGAGACAACATACATCTCATCAAAATATCGAACGAATACCAAATTCACATGACTACTTATAGCAAGACTTCTCCCATGTCCTCAGGAACAAACGTAACTACTCACAAATCATATTCATGTTCATAATCAGAGGGGTATTAATATGCATATAGGATCTGGACATATGATCTTCCACCGAATAAACCAACTAGCATCAACTACAAGGAGTAATCAACACTACTAGTGACCCACAGGTACCAATCTGAGGTTTTGGGACAAAGATTGAATACAAGAGATGAACTAGGGTTTGAGAGGAGATGGTGCTGGTGAAGATGTTGATGGAGATTGACCCCCTCCCGATGAGAGGATCGATGGTGATGATTTCCCCCTCCCGGAGGGATGTTTCCCCAGCAGAACAGCTCCGCCGGAGCCCTAGATTGGTTCCGCCAAGGTTCTGCCTCGTGGCGGCGGTGTTTCATCCCGAAAGCTTGCTTATGATTTTTTTCCAGGATAAAAGACTTCATATAGCAGAAGATTGTCACTGGACGGCTGCCAAGGGGCCCACGAGGCAGGGGGCGCGACTCCCACCATCGTGGCCAGGGTGTGGGCCCCCTCTGGTACTTTCTTTGCCCAGTAATTTTTATTAATTCCAAAAACAACTTTTGTGGAGTTTCAGGACTTTCGGAGTTGTGCAGAATAGGTCTGTAATATTTGCTCCTTTTCCAGCCCAGAATACCAGTTGCCGGCATTCTCCCTCTTCATGTAAATCTTGTAAAATAAGAGAGAATAGGCATAAGTATTGTGACATAACGTGTAATGACAACCCATAATGCAATAAATATCAATATAAAAGCATGATGCAAAATGGACGTATCAGGGGGCACCCGAGGTGGGCACAACCCACCAGGGCGCGCCTGGGCCTCCTGGCGCCCTGGTGGGTTGTCCCCTCCTCGGGACTCCCCCAAGGTGCAACCAGGGCCCAACTTCTTCCTTTTGGTCCATAAAATATCATCTTAAAGTTGTGTGGCATTTGGACTCCGTCTGATATTGATTTCCTGCGATGTAAAAAACATGCCGAAAACAACAACTAACACTTGGCACTATGTCAATTGGTTAGTACCCAAAAATGATATAAAATGACTATAAAATCATTATAAAACATCGAAGATTGATAATAAAACAGCATGGAATAATCAAAAAGTATAGATACGTTGGAGACATATCATACCTTACTAATGCTCATAGTAGCGCCTGGGTATTTGATATTGGTTCTGTTGCTCATATTTGCAACTCGAAACAAGGGCTATGGATTAAATGAAGATTGGCTAAGGATGAGGTGATGATGCGCGTCAGAAATGGTTCCAAGGTTGATGTGATCGCCGTCGGCACGCTACCTCTAGATCTACCTTCGGGATTAGTTTCAGACCTGAATAATTGTTATTTGGTGCCAATATTGAGCATGGACATTATATCTGGATCTTGTTTGATGCGAGACGGTTATTCATTTAAATCAGAGAATAATGGTTGTTCTATTTATATGAGTAATATCTTTTATGGTCATGCATCCTTGATGAGTGATCTATTTTTGTTGAATCCCGATCGTAGTGATACACATATTCATAATATTGAAGCCAAAAGATGCAAATTTAATAATGATAGTGCAACTTATTTGTGGCATTGCCGTTTAGGTCAATTTGGTGTAAAGCGCATGAAGAAACTCCATGCTGATGGGCTTTTGGAATCACCTGATTATGAATCACTTGATGCTTGTGAACCATGTCTCATGGGCAAGATGACTAAGACTCCATTCTCCGAAACAATGGAGCGAGCCACTGACTTATTGGAAATAATACATACTGATGTCTGCGGTCCGATGAGTGTTGAGGGTCGTGGCGGGTATCGTTATTTTCTGACCTTCACAGATGGTTTGAGCAGATATGGGTATATCTACTTAATGAAACATAAGTCTGAAACATTTGAAAAGTTCAAAGAATATCAGAGTGAAGTAGAAAATCATCGTAACAAGAAAATAAAGTTTCTACGATCTGATCGTGGAAGTGAATATTTGAGTTACGAGTTTGGTCTTCATTTAAACAATGTGGAATAGTTTCACAACTCACACCACGTGGAACACCACAGTGTAATCGTGTGTCCGAACATCGTAGCCATACTTTATTAGATATGGTGTGATCTATGATGTCTCTTACCGATTTACCACTATCGTTTTGGGGTTATGCTTTAGAGACGGCTGCATTCACGTTAAATAGGGCACCATTTAAATCCGTTGAGATGACACCATATGAACTATGGTTTAGCAAGAAACCTAAGCTGTCGTTTCTTAAAGTTTGGGGTTGCGGTGCTTATGTGAAAAAGCATCAACTTGATAAGCTCGAACCCAAATCGGAGAAATGTGTCTTCATAGGATACCCAAAGGAAACTGTTGGGTACACATTCTATCATAGATCCAAAGGCAAGATATTCGTTGCTAAGAATGGATCCTTTCTACAGAAGGAGTTTCTCACGAAAGAAGTGAGTGGGAGGAAAGTAGAACTTGATGAGGTAGCTGTACCTTCTCCCGAATTGGAAAGCGATTCATCACAGAAATCAGTTCTAGTGATGCCTACACCAATTAGTGAGGAAGTTAGTGATGATGATCATGAAACTTCAGATCAAGTTACTACCGAACCTTGTAGGTCAACTAGAGTACGTTCTGCACCAGAGTGGTACAATAATCCTGTTCTGGAAGTCATGTTACTAGACCATGACGAACCTACGAACTATGAGGAAGCGACGATGAGCCCAGATTCTGCAAAATGGCTTGAGGCCATGGAATCTGAGATGGGATCCATGTATGAGAATAAAGTGTGAACTTTGGTTGACTTGCCCTATGATCGACAAGCCATAGAGAATAAATGGATCTTCAAGAAGAAGACTGAAGCTGGCGGTAATGTTACTGTCTACAAAGCTCAACTTGTTGCGAAAGGTTTTTGACAAGTTCAAGGAGTTGACTACGATGAGACCTTCTGACCCATAGGGATGCTTAAGTCTGTCTGAATCATGTTAGCAATTGCCGTATTTTATGATTATGAAATTTGGCAAATGGATGTCAAAACTGCATTCCTTAATGGATTTCTTAAAGAAGAGTTGTATATGATGCAACCAGAAGGTTTTGTCGATCCTAAAGGTGCTAACAAAGTGTGCAAGCTCCAGCGATCCATTTATGAACTAGTGCAAGCCTCTCGGAGTTGGAATATACGCTTTGATAGTGTGATCAAAGCATATGGTTTTATACAGACTTTTGGAGAAGCCTGTATTTACAAGAAAGTGAGTGGGAGCTCTGTAGCATTTCTAATATTATATGTGGATGACTGATACGTCCATTTTGCATCATGTTTTCTTACTGTTTTTTATAATGTTTTTATCCATAGTAATGCTTTTTGGAGTAATTCTAATGCCTTTTCTCTCATAATATGCAAGGTATACACAAAGAGGGAGAATTCCAGCAGCTGGAAATCCGGACCTGAAAAAGCTACGTCAGGCTACTGATACGTCTCCAACGTATCTATAATTTTTTATTGTTCCATGCTATTATATTACCCCTTTTGGATGTTTATGGGCTTTATTTTACACATTTATATCATTTTTGGGACTAACCTACTAACCGGAGGCCCGGCCCTTATTGCTGTTTTTTTTGCCTATTTCAGTATATCGAAGAAAAGGAGTATCAAACGGAGTCCAAACGGAACGAAACCTTCGGGAGCGTGATTTTTGGAACGAACGTGATCCAGAGGACTTGGAGTGCAAGTCAAGAAGCAGCCGAGGCTCCCACGAGATAGGAGGGCGCGCCCCCTGTCTCGTGGGCCCCTCGGGCGTCCACCGACGTACTTCTTCCTCCTATATATACCTACGTACCCCGAAAACATCCAGGAGCAAGACAAAACACAATTTCCACCACCGTAACCTTCTATATCCGCGAGATCTCATCTTGGAGCCTTCGCCGGTGATGTCTACTACACAACCTTCTTCTTGTAGACGTTGTTGGGCCTGCAAGTGCACAGGTTTGTAGGACAGTAGCAAAATTTCCTCAAGTGGATGACCTAAGGTTTATCAATCCGTGGGAGGCGTAGGATGAAGATGGTCTCTCTCAAACAATCCTGCAACCAAATAACAAAGAGTCTCTTGTGTCCCCAACACACCCAATACAATGGTAAATTGTATAGGTGCACTAGTTCGGCGAAGAGATGGTGATACAAGTGCAATATGGATGGTAGATAAAGGTTTTTGTAATCTGAAATAATAAAAACAGCAAGGTAACTAATGATAAAAGTGAGCGTAAACGATATTGCAATGATAGGAAACAAGGCCTAGGGTTCATACTTTCACTAGTGCAAGTTCTCTCAACAATAATAACATAGATAGATCATATAACAAGCCCTCAACATGCAACAAAGAGTCACTCCAAAGCCACTAATAGCGGAGAACAAACGTGGAGATTATGGTAGGGTACGAAACCACCTCAAAGTTATTCTTTCGGATCAATCTATTAAAGAGTTCGTACTAGAATAACACCTTAAGACACAAATCAACCAAAATCCTAATGTCACCTAGATACTCCATTGTCACCTCAAGTATCCGTGGGCATGATTATACGATATGCATCACACAATCTCAGATTCATCCAACCAACACAAAGTACTTCAAAAAGTGCCCCAAAAATTCTACCGGAGAGTCAAGAACGTGTGCCAACCCCTATGCATAGGTTCATGGGTGGAACCCGCAAGTTGGTCACCAAAACATACATCAAGAGGCACGTGAAATCCCATTGTCACTATAGATAAACACGGCAAGACATACATCAAGTGTTCTCATAAAAGACTCAATCTGATAAGATAACTTCAAAAGGGGAAACTCAATTCATCACAAGAGAGTAGAGGGGGAGAAACATCATAAGATCCAACTATAATAGCAAAGCTCGCGATACATCAAGATCGTGCCATAGAGGGAACACGAGATAGAGGACACGAGAGAGAGAGAGATCAAACACATAGCTACTGGTACATACCCTCAGCCCCGAGGGTGAACTACTCCCTCCTCGTCATGGATAGCGCCGAGATGATGAAGATGGCCACTGATGAAGGGTTCCCCCTCTGGCAGGGTGCCGGAACGGACTCCTGGGAGGTTTTTGGTGGCTACAGAGGCTTGCGGCGGTGGAACTCCCGATCTATCTTGATCTTTTATGGTTTTAGGGTACGTAGGCATATATAGGCGAAAGAAGTCGGTCGGGAGGTGCTCGAGGGGCCCACTAGACTGGGGGGCGCGCCCCTATAAGGGAGGCGCGGCCTCCTATCTCGTGGCCTCCTCGGGGATCTTCTGACGTGGACTCCAAGTCTCCAGGATCATATTTTTCCAAAAAATCACTCTGCCGAAGGTTTCATTCTGTTTGGACTCCATTTGATATTCCTTTTCCTCGAAATACTGAAATAGGCAATAAAACAACAATATGGGGTGGGCCTCCGTTTAGTAGGTTAGTCCCAAAAAATGATATAAATGTGTAAAATAAAGCCCATAAACATCCAAAAGGGGTAATATAATAGCATGGAACAATCAAAAATTATAGATACGTTGGAGACGTATCAAGCATCCCCAAGCTTAATTCCTGCTCGCCCTCGAGTAGGTAAATGATAAAAACAGAATTTTTGATGTGGAATGCTACCTAGCATAATTCTTAATGTAATTTTATTTATTGTGGCATAAATGTTCAGATCCAAATGATTCAAAATAAAAGTTCATATTAACATGAAAATGGTGATACTTCAAGCATACTAATCAAAGTAATCATGTATTCTCAAAATAACATGGCCAAAGAAAGTTATCCCTACAAAATCATATAGTCTGGCTGTTGCTCTATTTTCATCACACAAATTATTTAATCATGCACAACCCCGATGACAAGCCAAGCAATTGTTTCACACTTTAGTAATCTCAAACTTTTTCAACTTTCACGCAATACATGAGCGTGAGCCATGGACATAGCACTATATGTGTAATAGAATGGTGGTTGTGGAGAAGACAAAAAGGAGAAGATAGTCTCACATCAACTAGGCGTATCAACGGGCTATGGAGATGCCCATTAATAGATATCAATGTGAGTGAGGAGGGATTGCCATGCAATGGATGCACTAGAGCTATAAATATATGAAAGCTCAACAAAAGAAATTAAGTGGGTGTGCATCCAACTTGCTTGCTCATGAAGACCTAGGGCATTTTGAGGAAGCCCATCATTGGAATATACAAGCCAAGTTCTATAATGAAAATTCCCACTAGTATATGCAAATGACAACATAGGAGACTCTCTATCATGAAGATCATGGTGCTACTTTGAAGCACAAGTGTGGAAAAAGAGATAGTAGCATTGCCCCTTCTCTCTTTTCTCTCATTTTATTTTTTATTTTTTCTTCTTTTTTTCTGTTCTTCATTTTTTATTTGGCCTTTCTTTTTTCTTTTTGGCCTTTCTCTTTTTTTCTATTCTTTTTTTTGTAAAGTCCGAAGTCTCATCCCGACTTGTGGGGGAATCATAGTCTTCATCATCCTTTCCTCACTAGGACAATGCTCTAATAATGAAAATCATCACACTTTTATGGATTTACAACTCAAGAATTACAACTCAAAGCTAGAACAAGATATGACTCTATATGAATGCCTCCGGCGGTGTACCGGGATATGCAATGAATCAAGAGCGACATGTATGAAAATTATGAAGGTGGCCTTGCCACAAATACGATGTCAACTACATGATCATGCAAAAAGCAATATGACAAAAGTAATGCGTGTCATATGAACGAAACGGTGGAAAGTTGCATGGCAATATATCTCGGAATGGCTATGGAAATGCCATAATAGGTAGGTATGGTGGCTATTTTGAGGGAGGTATATGGTGGGTGTATGGTACCGGCGAAAGTTGCGCGGCACAAGAAAGGCTAGCAATGGTGGAAGGGTGAGGTGCGTATAATCCATGGACTCAATCATTAGTCAAAAGAACTCATGTACTTGTTGCAAAAATCTAGAAGTCATCAAAAACCAAAGCACTACGCGCATGCTCCTAGGGGGATAGATTGGTAGGAAAAGACCATCGCTCGTCCCCGACCGCCACTCATAAGGAAGACAATCAATAAATAAAATTGTGCTCCAACTTCATAACAAAGCGGTTGACCATAGGTGCATGCTACGGGAATCACAACCCTTAACACAAGTATTTTTCATATTCATAATCATCCAACTAGCATGACTTTAATATCACTACCTCCATATCTCAAAACAATTATCAAGTATCAAATTGATCATAGCATCCAATTCACTTCCTATGATAGTTTTTATTATACCCAACTTGGATGCTCATCATTCTAGGACCAACTTTGTAACTATAGGAAATACCATGCTGTTCTAAAAGACTCTAAAAATAATATAAGTGAAGCATGAGAGACTATCAATTTCTACAAAATATAACCACCGCCGTGCTCTAAAAGATATAAGTGATGCACTAGAGCAAATGACAAACTACTCCGAAAAGATATAAGTGAAGATCAATGAGTAGCTAAATAATTATGTACTATGCGAAGACTCTCTAACATTAAAGAATTTCAGATCTTGGTATTGTATTCAAACAGCAAGCAAAACAAAATAAAATGACATTGCAAGGATAGCACAACTCATGTGAAGAAGCAAAAACTTAGGCTCAACCGATACTAACCGATAGTTGTTGAAGAAGAAAGGTGGGATGCCTACCGGCGCATCCCCAAGCTTAGATGCTTGAGACTTCTTGAAATATTATCTTGGGGTGCCTTGGGAATCCCCAAGCTTGAAATTTTTGTGTCTCCTTAATTCCTCTCATATCATGGTTTCTCTTTTTATCAAAAGCTTCATCCACACCAAACTCAACAAGAACTCGTGAGATAGGTTAGTATAAACCAATGCAAAACCTTATCTTTTCTACTGTAACAAATCACTAAAATTATTATTCAACATTGAATACTAAATGCCTCTGCATATTTAATACTCCTATCCTCAAATAGAATCATTAAACAAGCAAACATATGCAAACAATGCAAACACAACAGCAATCTGTCAAAACAGTACAGTCTGTAAAGAATGCAAGAGTATCAATACTTTCCTAACTCCAAAAATTATGAGAGAAAATCCCCACTGTAATGAATTTATCATAGCTCAATATGCAAAAAGTTTCAACATTATACCATTCTCTGACTTTTCTAGGGAATTTTTTCAACAACGGTAAACTTTCTGTTTTCAAACAGCAACATGTATACTAGCAAAATAAGCATGGCAAAGGCTATCCTTGAATATTTTATTGAAACAAAAGATGCAAAACATTAATCTAAATAACATAAATAAAATACTAACAAAATAAAATGATGCTCCAAGTAAAACACATATCATGTGGTGAATAAAAATATAGCTCCAAGTAAAGTTACCGATGAACGAAGACGAAAGAGGGGATGCCATCCGGGGCATCCCCAAGCTTAGGCTCTTGCTTGTCCTTGAATATTACCTTGGGGTGCCTTGGGAATCCCAAAGCTAAGGCTCTTTCCACTCCTTATTCCACAGTCCATCGAATCCTTACCCAAAACTTGAAAACTCCACAACACAAAACTCAACAGAAAACTCGTAAGCTCCGTTAGTATAAGAAAACAAAACCACCACTTAGGTACTGTAATGAACTCATTATAAATTCATATAGGTGTAATATCTACTGTACTCCAACTTATCTATGGTTCATACCCTTCGATACTACTCATAGATTCATCAAAATAAGCAAACAACACATAGAAAACAGAATTTGTCAAAAACAGAACAGTCTATAGTAATCTGTATCAAACGTATACTTCTGGAACTCAAACAATTCTACCAAATTAGGAAGTCCTAAGAAATTTGTGTACCAATCCATAGCAAAAAGAATGAGATCAGAAGCACGTTTCTGCGAATTAACAAAACTAATTTACTGGGTGCAAAAGTTTCTGATTTTCAGCAGGATCAACACAACTATCACCGTAAGCCATCCTAAAGGTCTTACTTGGCACTTTATTGAAACAAAAGCTATAAAAGATGATTAATACAGTAGCATAATCATGTGTACACACAAAAACATTAAGTATAAAATATTGGGTTGTCTCCCAACAAGCTCTTTTATTTAATGGCTTTCTAGCTAGGCATGATGATGACAATGATGCTCACATAAAAGATGAGAATTGAAACATAACGGGAGCATCATGAAGCATATGACTAGCACATTTAAGTCTAACCCACTTTCTATGCATAGGGATTTTTTGAGCAACCAACTTATGGGAGCAGCAATCAACAAGCATCGGAAGGTAAAACAAGCATAGCTTCAAGATGTTCAACACATAGGGAGGAAACTTGACATTATTGCAATCTACGAGCATATATTCCTCCCTCATAATAATTTTCAGTAGCATCATGAATGAATTCAACAATATAACCATCACCTAAAACATTCTTTTCATGATCTACAAGCATAGAATTTTTACTACTCTACACATAAGCAAAATTCTTCTCATGGATAGTAGTAGGAGCAAACTCAACAAAATAATTATCATGAGAGGCATAATCCAATTGAAAACTAAAATCATGATGACAAGTTTCATGGTTATCATTACTTCTAATAGCATACAAGTCATCACAATAATCATCATAGATAGCAACTTTGTTCTCGTAATCAATTGGAACCTCTTCCGAAATAGTGGATTCATCACTAAATAAAGTCATGACCTCTCCAAATCCACTTTCATAATTATCACAATAAGATTCAACATCCTCCAAAATAGTGGGATCACTAGTTCCTGAAGTTGACACTCTTCCAAACCCACTTTCATCAATATAATCATCATAAATAGGAGGCATGCTATCATCAAAATAAATTTGCTCATCAAAGCTTGGGGGACAAAATATATCATATTCATCAAACATGGCTTCCCCAAGCTTGTGGCTTTGCATATCATTAGCATCATGGATATTCAAGGAATTCATACTAACAACATTGCAATCATGCTCATCATTCAAAGATTTAGTACCAAGCATTTTATAGCATTCTTCTTCAAGCACTTGAGCACAATTTTCCTTTCCATCAAACTCACGAAAGATATTAAAAAGACGAAGCGTATGAGACAAACTCAACTCCATTTTTTTAGTTTTTCTTTTATAAACTAAACTAGTGATAAAACAAGAAACAAAAAGATTCGATTGCAAGATCTAGAGATATACCTTAAAGCACTCACCTCCCTGGCAACGGCGCCAGAAAAGAGCTTAGTTGATGGGGTGTGAGTGAGTGCCCTTTACCTAGCCTCCCCGGCAACGGCGCCAGAAAAGAGCTTGATGTCTACTACACAACCTTCTTCTTGTAGACGTTGTTGGGCCTGCAAGTGCACAGGTTTGTAGGACAGTAGAAAATTTCCCTCAAGTGGATGACCTAAGGTTTATCAATCAGTGGGAGGCGTAGGATGAATATGGTCTCTCTCAAACAACCCTACAACCAAATAACAAAGAGTCTCTTGTGTCCCCAACACACCCGATACAATGTTAAATTGTATAGGTGCACTAGTTCGGCGAAGAGATGGTGATACAAGTGCAATATGGATGGTAGATAAAGGTTTTTGTAATCTGAAATAATAAAAACAGCAAGGTAACTAATGATAAAAGTGAGCGTAAACGATATTGCAACGATAGGAAACAAGGCCTAGGGTTCATACTTTCACTAGTGCAAGTTCTCTCAATCAATAATAACATAGATAGATCATATAACAAGCCCTCAACATGCAACAAAGAGTCACTCCAAAGCCACTAATAGCGGAGAACAAACGTAGAGATTATGGTAGGGTATGAAACCACCTCAAAGTTATTCTTTCGGATCGATCTATTAAAGAGTTCGTACTAGAATAACACCTTAAGACACAAATCAACCAAAACCCTAATGTGACCTAGATACTCCATTGTCACCTCAAGTATCCGTGGGCATGATTATACGATATGCATCACACAATCTCAGATTCATCCAACCAACACAAAGTACTTCAAAAAGTGCCCCAAAAATTCTACCGGAGAGTCAAGAACGTGTGCCAACCCCTATGCATAGGTTCATGGGCGGAACCCGCAAGTTGGTCACCAAAACATACATCAAGAGGCACGTGAAATCCCATTGTCACCACAGATAAACACGGCAAGACATACATCAAGTGTTCTCATAAAAGACTCAGTCCGATAAGATAACTTCAAAAGGGGAAACTCAATTCATCACAAGAGAGTAGAGGGGGAGAAACATCATAAGATCCAACTATAATAGCAAAGCTCGCGATACATCAAGATCGTGCAATAGAGGGAACACGAGAGAGAGGACACGAGAGAGAGAGATCAAACACATAGCTACTGGTACATACCCTCAGCCCCGAGGGTGAACTACTCCCTCCTCGTCATGGATAGCGCCGGGATGATGAAGATGGCCACCGATGGAGGATTCCCCCTCCGGCAGGGTGCCGGAACGGACTCCCGAGAGGTTTTTGGTGGCTATAGAGGCTTGCGGCGGCGGAACTCCCGATCTATCTTGATCTTTTATGGTTTTAGGGTACGTAGGCATATATAGGCGAAAGAAGTCGGTCGGGAGGAACTCGAGGGGCCCACGAGACAGGGGGCGCGCCCCTGTAAGGGGGCCGCGGCCTCCTATCTTGTGGCCTCCTCGAGGATCTTCTGACGTGGACTCCAAGTCTCCAGGATCATATTCTTCCAAAAAATCACGCTGCCGAAGGTTTCATTCCGTTTGGACTCCGTTTGATATTCCTTTTCCTCGAAATACTGAAACAGGCAATAAAACAACAATATGGGTTGGGCCTTCGGTTAGTAGGTTAGTCCCAAAAATGATATAAATGTGTAAAATAAAGCCCATAAACATCCAAAAGGGGTAATATAATAGCATGGAACAATCAAAAATTATAGATACATTGGAGACGTATCAGTAGCCTGACGTAGCTTTTTCAGGTCCAGATTTCCAGCTGCCGGAATTCTCCCTCTTTGTGTATACCTTGCAAAAATTATAGATACGTTGGAGACGTATCAGCCAGCACTCTGCAAGAAGGGGGAATCAACTATGGACGGCTTCTACATCAACATCCTTGCCCCTCCGATGAGTTGTGAGTAGTTTACCACAGACCTACGGGTCCATAGTTATTAGCTAGATGGCTTCTTCTCTCTTTTTGGATCTCAATACAATGTTCTCCCCCTCTCTTGTGGAGATCTATTCGATGTAAACTCTTTTTGCGGTGTGTTTGTCGAGATCTGATGAATCGTGGGTTTATGATCAAGTTTATCTATGAATAATATTTGAATCTTCTCTGAATTCTTTTATGTGTGATTGAGTTATCTTTGCAAGTCTCTTCGAATTATCAGTTTGGTTTGGCCTACTAGATTGATCTTTCTTGCCATGGGAGAAGTGTTTAGCTTTGGGTTCAATCTTGCGGTGTCCTTACCCAATGACAGAAAGGGTTGCAAGGCACGTATTGTATTGTTGCCATCGAGGATAACAAGATGGGGATTATATCATATTGCTTGAGTTTATCACTCTACATCACGTCATCTTGCTTAATGTGTTACTCTGTTCTTATGAACTTAATACTCTAGATGCAGGCAGGAGTCGGTCGATGTGTGGAGTAATAGTAGTAGATGCAGGCAGGAGTCGGTCTACTTGTTACGGACGTGATGCCTATATACATGATCATGCCTAGATAATCTCATAATTATTCGCTTTTCTAACAATTGCTCGACAGTAATTTGTTCACCCACCGTAATACTTATGCTATCTTGAGAGAAGCCACTAGTGAAACCTATGGCCCCCGGGTCTATCTCTTATCATATTTGCTTCCAATCTACTTTTATTTGCATCTTTACTTTTTGCATCTATATTATAAAATACCAAAAATATATTTATCTTATCATACTATCTTTATTAGATCTCACTTTCGCAAGTGGCCATGAAGGGATTGACAACCCCTTTATTGGGTTGGTTGCGAGTTCTTTGTTTTTTTGTGTAGGTGCATGGGACTTTTGAGGAGCCTCCTACTGGATTGATACCTTGGTTCTCAAAAACTGAGGGAAATACTTACGCTACTATTGCTGCATCACCCTCTCCTCTTTGAGGAAAACCAACGCAAGCTCAAGACGTAGCAAGAAGGATTTCTGGCGCCGTTGCCGGGGAGGTCTTCGCTCAAGTCAAGATATACCAAGTACCCATCACAAACCCATCTCCCTCGCATTTACATTATTTTCCATTTGCCTCTCGTTTTCCTCACCCCCACTTCACCCTTGCCATTTTATTCGCCCTCTCTTTCCCAATCTCTCTCTCTTTTTCGCTTGCCTTTTTCTGCTTGCTTGTGTGCCTGTTTGTCCTTATGGCTTCGCCTAAGGGTCCTGACCACCTTCTTAGAAGGATGGAAGAGATTGAATCAAATATTAGAAGCTTTATGAATTTGCAATTTGAGCATAATAATTTCTTTAGAAAAGAGCTTAAGGAACAAAAAGGTATTTTGGGGTTTATGAACAAAGAGCTTGATGATATGAATAAAGAATTTTATGGTGTTAATGCTCAAATTACCCAGCTTGAAAATGCTATAGCCAAAAATTCTGATAAGCAAGCCACCTTAGTCAATAAGATGGCCCCTAAACCAGAAAAGTTAGATGAAAATAATGATGAGGATCTTAAAGTTATTGATGCGTCTCCTATTAGATCTATGTTTTGCAATATGAATTTTGATAATTATGGGACTGATGATGAATCAACTTTGCCTAGAAGGCTTCCCAAGAATTCGGAGTTTTTAGATCTTGATGCTAAATTTGGTAAAAGTGGGATTGGAGAGGTCACAACTTTAAATAGCATTGAACCCACTATCTCGGATTTCAAGGAATTTGATTATGATAATTGTTCTTTAGAAGGTTGTATTTCCTTGTTGCAATCTGTTGTTAATTCTCCTCATGCTTATAGTCAAAATAAAGCTTTTACCAAACATATTGTTGATGCCTTGATGCAATATTATGATGAAAAACTTAATTTGGAAGTTTCTATACCTAGAAAACTTAATGATGAGTGGGAACCTACTACAAAGATTAGAATTAAAGATCATGAGTGTTTTGCTTTGTGTGATTTGGGTGCTAGTGTTTCCACGATTCCGAAAACTTTATGTGATATTCTAGGTTTCCATGATCTTGATGATTGCTCTTTAAATTTGCACCTTGCGGATTCCACCATTAAAAAGCCAATGGGAAGGATCAATGATGTTCTCATTGTTGCAAATAGAAATTTGATGCCCGTCGATTTTATCGTTCTTGATATAGATTGCAATCTTTCTTGCCCTATTATTCTTGGTAGACCTTTCCTTAGAACGATTAGCACGATTATTGATATGAAGGAAGGGAATATTAGATTCCAATTTCCATTAAAGAAAGGCATGGAGCACTTTCCAAGAAAGAAAGTAAAATTACCTTATGAATCTATTATGCGGGCTACTTATGAATTTAGTGCCAAAGATGGCACTCGTTAGATTTATCTTCGCTTTTATGCCTAGCTAGGGGCGTTAAACGATAGCGCTAGTTGGGAGGCAACCCAATTTTCTTTATGTTTTTTGTTTTTGATCTTGTTTAGTAATAAATCTTGCATCTACCTTCTGTTTAGATGTGTTTTTATCTTTAAATTAGTGTTTGTGCCAAGTAGAACCTATAGGATAACCTATGATGATAGTTGATTTGATTCTGCTGAAAAACAGAAACTTTGCACGCATGAATATAATTTTGTTAAATCACAGGAACGTGCTTTTGAGTTTATTCGTTTTTTTGCTGATCAACAAACAATTTGTCCAGGACTTCCTATTTTTGTAGGATTTTTAGAGTTCCAGAAGTTTGCGTTAGTTACAGATTGCTATAGACTGTTTTGTTTTTGACAGATTCTGTTTTTCGTGTGCTGTTTGCTTATTTTGATGCATCTATGGCTACTGAATAGTTTATAAACCATAGAGAAGTTTGAATACAGTAGGTTTAACACCAAAATAAATAAAGAATGAGTTAATTACAGTACCTTATGTGGTGGTTTTGTTTTCTTTCACTAACGGAGCTTATAAGATTTCCTGTTGAGTTTTGTGTTGTGAAGTTTTCAAGTTTTGGGTAAAGCTTTTATGGACTATGGAATAAAGGGTGGAAAGATCCTAAGCTTGGGGATGCCCAAGGCACCCCAAGATATTCAAGAATATCCAAAATCCGAAGCTTGGGGATGCCCCGGGAAGGCATCCCCTCTTTCGTCGTCGTTCATTGGTAACTTTACTTGGAGCTATATTTTTATTCGCCACATGATATGTGTTTTGCTTGGAGTGTCGTGTATTATATTAGTCTTTGCTTTTTAGTTTACCATAATCATTCTTCTTTTACACACCTTTTGGGAGAAGCCTATTTGATTAGAATTTCCTAGAATACTCTATGTGCTTCACTTATATCTTTTGAGCTTGATAGTTTTTGCTCTAGTGCTTCACTTATATCTTTTAGAGCACGGTGGTGTCTTCATTTTGAAGAAATTACTAGTCTCACATGCTTCACTTATATTATTTTGAGAGTCTTTTAGAACAGCATGGTATTTGCTATGGTTATAAAATTGGTCCTAGAATGGTAGGCATCCAAGTTGGGTATAATAAAAACTATCATAGGAAGTGAATTGGATGCTATGATCAATTTGACACTTGATAATTGTTTTCAGATATGGAGGTAGTGATATTAAAGTCATGCTAGTTGGGTGATTATGAATTTAAAGAATGCTTGTGTTGAAGTTGGCAAGTCCGGTAGCATGCACGTATGGTTAAAGTTGTGTAACAAATTTGAAACATGAAGTGTACCTGGCTTGTGCATCCTTATGAGTGGCGGTCGGGGACGAGCGATGGTCTTTTCCTACCAATCTATCCCCCTAGGAGCATGTGCGTAGTACTTGATTTTGATGACTTCTAAACTTTTGCAATAAGTATATGAGTTCTTTTGACTAATGTTGAGGCCATGGATTATACGCACTTTTACCTTTCCGCCATTGCTAGCCTCTTCGGTACCGTGCATTGCCCTTTCTCACCTTGAGAGTTGGTGCAAACTTCGCCGGTGCATCCAAACCCCGTGATACGATACACTCTATCACACATAAACCTCCTTATATCTTCCTCAAAACATCCACCATACCTACCTATTATGGCATTTCCATAGCCATTCCGAGATATATTTCCATGCAACTTTCCACCGTTCCGTTCATCATCATCATGACATACTTTACTTGTGTCATATTGCCATTGCATGATCATGTAGTTGACATCGTATCTGTGGCAAAGCCACCATGCATTATTTTTTCATACATGTCACTCTTGATTCATTGCACCATCCCGGTACACCACCAGAGGCATTCATATAGAGTCATATCTTGTTCTAGTTTCAAGTTGTAATTCACATGTTGTAATCAATAGAAGTGTGATGATCATCATTATTAGAGCATTGACCAAAAATAAAATAAAAGAGAGAGAAAAAAAGAAGAAAGGCCAAAAAAGGCCCAAAAAAGGGCAATGTTACTATCTCTTTTTCCACACTTGTGCTTCAAAGTAGCACCTTGTTCTTCATGTAGTGAGTCTCATATTTTTTGTGCTTCAAAGTAGCACCATGTTTTTCATATAGTGAGTCTCATAAGTTGTCTTTTTCATACTAGTGGGAATTTTTCATTATAGAACTTGGCTTGTATATTCCTACAATGGGCTTCCTCAAATGCCCTAGGTCTTCGTGAGCAAGCAAGTTGGATGCACACCCACTAGTTTTCTTTTGTTGAGCATTCATATAGCTCTAGTGCATCTGTTGCATGGCAATCCCTACTCCTCATGTTGACATCAATTGATGGGCATCTCCATAGCCCATTGATTATCCTCGTCAATGTGAGACTTTATCCTTTTTTGTCTTCTCCACACAACCCCCATCATCATATTCTATTCCACCCATAGTGCTATATCCATGGCTCACGCTCATGTATTGCGTGAAGGTTGAAAAAGTTTGAGATTACTTAAGTATGAAACAATTGCTTGGCTTGTCATCGGGGGTATAGAAGTTGGGAACATCTTTGTGTGACGAAAATGAAGCATAGCCTAACTATATGATTATGTAGGGATGAACTTTCTTTTGCCATGCTATTTTGAGAAGACATGATTACTTTGATTACTATGCTTGAAGTGTTCCTATTTCTTTTATCAATATGAACTTTTATTTTGAATCATTTGGATCTGAACATTCATGCCACAACAAATAAATTTACATTAAGAATTATGCTAGGTAGCATTCCACATCAAAAATTCTCTTTTTATCATTTACCTACTCGAGGATGAGCAGGAATTAAGCTTGGGGATGCTTGATACGTCTCCAACGTATCTATAATTTTTGATTGTTCCATGCTATTATATTACCCCTTTTGGATGTTTATGGGCTTTATTTTACACATATATATCATTTTTGGGACTAACCTACTAACCGGAGGCCCAGCCCATATTGCTGTTTTTTTGCCTATTTCGGTATTTTGAAGAAAAGGAATATCAAACGGAGTCCAAACGAAATGAAACCTTCGGGAGCGTGATTTTTGGAACGAACGTGATCCAGAGGACTTGGAGTGCAAGTCAAGAATCAGCCAAGGCTCCCACGAGATAGGAGGGCGCCCCCCTATAGGGCGCGCCCCCTGTCTCGTGGGCCCCTCGGGCATCCACCGACGTACTTCTTCCTCCTATATATACCTACGTACCCCGAAAACATCCAGGAGCAAGACGAAACACAATTTCCACCACCGTAACCTTCTGTATCCGTGAGATCTCATTTTGGAGCCTTCGCCGGCACTCTGCCGGAGGGGGAATCGACCATGGAGGGCTTCTACATCAACATCCTTGTCCCTCCGATGAGTTGTGAGTAGTTTACCACAGACCTACGGGTCCATAGTTATTAGCTAGATGGCTTCTTCTCTCTTTTTGGATCTCAATACAATGTTCTCCCCCTCTCTTGTGGAGATCTATTCGATGTAAACTCTTTTTGCGGTGTGTTTGTCCAGATCCGATGAATTGTGGGTTTATGATCAAGTTTATCTATGAATAATATTTGAATCTTCTCTGAATTCTTTTATGTGTGATTGAGTTATCTTTGCAAGTCTCTTCGAATTATCAGTTTGGTTTGGCCTACTAGATTGATCTTTCTTGCCATGGGAGAAGTGCTTAGCTTTGGGTTCAATCTTGCGGTGTCCTTACCCAGTGACAGAAAGGGTTGCAAGGCACGTATTGTATTGTTGCCATCGAGGATAACAAGATGGGTTTATATCATATTGCTTGAGTTTATCCCTCTACATCATGTCATCTTGCTCAATGCGTTACTCTATTCTTATGAACTTAATACTCTAGATGCAGGCAGGAGTCGGTCGATGTGTGGAGTAATAGTAGTAGATGCAGGCAGGAGTCGGTCTACTTGTTACGGATGTGATGCCTATATACATGATCATGCTTAGATAATCTCATAATTATTCGCTTTTCTATCAATTGCTCGACAGTAATTTGTTCACCCACCGTAATACTTATACTATCTTGAGAGAAGCCACTAGTGAAACCTATGGCCCCCGGGTTTATCTCTTATCATATTTGCTTCCAATCTACTTTTATTTGCATCTTTACTTTTTGCATCTATTTTATAAAATACCAAAAATACATTTATCTTATCATACTATCTTTATTAGATCTCACTTTCGCAAGTGGCCGTGAAGGGATTGACAACCCCTTTATTGCGTTGGTTGCGAGTTCTTTGTTTGTTTGTGTAGGTGCATGGGACTTTTGAGGAGCCTCCTACTGGATTGATACCTTGGTTCTCAAAAACTGAGGGAAATACTTATGCTACTATTGCTACATCACCCTCTCCTCTTCGAGGAAAACCAACGCAAGCTCAAGACGTAGCAAGAAGGATTTCTGGCGCCATTGCCGGGGAGGTCTTCGCTCAAGTCAAGACATACAAAGTACCCATCACAAAGCCATCTCCCTCGCATTTACATTATTTGCCATTTGCCTCTCGTTTTCCTCTCCCCCACTTCACCCTTGCCGTTTTATTCGCCCTCTCTTTCCCAATCTCTCTCTCTTTTCGCTTGCCTTTTTCTGCTTGCTTGTGTGCTTGTTTGTCCTTATGGCTTCGCCTAAGTGATGCGGAGCATCCCTCGACCATCCCCATGGATGTCACACCGCCACCGCAAGCATGGAGAGGACCTACGACGAGAGCTCACGCATGCGACGTCGGAACCGAGGTGAACTCTTTCCTCTTTGAGTTTCATTCGGATTCCCATGAGAGTCAGGTTCTACCTCAAATTGATACATTGTGCATTCTTAGGCACTTGGGAGATCGTCACGAGGAAGCACGGAGGGAAACACCAAGTTCACCCGGAGATGCACGGAGGAAGGAGAAGGAAGATGGGCACGAAGGAGTGGAGCCCCTGGACACCCCGGGTGCCCGGCCCCTCCGTCCCCGGGTGCCCGGCCGCCGGTTGTGCTGGGCCTGGCCGCCCCGGGTGCCCGGTCAAGAGCCCCCGGGTGCCCGGCCGCCCCAGCCTGGGCGCTGCCCGCCGCCCCGGGTGCCCGACCCATGCCCCCAGCCGCCAGGCGCGCCCCCGGGTGCCCTGGCTTGGAACCCCCGGGTGCCCGGGCCATCTACAGCCGGCCCTGTCCAGCCCGGGTGCCCGGCCACCTACAGCCGCGCCACCTCCGGGTGCCGGGGCCTCTTTGCACCGGGTGCCCGGATCACTCCGAGGGCCTGCGTGCCTTGTTAGGCTTTTGCCCATGTACCCATCTCCACCTCTTATTTCACCCCTAGACTATAAGTACCCCCCACCTAGCTCATTTAGAGGGATAGCAAAGTATTTGATAGACATTTGTGAGCTCTGCTCCATGGATCCACTCCACTAGGAGATCAAGACCTCCTCTTGGAGTTACCAAACATCAAGGCCTCCTCCTTGGGGAAGGATCCCCATCATAGGATCATCAAGCCCTCATCTCCTTCATAGGGTTTGGGATGAACTCTACCATGTATCTTGTTTCACTTTGATTGTTCATGTACCTTGTGGATCTTGTGTGTTTGTTGGTCTAGTGGATGTGTGATTGGACTTGTTCTTGAGTGTTCCTCTTGTTTTCTCTCTTGTGTTTATCTTGTTCTTGAGGATTCCCCCTCCAATTCGTGAAAGATCGTCACTTAGGGTTCCACCCTACAACATCTTGGTATCATGAGCCATGGTTCCTCACGAAATTGGAGCCCTCCTCTTTGTTTTCTAGTCTAATTTTGTGTGTTCTTCCCAAATTTCGAAAATTCCCCACCAAAAATAGCCCTAATTTTTTTTGTGATTTGTTGGTTTGATGATATTTTGTTGGATTTGATCCATGGATTTGCTTGGTTTCAAGTTGATCTAGCATTCCCCCATCCATCTCCACCTTTCCCTCCACAAAATCCACCAATTTCTTGCATCTTCCCACGAATTTCCGCCCAAATCCGACACCCCCGGGC
>NC_041393.1:387167728-387212350 GCF_002162155.2 Triticum dicoccoides | reverse complement strand
CCGGGTGCCCGCACCCCAAGCCCCAGGCACCCGCACCACCGGGATGTTTGCCCCTGCCCACCCGAGGCACCCGCACCTCCCACCCCTGGGTGCCCGCACCCCCCAGAATCAGCCGCGTGCACTTTACGTTTTCGGCCATAACTTTTGCTCCCGGAGTCCGATTTTCGCGTTCTTTAGCTCGTTGAGTAGCTATTGACATCCCCCATCCATCTAGATAGGTTCCAACACCATTTGACTCCATAAAAAATTTGGCATTTTGGCATCTTTGCATAGTGCCATCCACCATATCATTCGCAAAACCACCATCGCTTTTCGCCACTGAACCCATTTTAGTCCCATATAGCATTTGTGGTTGCTTGAGTGGTGAGTTGAGTCTCCTAAGGTGTTTCGTCTACTTAGGGACGGTTGCTTCGTCATCAACCACCCCCACCACTTTCGCATTGCTAACTCCGGAACCACCAACGCATTCTGCTACCACCATTTGACATTTTCCTTGAGATTTTGAGTTCGCGGTTTTTTACCATTTCCTAAGGTGTTTCGGCTACTTAGGGACGGGTCTACATCATCTTGGTATCTACATCAAGAACACCGCCACTCATCATCGCCACGAGGTCGTCATCGACATCGACCACTTCACAATTTTGACAACCTAACCGTAAGCAAGAACGGTAACCTCCATATCACCTTGGTATCGTGGTATCCCTTCATTGTACATTCTTGCCATTACATTGTTAACCCCTTAGCCCATTTTGCATCACTTGCCTATCGAGACTAGCCATTTGAGTATTGTCGGCAATGTTACTTGTGCACATTAGTGATCCATACCTTCCATTGCATACATACCATATCATATTGGTATCATCTTGGTATCATCATATCATCCCTTGTGTCACAAGATCGTCCCCGCATATACACAATTGCTATATTGGTTTGTGCATTTTGCATAAGTGGCCATATAAAAAAAGAGAATAAGCTTTTAAGCAAAAGGAACAGAGAGCAAAGAGCTTGTAAGCAAGAGCCATAGCATCATAAGATTGTCATATCCTATCATCTTGGATCATCTTGAGAAGAACTTCGGGAACATCATACACATAGCATACTTGGGATCGAAGGCTCATACATTTGCATCTTATAGGTTGTGCACAAGTGTCGTATCTGCCTACTGAGCAATCGTGCTAGCGTCTCTCTTGAGTTGTGCAACACGAGCGTTTTCCGTGGATTCCACATTTTGTGCTCATTCCTTGGTTGCACGACCCCATTTATCTATCCGTGTGTGTGTTTCCGTGTGCCACATATTGCTATTGGTCTACTTGTTTCACTTGCAAATTTGTGAATCTTTTCCAACATTATTGACTCTTGCTAACATTTTGCATCAATTTTTTGTGCCACTATCCTCACCGAGCTCCACTATAAGCTTTACTTGATAGGTGTGAGTGAACAAGTCCGGTACCAATTCCACTATTCTTTCATCTCACATTGAGTGAAACGGGATACATCCTCAACTTTGGGAAAAGGTAACTTGGTATTGTTTATCTCATTTCCTACTCACCTCTACTCGAGTCTTGTGATGGATAGGCAAGGCATTTCATCTCTGGTCTTCCACGACAACGACAACGCAAACAACTACATCTCCAAAACATCCATCTTCGGACTACAACGAGCAATGCAAGGCATTGAGCGACTCGCCATCGACATTCGCCAAAACGAAGCAAGTATAAGGGACTACCTCGACACCAAGTTGGCCGAACAAAGGGATCAAGTACGAGACATGTTGGCGAACTACAAGTCTTCTTCCCCTTCGTCATCTTCAAGGCGGTGACGCTCAAGCGGCCAATCTTTGAAACGTCATCGAGCTCAAGCACTACAACACTATCAAGATGAAGATGCTCGCGATGCGTACACCTACAAGTCCCAAAAAGCTCTACATCATGCTACGGCCAAACTTCATGAGCACAAGAGAAGACCGCGAGACAAGCACCACCAAGACGGAGCTATGACTACTACGACCACTTCGGCATCTTCGCCAAGTGTCATCAAGGCATCTTCGCCCTTGGACGTATGGCATCTTCGCCTACCTCCGACGAGTACGCCTACATCGGCCTTCATCCATGACGAGAGTGATGTTGTGCCATCTTCGGCCTTCATCCACGACGAGAGCGATGATGTGCCATCTTCGGCCTTCATCCACGGCGACGACTACGAGATGGTTGAGCATGGGATTTTCCCTTCGACCACGGCGACGTATGATAACTTGAGTGACTTGTGCCACCATATTGAGAGTGAGAGTGCCTTCACCACTACCCCCATATATGATGAGTTGCCACAATTTCCATGTGAGGAGAGCCACCACCACTACAACTTGAGTGATTTGAGTGACTCCACCATATGTGACATTGAGTGCACCTACCTTGAGGGAGTGAGTGAGCCACCACCACATAGAGAGAGTGAGGTAGTTGATAGGGCATGTGAGGCCACTATGATTTCTGACGACTTAACCTCTACCTCTATTATGTCTTCTCCTTTGGTGCTAGGTCCCATTTATGATGACGTGCCGATCCTCGATGACTTCGTCCTTCCTTTGGACAAGACGATGGCCATGGTGGACTATGATGCACCTCCCACATGGTTCCATCATGATGATGATGTTGACCACGCTTTGGTCTTTCCCACCTCACCTACACCACTTGAGTGGAACGAGAAAGGTAACATAGGTGAAGGTGATGCTCTTGTCCCACTAGTGGACATCCTTGGTATTTATTTCTTGCATGATGTTGATCCACCTATTGTCATGCTTCATTCTAGTTCGACTTCCCCATGCGATGATTTACCCATTTATGATGAGTTTGATGATTGTCACGTGGAGTCTATTAGTTGTGATGCCATGTTACATAGAATTTCTTGTGATAATTCTCTTGGTCACATCATGTTTGACAATCCTCTTGACTTGTCATATGCTATGCATGAGATCAACAATATGTCATATTTGCAATCTCATCTTAATGACTATGCATATGACATCAACATAAACCCAATTTGCACATATGGCATAGACGACAAGCCCTTGGTTATTGGCATTTGTTTTTCTTGTGATGATATTGGTATGCTTCCTTTGCATCATTTATCTCATATGCCATGCCATGACCACCTAGCTTCGGATATGCATTGTTTTGGATGTTCTCCATTTTCTCCATATAATGTTTCCACTATTGCTCATGAGGACACCCCCATAGTCTCCTCATACATTTTAGGGGATTTTGATTCATCCTATCCATTGCATGATCCCAATACTTGTGTGCACAATATGCTTCCAATGAATAAACATGCTATTGATGTGCCATATACTTCTATGCTAAATTTGCATCCCCATCGTGTCATACACAATAACTATTCTTTCATGATGGATGACATGTTCTTATACCATGCATCGAATTTCTTTGAGCGATGCTTATCTTGTGCTAACTCACATGTGCACATACACATCATGATGGATGATGTGTACATTTACCACGCGCACAATTTCTTTGGTTTGTATTTCTTTTGTGTAGGTACCCATAAATACTTGTCAACCTCACAATCCCATGAGTTGACAAAACGAGCTCTAGAGAGCAACGATGACTTGGGATCACATGGAGTGTCTTTCCCACCGCTCTCTTCGCGCAAGGACTTCGCGCATTTCTTCTACATGGCTCTCACTTGGTTATGGGTCATTTACCACTTCTCACTTTATTCCCATATTGCCATGTTCACTTTGCATGATATGCTCATTCCTAGGCCTTTGCCATGCATTTGTGACCCATGCTTTGCATTACACATGATGATTGACTCTACAACTTGTATGTGTATTTGCAAGCTTGGTGGAGATATTGCTTGTTATTGCCATGTTTGCTATGTGCCCCATGCCTACGATGATACTATGATCTTGCTTTGTGTTCGTGCTCGTGATACGTCATGTGCATTGCCTATATCTCTTATTTGCTCACATGACATGATTGCCATGATTTCCTCTAGTGTGTTGCATCTTCGCTCCACTAGTTTGCATGACTTGATTTCTATGCTTTCTCATGTTGCATCCACTTCTTGGATTACTTGCTCCTATCATATGTTTGGTTCCAACAATGTCATTTCTTCACATATGCCATGTCCAATTGCTTGTCACATGATTGATTTGATTGCCTCACACATGATGAACAATTGCTCTTGCTATCGTGTTGAGTGCCACTCGATTTTCACTACACCCTACACATTATGCTTGTATTGTCTTGCACTTGCCCCATGTGTTTAGACATATCATCTTCTTTGGTGTTGTGAATGACTCTTATGCCTACCATAGACCGTTCATTGAGAGTCTTATGCATGCTTGCTATGACATTGAGGTAGATGCTTATTCTCATGTCCAACCTATTAGCACCTTTTCCTCAACTTTGCATGATTGTTTCCATGATGCTTTTCCATGTGCTCAATTTACATGCTTACATTCCATGCCACACTTCTTTGTCAAACCATATGCTATGCTTGATGACAACACTTGTTGGGTGAATCACCTCTTGAATGCTTGGTCTTGCTCTAATGCTAACCGCATTTGTTTTTCCAAGTGTTTGTTCTACTCGTTCCTTTTGAAGGAATCACAAGATGGTGCGACATTGGAGAGTGACCATTTCGAGCTTCCACATGACAAGTGCTTGGTGGTCGTCCACTTCTACACGGCAACGCCTTCTCTTCCCCATGGTGATGAAGATCACGATCTGTGGACGGATCTCTCCCAAGGGGGGGGAGATGATGCGGAGCATCCCTCGACCATCCCCATGGATCTCACACCACCACCGCAAGCATGGAGAGGACCTACGACGAGAGCTCATGCATGCGACGTCGGAACCGAGGCGAACTCTTTCCTCTTTGAGTTTCATTCAAATTCCCATGAGAGTCGGGTTCTACCTCAAATGGATACATTGTGCATTCTTAGGTACTTGGGAGATCGTCACGAGGAAGCACGGAGGGAAACACCAAGTTCACCCGGAGATGCACGGAGGAAGGAGAAGGAAGATGGGCACGAAGGAGTGGAGCCACTGGACACCCCGGGTGCCCGGCCCCTGCGTCCCCGGGTGCCCGGCCGCCGGTTGTGCTGGGCCTGGCCGCCCCGGGTGCCCGGTCAGGAGGCCCCGGGTGCCCGGCCGCCCCAGCCTAGGCGCTTCCCGCCGCCCCGGGTGCCCGGCCAACTGGCCCCGGGTGCCCGGCCCATGCCCCCAGCCGCCAGGCGTGCCCCCGGGTGCCCGGGCCATCTACAGCCGGCCCTGTCCAGCCTGGTGGCCCGGCCCTTCGGCCCCGGGTGCCCGGCCACCTACAGTCGCGCCACCTCCGGATGTGTGATTGGACTTGTTCTTGAGTGTTCCTCTTGTTTTCTCTCTTGTGTTCATCTTGTTCTTGGGGATTCCCCCTCCAATTTGTGAAAGATCGTCACTTAGGGTTCCACCCTACAACACTAAGGGTCCTGACCACCTTCTCAGAAGGATGGAAGAGATTGGATCAAATATTAGAAGCTTTATGAATTTGCAATTTGAGCATAATAATTTCTTTAGAAAAGAGCTTAAGGAACAAAAAGGTTTCTTGGGGTTTATGAACAAAGAGCTTGATGATATGAATAAAGAATTTTATGGTGTTAATGCTCAAATTATCCGGCTTGAAAATGCTATAGCCAAAATTTCTGATAAGCAAGCCACCTTAGTCAATAAGATGGCCGCTAAACCAGAAAAGTTAGATGAAAATAATGATGAGGATCTTAAAGTTATTGATGTGTCTCCTATTAGATCTATGTTTTGAAATATGAATTTTGATAATTATGGGACTGATGATGAATCAACTTTGTCTAGAAGGCGTCCCAAGAATTCAGAGTTTTTAGATCTTGATGCTAAATTTGGTAAAAGTGGGATTGGAGAGGTCACGACTTTAAATAGCATTGAACCCACTATCTTGGATTTCAAGGAATTTGATTATGATAATTGTTCTTTAGAAGGTTGTATTTCCTTGTTGCAATCCGTTGTTAATTCTCCTCATGCTTATAGTCAAAATAAAGCTTTTACCAAACATATTGTTGATGCCTTGATGCAATCTTATGATGAAAAACTTAATTTGGAAGTTTCTATACCTAGAAAACTTAATGATGAGTGGGAACCTACTATAAAGATTAGAATTAAAGATCATGAGTGATTTGCTTTGTGTGATTTGGGTGCTAGTGTTTCCACGATTCCGAAAACTTTATGTGATATTCTAGGTTTCCATGATCTTGATGATTGCTCTTTAAATTTGCACTTTGCGGATTCCACCATTAAAAAGCCAATGCGAAGGATCAATGATGTTCTCATTGTTGCAAATAGAAATTTGGTGCCCGTGGATTTTATCGTTCTTGATATAGATTGCAATCATTCTTGCCCTATTATTCTTGGTAGACCTTTCCTTAGAACGATTGGCGCGATTATTGATATGAAGGAAGGGAATATTAGATCCCAATTTCCATTAAAGAAAGGCATGGAGCACTTTCCAAGAAAGAAAGTAAAATTACCTTATGAATCTATCATGCGGGCTACTTATGAATTTAGTGCCAAAGATGACACTCGTTAGATCTATCTTCGCTTTTATGCCAAGCTAGGGGTGTTAAACGATAGCGCTAGTTGGGAGGCAACCCAATTTTCTTTATGTTTTTGTTTTTGATCCTGTTTAGTAATAAATCTTGCATCTACCTTCTGTTTAGATGTGTTTTTATCTTTAAATTAGTGTTTGTGCCAAGTAGAACCTATAGGATAACCTATGATGATAGTTGATTTGATTCTGCTGAAAAACAGAAACTTTGCACGCATGAATATAATTTTGTTAAATCACAGGAACGTGCTTTTGAGTTTATTCGTTTTGTTGCTGATCAACAAACAAATTGTCCAGGACTTCCTATTTTGGTAGGATTTTTAGAGTTCCAGAAGTTTGCGTTAGTTACAGATTGCTATAGACTGTTCTGTTTTTGACAGATTCTGTTTTTCGTGTGCTGTTTGCTTATTTTGATGCATTTATGGCTAGTAAAATAGTTTATAAACCATAGAGAAGTTGGAATACAGTAGGTTTAACACCAAAATAAATAAACAGTGAGTTCATTACATTACCTTATGTGGTGGTTTTGTTTTCTTTCACAAACGGAGCTTATAAGATTTCCTGTTGAGTTTTGTGTTGTGAAGTTTTCAAGTTTTGGGTAAAGCTTTTATGGACTATGGAATAAAGGGTGGCAAGAGCCTAACCTTGGGTATGCCCAAGGCACCCCAAGATATTCAACAATAGCCAAAAGCCTAAGCTTGGGGGTGCCCCGGGAAGGCATCCCCTCTTTCGTCTTCGTTCATTGGTAACTTTACTTGGAGCTATATTTTTATTCGCCACATGATATGTGTTTTGCTTGGAGCGTCGTGTATTATATTAGTCTTTGCTTTTTAGTTTGCCACAATCATCCCTACTGTACACACCTTTTGGGAGAAGCCTATTTGATTAGAATTTCCTAGAATACTCTATGTGCTTCACTTATATCTTTTGAGCTTGATAGTTTTTGCTCTAGTGCTTCACTCATATCTTTTAGAGCACGGTGGTGTATTATTTTTGTAGAAATTATTAGTATCTCATGCTTCACTTATATTATTTTGAGAGTCTTTTAGAACAGCATGGTATTTGCTATGGTTATAAAATTGGTCCTAGAATGGTAGGCATCCAAGTTGGGTATAATAAAAACTATCATAGGAAGTGAATTGGATGCTATGATCAATTTGACACTTGATAATTGTTTTGAGATATGGAGGTAGTGATATTAAAGTCATGCTATTTGGGTGATTATTAACTTAAATAATGCTTGTGTTGAAGTTATCAAGTCCCGTAGCATGCACATATGGTTAAAGTTGTGTAACAAATTTGAAACATGAAGTGTACCTGGCTTGTGCATCCTTATGAGTGGCGGTCGGGGACGAGCGATGGTCTTTTCCTACCAATCTATCCCCCTAGGAGCATGCGCATAGTACTTGATTTTTGATGACTTCTCAACTTTTGCAATAAGTATATGAGTTCTTTTGACTAATGTTAAGTCCATGGATTATACACACTTTTACCTTTCCGCCATTGCTAGCCTCTTCGGTACCGTGCATTGCCCTTTCTCACCTTGAGAGTTGGTGCAAACTTCGCCGGTGCATCCAAACCCCGTGATATGATACGCTCTATCACACATAAACCTCCTTATATCTTCCTCAAAACAGCCACCATACCTACCTATTATGGCATTTCCATAGCCATTCCGAGATATATTGCCATGCAACTTTCCACCGTTCCGTTCATCATCATCATGACATACTTTACTTTTGTCATATTGCCATTGCATGATCATGTGGTTGACATCGTATTTGTGGCAAAGCCACCATGCACTATTTTTTCATACATGTCACTCTTGATTCATTGCACCATCCCAGTACACCGCAGGAGGCATTCATATAGAGTCATATCTTGTTCTAGTTTCGAGTTGTAATTCATATGTTGTAATCAATAGAAGTGTGATGATCATCATTATTAGAGCATTGCCCAAAAAGAAAAAGAAAAAGAGAGAAAAGAAGAAAGGCAAAAAAAAGGCCAAAAAAGGGGCAATGTTACTATCTCTTTTTCCACACTTGTGCTTCAAAGTAGCACCTTGTTCTTCATGTAGTGAGTCTCATATTTTTGTGCTTCAAAGTAGCACCATGTTTTTCATATAGTGAGTCTCATAAGTTGACTAGTAGTGTTGACTACATCTTGTAGTTGATTACTATATGGTTTATTTGGTGGAAGATTATATGTTCAGATCCAATATGCTATTTAATACCCCTCTGATCTTGAGCATGATTATTATCTGTGAGTAGTTACTTTTGTTCTTGATTTCACGGGAGAAATCATTTTGCAAGTAATCATGTGAATATGATATGTGTTCGACATTTTGATAGTATGTATGTTGTGATTCCCTTAGTGGTGTCATGTGAACGTCGGCTACATGACACTTCACCATATTTGGGCCTAAGGGAATGCATTGTGGAGTAGCAATTAGATGATGGGTTGCGAGAGTGACAGAAGCTTAAACCCCAGTTTATGCGCTATTCCGTAAGGGACCGATTGGATCCAAAAGTTTAATGCTATGGTTAGAATTTATTCTTAATACTTTTCTCGTAGTTGCGGATGCTTGCAGGAGGGTTAATCATAAGTAGGAGATTTGTTCAAGTAAGAACATCACCTAAGCACCGGTCCACCCACATATCAAATTATCAAAGTACCGAACACAAATTAAACCAACATGATGACAGTGACTAGATGAAATTCCCGTGTACCCTCAAGAATGCTTTGCTTAATATAGGGAACATTTTGGCCTGTCCTTTGCCTCAAAAGAATTGGGCTACCTTGCTGCACTTTTGTTACGACTATCGCTACTTGCTTGTTACAAATTATCTTGATATCAAACTACTCCACTGCTTACAATTTCAGCACTTGCAGATATTACCTTACTGAAAACCACTTGTCATTTCTTTCTGCTCCTCGTTGGGTTGGACACTCTTATCGAAAAGAGCTACAATTGATCCCCTATACTTGTGGGTCATCAAGGCAATTTTATGGCGCCGTTGCCGGGGAGTGAAGCGCCTTTGGTAAGTGGAAATTGGTAAGGAAACATTTATATAGTGTGCTGAAATTTGTTGTCACTAGTTACTATGGAAAACAATCCTTTGAGGGGTTTGCTTGGGGTATCTTCACCTTGACCAGAACCACAATTAGCTACCCCTCAACCTACTGCACCTACTGAAAATATTGAATATGAAATTCCTTCGGGTATGATAGAACAACCGCTAACTAATACTTATGCAGGAGATGGAACCGAACATCCTGATATGCAGTTGATATATGTAGAACAAATTTGTGGATTGTTCAAGCTTGCAGGTTTACCCGGAAATGAGGTTATGAAAAAGGTTTTCCCTTTATCTTTGAAGGGAAAAGCATTGTCATGGTATAGGCTATGCGATGATATTTGATCGTGGAATTGAAATCGTCTGAAATTGGAGTTCCATCAAAAAATTCATCCTATGCATCTAGTTCATCATGATCGGAATTATATATATAATTTTTGGCCTCATGAAGGAGAAAGTATCGCTCTAGCTTGGGGGAGGCTTCATTCAATGTTATATTCATGCCCCAATCATGAGCTCTCAAGAGAAATTATTATCCAGAACTTTTATGCTCGGCTTTCTCGTAATGATTAAACCATGCTTGATACTTCTTGTGTTGGCTCTTTTATGAACAAGACTATTGAATTCCGGTGGGATCTTTTGGAAATAATTAAACGCAACTCTAAAGATTGGGAACTCGATGAAGGTAAAGAGTCAGGTATTAAACTTAAATATGATTGTCTTAAATCTTTTATGGATACCGATGCTTTTCAAAAGTTTAGCACTAAATATGGACTTGACTCTGAGATAGTAGCCTCTTTTGTGAATCATTTGCTACTCATGCTGATCTCCCTAAAGAGAAGTGGTTTAAATATCACCCACCTATTAAAGAAGAAATTAAAGAACCAGTACCAGTTAAAGAAGAAACTATACTTTATAATGTTGATCCAGTTTTTCCTACTACTTATATTGAGAAACCACCTTTCCCTGTTAGGATAAAGGAATACGCTAAAGTTTCAACTATGGTCAACAAAAGCTATATTAGAACACCTAAACCTGATGAACAAATTAAAGTAGAACCTAGTATTGCTATGGTTAAAGATCTCTTAGAAGAAGATATGGATGGGCATGTTATTTACTTCTGTGAATAAGCTGCTAGAATTGCCAAACCTAATAAAAAGATAAACATAGACCTGTTGTTGGCATGCCTGTTGTCTCAGTTAAAATAGGAGATTACTGTTATCCTGGTTTATGTGACATAGCTGCTAGTGTAAGTGCTATTCCTTGCACCTTATATCAAGAAATTATGAATGACATAGCACCTGCAGAAATAGAAGACATAGATGTTACTATTAAACTTGCTAATAGAGACACCATATCACCTATTGGGATTGTTAGAGATGTTGAAGTCTTGTGTGGAAAAATGAAAGACCCTACTGATTTTCTTGTTCTTGGTTCCCCACAAGATGAACTTTGTCACCTTATTTTTGGTAGACCTTTCTTGAACATTGTTAATGCTAATATAGATTGTAATAAACAAATTGTCGGTGTTAGCTTTGGTGATGAGTCTCATGAGTTCAATTTTTCCAAGTTTAGTAGAAAGCTTCATGAAAAAGAATTGCTTAGTAAGGATGACTTAATTGATCTTGCTTCTATTGTTGTGCCACCTACTGATCCTTTAGAACAATATTTGCTAGACCATGAAAATGATTTACATATGCATGAAGAAATGAAATAGATAAGATTTTCTTTGAACAATGTCCACTGCTTAAACAAATAAGAACCTTGCAACCAACGCGATAAAGGGGTTGTCAATCCCTTCATGGCCACTTGCAAAAATGAGATCTGATAGAGATAATAAGATAAATATTTTTGGTATTTTTATTATATAGATTGGAAAGTAGAGATTGCAAAATAAAATAGATCGGAAACTTATATGATGGAAAATAGACCCGGGGCTATAGGTTTCACTAGTGGCTTCTCTCAAGATAGCATAAGTATTACGGTGGTTAAACAAATTACCGTCGAGCAATTGATAGAAAAGTGCATAGTTATGAGAATATCTAGGCATGATCATGCTTATAGGCATCACGTCTGCGACATGTAGTTCGAAACGATTCTGCATCTACTACTATTACTCCACACATCGACCTCTATCCAGCATGCATCTAGAGTATTAAGTTCATAAGAACAGAGTAACGCATTAGGCAAGATGACATGATGTAGAGGGATAAACTCAAGCAATATGGTATAAACCCCATCTTTTTATCCTCGATGGCAACAATACAATATGTGCCTTGCTACCCCTGCTGTCACTGGGAAAGGACACCGCAAGATTGAACCCAAAGCTAAGCACTTCTCCCATTGCAAGAAAGATCAATCTAGTAGGCCAAACAAAACTGATAATTCAAAGAGACTTGCAAAGATAACAAATCATACATAAAAGAATTCAGAGGAGATTCAAATATTGTTCATAGATAATCTTGATCATAAACCCACAATTCATCGGATCTCGACAAACACACCGAAAAAAGTATTACATCGAATAGATCTCTAAGAAGATCGAGGAGAACTTTGTATTGAGATCCAAAGAGAGAGAAGAAGCCATCTAGCTAATAACTATGGACCCGAAGGTCTGAGGTAAACTACTCACACTTCATCAGAGAGGCTACGGTGTTGATGTAGAAGCCCTCCGTGATTGATTCCCCATCCGACGGAGCGCCAAAAAAGGCCCCAAGATGGGATCTCACGGGTACAGAAGGTTGCGGCAGTGGAAATAGGGTTTCGTGGTGCTCTTGGATGTTTTCAGGGTATATGGGTATATATAGGCGAAAGAAGTTGGTCAGGGGAGCCACGAGGGGCCCACTAGGGTGGGGGCGCGCCTCCCTGCCTCGTGGCCGCCTCGTTGCTTTCTTGATGTCCACACCAAGTCTCCTGGATTGCGTTTGTTCCCAAAACGACTCTCCCGAAGGTTTCATTCCGTTTGATATTCCTTTTCTGCGAAACACTGAAATAGGCAAAAAAACAGCAATTTGGACTGGGCCTCCGGTTAACAGATTAGTCCCAAAAATAATATAAAAGTACATAATAAAGCCCATTAAACATCCAAAACAGATAATATAATAGCATGGAACAATAAAAAATTATAGATACGTTGGAGACGTATCAGTGTTCCTAATGATAAGAATGAACTTATTCCACAAAGAATTGTTACAGGTTATAGAATGGTAATTGATTTTAGAAAATTAAATAAAGCAACTAGAAAATATCATTACCCTCTGCCTCTTATTGATCAAATGCTTGAAAGATTATCTAAACACACACACTTTGCTTCCTTGATGGATATTCTGGTTTTTCACAAATACCAGTTTCTCAACCTGATCAAGAAAAGACCACTTTTACTTGTCCCTTTCGAACTTATGCTTATCAACGTATGCCTTTCGGTTTATGTAATGCACCTGCTACATTTCAAAGATGTATGGCTGTTATATTCTCTAACTTTTGTGAAAAGATTGTTGAGGTTTTCATTGTTGATTTCTCAGTTTATGGGAAGTCTTTTGACGATTGTTTTAGCAATCTTGATCGAGTTTGCAGAGATGTGAACAAACAAATCTTGTCTTGAATTGGGAGAAGTGCCACTTTATGGTTAATGAAGGCATTGTTTTGGGTCATATTCTGAAAGAGGTATTGAAGTGGATCAAGCTAAGGCTGATGCAACTGAGAAAATGCCATGTCCTAAAGATATAAAAGGTATTCGTGGCTTCTTAGGTCATGTTGTTTTCTATAGGAGATTTATTAAAGACTTTTCTAAAAAAATTAGGCCTCTCACGAATCTATTTTAAAAGGATATTCCTTTTGTTTTTGATGATGATTGTTTAGATGCCTTTGAAACACTCAAGAAAGCCTTAATTTCTGTACCTATTGTTCAACCACCTGATTGGAACTTGCCTTTTTAAATTATGTGTGATGCCAGTGATATTGTTGTTGGTGTTGTTCTAGGACAAAGAGTTGATAAGAAACTGAATGTTATTCATTATGCTAGTAAAACTCTAGACAGTGCTCAACGAAATTATGCTACTACTGAAAAAGAATTCTCACCGGTGGTGTTTGCTTGTGACAAATTTAGACCATATATTGTTGATTCCAAAGTCACTGTTCACACCGATCATGCTGCTATTAAATATATTATGGAAAAGAAAGATGCTAAACCTAGACTTATTAGATGGGTTCTCTTGTTACAAGAATTTGATTTACATATCATTGATAGAAAAGGAGCTGAGAACCCAGTAGCTGATAATTTATCTAGGCTTGAAAATGTGCCTGATGACCCACTACCTATTGATGATAGCTTTCCCGATGAGCAGTTAGCTGCAACAAATGTTGCTCATAATACTCCATGGATGCTGACTATGCTAGTTACATTGTTGCTAAATATTTACCACCTATCTTTACATACCAAGAAAAGAAAAGAAAAATCTATGATTTAAGACATTACTTCTGGGATGACCCACATATTTATAAAGAAGGAGTAGATGGTATTATTAGATGTTGTGTACCTGAGCATGAACAGGGACAAATCCTACGGAAATGTCACTCCGAAGCTTATGGAGGACATCATGCTGGAGATAGAACTACTCACAAGGTATTGCAATCTGGATTTTATTGAACAACTCTCTCCAAGGATGCCCGTAAGTTTGTCTTATCTTGTGATGAATGTCAAAGAATAGGTAATATCGGTAAGCGTCAAGAAATTCCTATGAATTATTCTCTTGCTGATGAACCATTTGATGTTTGGGGATTTGATTACATGGGACCGTTTCCTTCCTCTAATGGGTATACACGTATTTTGTTGGTGTTGATTATATTACTAAATGGGTAGAAGCTATTCCAACCAGTAGTGCTGATCACAACACCTCTATTAAAATGCTTAAGGAAGTCATTTTTCCAAGGTTTGGAGTCCCTAGATATTTTATGACTGATGGTGGTTCACACTTTATTCATGGTGCTTTCTGTAAAATGCTTGCCAGGTATGATGTTAACCATAGAATTGCATCACCTTATCATCCTCAATCTAGTGGTCAAGCTGAACTTAACAATAGAGAAATAAAATTAATTTTGCAAAAGACTGTCAATAGGTCCAGGAAGAATTGGTCTAAAAAATTAGATGATGCACTTTGGGCTTATAGAACATCATATAAAATCCTATGGGTATGTCTCCTTATAAAATGGTTCATGGAAAAGCTTGTAATTTGCCTCTTGAGTTAGAACATAAAGCTTATTGGGCCGTCAAAGAGCTCAACTATGATTTCAGACTTGCTAGTGAAAAGAGGTTATTTGATATTAGCTCATTTGATGAATGGAGAACCCAAGCTTATGAAAATGCAAAATTATTCAAAGAAAAAGCTAAAAGATGGCATGAAAAAAGAATTCCAAATCGTGATTTTAAAGTCGGAGAATATGTTCTTTTGTACAACTCTCATTTCAGATTCTTTGCAGGTAAACTCCTCTCAAAATGGGAAGGCCCATGTGTAATGAGGAGGTTTATCGATCTGGAGCCATCAAAATAAATAATTCCGAAGGTACTAACCCGAAGGTTGTTAATGGGCAACGAATAAAACATTATATCTCAGGTACGCCCATTAATGTTGAAAGCAATATTATCCAAACTTTGACACCGGAAGAACACATAAAAGAGTCCTTTCAGAACACTCCAGAATCGTGAAAATAAGGAGGTACGTGATACAATAAGTAAACAGACTCCGAAAAATCAGCAAAAATATTTTTTATTAGTTTTGGAATATTTAAATTTTTTGGAAATAAAGAAACTTCTAGGAAGCGTATCCTGGTGGGCACAAGACACCAGGGTGCGACAGGCTTTCCTAGCGCGCCCAGGTCGGTTGTGCCCACCTGGGACACCTCCCGGACTCCGGTTTTCTTCCGTATGCTTGTTCTGCAAGATAAAAAATCTATATATACTTCCCGTACCTGTTAACCACCGTATCGCGAAGAAATCCTCTGCTCTCTTTTCTTGCTGTTTCCGGTCAGATTTATCAAGCCAGGCATCATGTCTTCCTGCTCCTCCAACAACATGGAAGAAGATGCTTGGTTGATGAAGATCAAGATGAAGCAGGAGGAGCCTGCGGATGTCATCAAGGGAGACAAGAGCAAGAAGGCTACATTAGATCCATCCCCAGTGGCAGCACAAGCACTGCTAGCCGAGGAGGGGGAAGAGGATATCCTTAAGCCCTACCTTACTCACCTTAGTCCTGGTGAGATTGAAGCTTTTTGTGTCATTGAAATAGTTCACATACAAAATAAGTATCTCACCCGCGAGAATATTCTGCATCAAGAGCATATCATCTATCTCCGGAGCGCCATGTGTCGACTGGAGAATCTCTTGATCCTTAAGGAGAGGATCGCTTCATCACCACCATCATCTTCTTCACCACCAAAAGAGAACTGAGTATCGGGTATGGAATTTGATACGTCTCCAACTTATCTATAATTTTTGATTGTTCCATGCTATTATATTATCATTCTTGGACGTTTTACAATCATTTTATAGTCATTTTATATCATTTTTGGTACTAACCTATTGACATAGTGCCAAGTGCTAGTTGCTGTTTTCTGCATGTTTTTAACATCGCATGAAATCAATATCAGACGGAGTCCAAGTGCCACATAACTCTACAATGATTTTTTATGGACCAAAAGGAAGAAGTTGGGCCCTGGTTGCACCTGGGGGGAGTCCCAAGGAGGGGACAACCCACCAGGGCGCGCCAGGAGGCCCAGACGCGCCTTGGTGGGTTGTGCCCACCTCGGGTGCCCCCTGGATAGCCTCTTTGCTCTATAAATACACCAATATTCCATACCCTAGGGGAGTCGACGAAATATTCATCCAGACGCCGCAGAGTCCAGAACGACCAGATCCAATCTAGACACCATCACGAAGGGGTTCATCACTTCCATTGGTGCCTCTTCGATGATGTGTGAGTAGTTCTTTGTAGACCTTCGGGTCCGTAGTTAGTAGCTAGATGGCTTCCTCTCTCTCTCTTGATTATCAATACAATGGTCTCTTGGAGATCCATATGATGTAAGTCTTTTGGCGGTGTGTTTGTTGGGATCCGACGAATTTTGAGTTTATGATCAGATCTATGTTTTTATCCATGAAAGTTATTTGAGTCTTCTTTGATCTCTTATATGCATGATTTCTTATAGCCTCGTATTTCTTCTCTGATATTTGGGTTTGGTTTGGCCAACTTGATCTATTTATCTTGCAATGGGAAGAGGTGCTTTGTAGTGGGTTTGATCTTATGGTGCTTGATCCCAGTGACAGGAAGGGAACCGACACGTATGTATTGTTGCTACTAAGGATAAAAAGATGGGATCCATATCTGCCGCAATAGATAAACGGATCTTGTCTACATCATGTCATCGTTCTTATTGCATTACTCCGTTTTCACATGAACTTAATACACTAGATGCATGTTGGATAGCGGTCGATTTATGGAGTAATAGTAGTAGATGCAGGCAGGAGTCGGTCTACTAATCTTGGAGGTGATGCCTATATAATGATCATTGCCTGGATATCGTCATGATTATTTGAAGTTCTATCAATTGCCCAACAGCAATTTTTTCCCACCGTTTGCTATTTTTTTCGAGAGAAGCCACTAGTGAAACCTACGGCCCCCGGGTCTCTTTTCATCATATTTGCCTTTGCGATCTATTTTCTCTTGCATTTATTTTTAGATCTATTAGAAAATACAAAAATACCTTGCTGCAATTTATTTGTTCCGTGATCTATTTATCCTATCTACAAATTTACCTCACGTCCTTTGCCTATCTTGAGGCGCCGTACCCCGAAAGGGATTGATAACCCCTTTAACACGTCGGGTTGCGAGGTCTTGTTATTTATGTGTAGGGGCTATTTACGTTGTGTTGCTTGGTTGTCCTACTGGTTCGATAACCTTGGTTTCATATCTAAGGGAAATATCTACCGCCGATGTGCTGCATCATCCCTTCCTCTTTGGGGAAATACCGACGTAGCTTCAAGCAACATCAAAAGGAATTTCTGGCGCCGTTGTCGGGGAGGATCTTCAACATCAACCAGGTTCCTAATCACAAATCTCATCTCCTTGCAATTTACATTATTTGCCATTTGCCTCTCATTTTCCTCTCCCCAACTTCACAAAAATTTGCCATTTTATTCGCCCTCTTTTTTGTTTGCCTTTTTTCTCGTCAGATCTCATGTTTGCTTGTGTGCCATGTGCCTTCTATTTGCTTGCATCTTCGTTTGCTAAAAATCTATCGATATGGATCCTCATCCACTTGCTAATCTTTTCAAAAGATTTGATTATGTTGAACCAATTGCTAGTGAATTGAGTGTACTTGATTATCTCTATGAAGTTTTGCTTGAAATTCATGAATTTGAAAATTATGATGAAGTGCTAAAAGAAGAAATGTGTGAAGTGATTCATGATAGTTCCTTGAATGAAAAGCATGATTGCAATGATTTTACTATAAATTTTATTAATGTCAATTGGGCTAATAATATGCAAAACCCCAAGCTTGGGGATGCTAATTTTGCTATGTCCACTACTTATTGCAATGATCATGATTGGGGTGATAATGATTCTTATGATCTTGAAAATTTATTTAAACCTCATGATGAATATGCTTGCGGTAATATTAAAAGTAGGTTTGGAAGAGCGTCAACTTTAGGTAAAAATAATCCCACATGTTTGGAGAGTGTTCAATCTTATGAGTTTTTTTATAAAAGTGGGCTTGGAGAGATCATGATTTTATTTGATGATAATCCCACTATTTTGGAAGAGTGTCAACTTTGCATGCATGTGGATCATGTAGAGAATATGTTATGTGACAGTTATATTGTTGAATTTGATTATGATCCTACATGTAATTATTATGAGAGAGGAAAATATGGTTATAGAAATCTTCATGTTACTAAATTACCTCTCTTCATGATGAGATTGCTATTGTTTTCTTCCATGCTTGTGCTAGATATTTCTTGCCTTGATAATTTTGCCTACAAAATGCCTATGCATTGGAAGTATGTTAGACTTAAATGTGTTTTTCACAAGTTTTATGATGCTCTCTTTGTGGTCCAAATCTTATCTTTCTTGAGGGCATCTTATGGATCTAGAACCAAAGATGACCAAACTTAGATCCTACGCATTATGCCTAGCTAGAGGCGTAAAACCATAGCGCTTGTTGGGAGGCAACCCAATGAATAAAATTTATTTTTGCTTTTTGCTTTATGTTCTTGAGTGTTAGGACAATTATGCTACTGTTATGATTGTGTTTTTCGTGTTTTAGTTAGTGTTCGTGCCAAGAAATGCCTTTGGGAAGACTTGTATGAAAGTTTATCTGATCTTGCTGAAAAACAGAAACTTTTGCGCTCACGAGATTCGTTGTCATTTTTTTTACAGAAGAGTGCTTTTGTAACATCCCAATTTTCAATTGGGTGTTATACATAGATCATCATATGCATATCATATTTATTTCTTGCATTTTGGTTGTGATTCTGGAAATCTTAAGCAACTCAATGACCCTAGGAGAGAGTTGGAGGTTTCACAAAATTCATATTTGAATTTATTTCAAATTTGAAGAAATGATCAAATTGATTTTATCATTTTCTCTCCAACATTTTCAATATTAAAAATAAATGAGAGGAGATAAAAGGACTTCTTCAACCTAAGAGAAATATTGGAGAAAGAATTTTAAAATCAAGTTATTTAGTTATTGCTATTTTATTTGAATTAGAAAAAATATTGCATTTTTTAAAATTGCATATTAGTCCAGAAAAATGTTCATCTTGTCCTAAATATTAGGTTTGGTCGGTGAAAATTGTTTTTGGAATTGTTTTATATTCATTTAGGATTTTTTTCCTTCACGGCGTAATTGTTTTGAAAAAAACGTTTCGGGCCCAGCGCCGCACCGCCCGTCTCCTCTGAGCGGGAGGACTCCCGCCGCCGCACGCCGCCCAGTCCGGCTTGGACCCGCGCATCGCCGCCCCCTCCCCCAAGCCACCACTCCCCCCCCCTCGAGGCCCTTTATAAGGCGCCGCCACCCCGTCACCTCCTCCACCTCGCGCCGCCCCGCCGCCGTCGCCCACGCCGCGCCGCCGACTGAAGCCGAAGTCGCCGCCGTTGACGCTGTCGCCGTCGAACCGGTAAAGACCGGTTGAACCCCAGTTTTTTCGGTTTATTTCAGTTCGGTTAGTTAGATCGGTTTTTCGTTAGGGTTTTCTTATCTAACGAACGTCCGTTCGTTCGTTCGTTTTAACGAACTGTATTCATTAGATTTGTTCTGTTAGCGAAAGTTCGTGCTGTAGTTTTTCTTTTTAGTTTATTTTTTAGCCAGGGACCTATCCGCGAATAGTTTTATCGTGATTTAGCCCCTGATCTTTAAACTAGCATAACGTTTTACTCATTTATCCAAATTAGATGAAACCAGCGCCTAAATCTTCGTATCGTTCTGTTATTTCCAGTTAACCAACTTGAACATGATTTTGGTACTGTAAAATTTGAGTTTAGTCCAGATTAGTAAATAATCTTGTTTCGTTCATATTTTGAGTTTCGTTTCTCCATTTGGTTTGATTCTTTTTGCAAATCGTAGCTAATCACATGTACCTACTGCTAAGATCTAATCCACATGATAATATTGCTATTAGGTTTGACTTTTGTTAGTTTAAGACATTTGCTTGTTTCGTGTTTGATTTGGATCTTTTCTCGGCTTTCTCATTGATTCGTTTGAGTGATTGCTTATGTATGCTACTGTCTGTCTACGCTAGATTACCCGGAGTGCGAAGCTTGTTACTATGGATCTCTAGAGTTTGTAGATCGTCGGCAAGGAAAGTTACACTTTGAGCATACTCTTTCATACCTAGTTTTTACTATGCATTAGTTTTGCTCCTCAAATATTTGCATGAGTAGGATTGGGAACATATGGTTTGGTTGTAGTACTTGAGGTAGGAACCTAATACCTTTCGATCACCCCAGGAATATACATTATGCTTATTATTGCTTAGCCATGCTCGTAGACAGGGATTGGATCGTGATTCACACATGGAAGTTTGAGAGTTATTTAATCATGGATAACATTAAGGTGGCAGCTTTAATATACATCCGGGTGGATTGGAGGCACCTGGGGAACCCAGTGTTGCCTATTTTGGGAAATCCCAGAGTACCCGTGTGATTTTTCCTACGGTTTGCCACCCACGCTCAAAGGGATCATAAGCTTATTCATGCTAGAAACTTCGTGTGCAGCCACAAACCATTATGGGCTCTGACATAGTTGAGTAAGTTGCTTGAGCTCTTGAAGAGGTGGACTAGCAGATGTAGGGAAAAGTAAGTGTACCTGTCCGCCCAGAGTAGAGAGTTAATGCTTCAGAAAGACTATGTCTCGATCATCCGATCATGGATGCGGTCGAGTCTTGTGGGGAAAAGTGCGCAAACCTCTGCAGAGTGTATAAACTAATCATGGTTAGCCATGTCCCCGGTTATGGACATCTTGAGTATCTAGTACTTGAATCTATTGATGTGATCTCATCACGTTACTTTAAATTAATTTGAATTGGGTTAATGGTGATACTTTTAGTTGGGATTTGAGTTGGGGTTACCTTCTCAAATATTGGGAAACTTGGGAGTAGTTAATAAATTTATTCCTTTGTTGTAGGGAAAAACTAGCTTTATGCAAAATCATAAACTTACAGCCTCCACCAGCCAAATATTGCATGTAGATATAGCTCTTGCATTCCATTGCTTTACAGTGTAACTCTACCAGCATATTCAATGTGCTGACCTACATGGCTGCAACGTCTCATGTTGCAGACTACTTAGACGACGAATAAGGTGCGATAGGTCGTTGTTTTGCACTCAGCTATGCCGTTGGAGTTTATGGACTCATTTACCTTCGAAGCTTCCGCGGTTATTTAGTTTAGATGGCCTTCAGCCATGATATTTTTGTGTAATCATACTCTTTATGAGGACTTGATGTAATAAGTGTGTGATTGAACTCTGTTATAATTCCTCGAGTACTGTGCGTGTCAGCATTACCGATCTAGGGATGACACTAACACACAGAGACTTGACCGTTTGAGGTCTGATCGCTATAACTTTTCAGTTGATTCTTTTTGCAGAGGATTAATAGACAAATTCCTCACGTCCACCAATTTATTTCATAATTTTTTGAGTTACAGAAGTATCTGAAATTTATAGATTGCTACAGACTGTTCTGTTTTTGACAGATTCTGTTTTCTTTGCGTTGTGTGTTTGTTTTGATGATTCTATGGTTTTCTTTAATGAGTTTTTGCCATAGAAAAGTTGGAATACAGTAGATATAGTGCAAAAACAAAATAAGAATAGGTTTTCTATAGTACTTATAGTAGTGGTTTGGTTTCTTATACTAACGGATCTCATGAAGGTTTTGTTTGAGTTTTGTGTGATTGACGTTTTCATGTTTTGGGTTATCTTATGATGGATGAAGGAATAAGGATAAGCAACAGGCTAAGCTTGGGGATGCTCGAGGAGTTGGAAATATGCCCTAGAGGCAATAATAAAATGGTTATTATTATATTTCCTTGTTCATGATAGTTGTCTATTGTTCATGCTATAATTGTGTTATCCGGAAATTGTAATACATGTGTGAATATATAGATCACAACACGTCCCTAGTGAGCCTCTAGTTGACTAGCTCGTTGATCAACAGATAGTCATGGTTTCCTGACTATGGACATTGGATGTCATTGATAACGGGATCACATCATTAGGAGAATGATGTGATGGACAAGACCCAATCCTAAGCATAGCAAAAGATCGTGTAGTTCGTTTCGCTAGAGCTTTTCCAAATGTCAAGTATCATTTCCTTAGACCATGAAATTGTGCAACTCCCGGATACCGTAGGAGTGCTTTGGGTGTGCCAAACGTCACAACGTAACTGGGTGACCATAAAGGTGCACTACGGGTATCTCCGAAAGTGTCTGTTGGGTAGGCACGAATCGAGACTGGGATTTGTCACTCCTTATGACGGAGAGGTATCTCTAGGCCCACTCGGTAATGCATCATCATAATGAGCTCAATGTGACCAAGTGTCTGGTCACGGGATCATGCATTACGGTACGAGTAAAGTGACTTGTCGGTAACGAGATTAAACGAGGTATTGGGATACCGACGATCGAATCTCGGGCAAGTAACGTACCGATTGACAAAGGGAATTGTATACGGGATTGATTGAATCCTCGACATCGTGGTTCATCCGATGAGATCATCGAGGAGCATGTGGGAGCCAACATGGGTATCCAAATCCAGCTGTTGGTTATTGACCAAAGAGGCGTCTAGGCCATGTCTGCATGTCTCCCGAACCTGTAGGGTCTACACACTTAAGGTTCGGTGACGCTAGGGTTGTTGAGATATTAGTATGCAGTAACCCGAAAGTTGTTCGGAGTCCCGGATGAGATCCCGGACATCACGAGGAGTTCCGGAATGGTCCGGAGGTGAAGATTTATATATAGGAAGTTTAGTTTCGGCCATCGGGAAAGTTTCGGGGGTCACCGGCATTGTACCGGGACCACCGGAAGGGTCCCGGGGGTCCACCGGGTGGGGCCACCCATCCCGGAGGGCCCCATGGGCTGAAGTGGGAGGGGAACCAGCCCCTGGTGGGCTGGTGCGCCCCCCCCCTTGGGCCCCCTTGCGCCTAGGGTTGGAAACCCTAGGGGTGGGGGCGCCTCACTTGCCTTGGGGGGCAAGCCACCCCCTTGGCCGCCACCCCCCTTGGATATTGGATCTCCTAGGCCCCCCCCTAGGGGGCCTATTTATAGTGGGAGGAGGGAGGGCAGCCGCACCCTAGCCCCTGGTGCCTCCCTCTCCCTCCCGTGACACCTCTCCCTCTCGCTATGCTTGGCGAAGCCCTGCCGAGATCGCTGCTGCATCCACCACCACGCCGTCGTGCTGCTGGATCTCCATCAACCTCTCCTTCCCCCTTGCTGGATCAAGAAGGAGGAGACGTCTTCCCAACCGTACATGTGTTGAACGTGGAGGTGCTGTCTGTTCGGCGCTAGGATCTCCGGTGATTTGGATCACGACGAGTACGACTCCCTCAAACCCGTTCTCTTGAACGCTTCCGCGTGCGATCTACAAGGGTATGTAGATGCACTCCTCTCTCTTGTTGCTAGATGACTCCATAGATTGATCTTGGTGAAGCGTAGAAATTTTTTATTTTCTGCAACGTTCCCCAACAGTGGTATTAGAGCTAGGTCTATGCGTAGTTACTATGCACGAGTAGAACACAAACTTGTTGTGGGCGTAGATGTTGTCAATTTTCTTGCCATTACTAGTCTTATCTTGCTTCGGCGGCATCGTGGGATGAAGCGGCCCGGACCGACCTTACACGTACGCTTACGTGAGACAAGTTCCACCGACTAACATGCACTAGTTGCATAAGGTGGCTAGCGGGTGTCTGTCTCTCCCACTTTAGTTGGAGCGGATTCGATGAATAGGGTCCTTATGAAGGGTAAATAGAAATTGGCATATCACGTTGTGGTTTTACGTAGATAAGAAACGTTCTTGCTAGAAACCTATAGAAGCCACGTAAAAACTTGCAACAACAATTAGAGGACGTCTAACTTGTTTTTGCAGCATATGCCTTGTGATGTGATATGGCCAAAAGGATGTGATGAATGATATATGTGATGTATGAGATTGATCATGTTCTTGTAATAGGAATCACGACTTGCATGTCGATGAGTATGACAACCGGCGGGAGCCATAGGAGTTGTCTTTATTTTTGTATGACATGCGTGTCATTGAATAACGCCATGTAAATTACTTTACTTTATTGCTAAACGCATTAGCCATAGAAGTAGAAGTAATCATTGGCGTGACAACTTCATGAAGACACGATGATGGAGATCATGATGATGGAGATCATGATGATGGAGATCATGGTGTCATGCCGGTGACGAAGATGATCATGGCGCCCCGAAGATGGAGATCAAGGGAGCAATATGATATTGGCCATATCATGTCACTATTTGATTGCATGTGATGTTTATCATGTTTTACATCTTATTTGCTTAGAACGATGGTAGCTTAAATAAGATGATCCATCGTAATAATTTCAAGAAAGTGTTCCCCCTAACTGTGCACCATTGCGAAGGTTCATTGTTTCAAAGCACCACGTGATGATCGGGTGTGATAGATCCTAACGTTTGAATACAACGGGTGTAAGCCATATTTACACATGCAATACACTTAGGTTGACTTGACGAGCCTAGCATGTACAGACATGGCCTCGGAACACGGAAGACCGAAAGGTCGAGCATGAGTCGTATAGAAGATATGATCAACATGAAGATGTTCACCGATGATGACTAGTCCGTCTCACGTGATGATCGGACATGACCTAGTTGACTCGGATCATGTTTCACTTAGATGACTAGAGCGATGTCTGTCTGAGTGGGAGTTCATTGAATAATTTGATTAGATGAACTTAGTTATCATGAACTTAGTCTAAAATCTTTACAATATGTCTTGTAGATCAAATGGCCCACGCTAATGTTGCCCTCAACTTCAACGTGTTCCTAGAGAAAACCAAGCTGAAAGATGATGGCAGCAACTATACGGACTGGGTCCGAAACCTGAGGATCATCCTCATAGCTGCAAAGAAAGATTATGTCCTAGAAGCACCGCTAGGTGAAGCACCCATCCCAGAGAACCAAGACGTTATGAATGCTTGGCAATCTTGTGCTGATGATTACTCCCTCGTTCAGTGCGGCATGCTTTACAGCTTAGAACCGAGGCTCCAAAAGTGTTTTGAGCAACAAGGAGCATATGAGATGTTCGAAGAGCTGAAAATGGTTTTCCAAGCTCATGCCCGGGTTGAGAGATATGAAGTCTCCGACAAGTTCTTCGGTTGTAAGATGGAGGAAAATAGTTCTGTCAGTGAGCACATACTCAAAATGTCTAGGTTGCACAACCGCTTGACTCAGCTGGGAGTTAATCTCCCGGATGACGCGGTTATTGACAGAATCCTTCAGTCGCTTCCACCGAGCTACAAGAGCTTTGTGATGAACTTCAATATGCAGGGGATGGAAAAGACCATTCCTGAGGTATATTCAATGCTAAAATCAGCGGAGGTAGAGATCAAAAAGGAACATCAAGTGTTGATGGTGAATAAAACCACTAAGTTCAAGAAAGGCAAGGGTAAGAAGAACTTCAAGAAGGACGACAAGCGAGTTGCCGCGCCCGGTAAGCCAGTTGCCGGGAAGAAGTCAAAGAATGGACCCAAGCCTGAGACTGAGTGCTTTTATTGGAAGGGAAGTGGTCACTGGAAGCGGAACTGCCCCAAGTACTTAGCGGACAAGAAGGCCGGAAACACCAAAGGTATATGTGATATACATGTTATTGAGGTGTACCTTACCAGCACTCGTAGTAGCTCCTGGGTATTTGATACCGGTGCAGTTGCTCATATTTGTAACTCAAAGCAGGAGCTGCGGAATAAGCGGAGACTGGCGAAGGACGAGGTGACGATGCGCGTCGGGAATGGTTCCAAGGTCGATGTGATCGCCGTCGGCACGCTACCTATACATTTACCTACGGGATTAGTTTTAAACCTCAATAATTGTTATTTAGTGCTAGCTTTGAGCATGAACATTGTATCTGGATCTCGTTTAATGCGAGATGGCTACTCATTTAAATCCGAGAACAATGTTTGTTCTATTTATATGAGGGATATGTTTTATGGTCATGCCCTGCTGGCAAATGGTTTATTCTTAATGAATCTCGAATGTGATGTTACACATATTCATAGTGTGAATACCAAAAGATGCAAGGTTGATAACGATAGTCCCACATACTTGTGGCACTGCCGCCTTGGTCACATTGGTGTCAAGCGCATGAAGAAGCTCCATGCTGATGGACTTTTAGAGTCTCTAGATTATGAATCATTTTACACATGCAAACCATGCCTCATGGGCAAAATGACCAAGACTCCATTCTCCGGAACAATGGAGCGAGCAACCAACTTATTGGAGATCATACATACTGATGTGTGCGGTCCAATGAGCGTTGAGGCTCGCGGAGGCTATCGTTATGTTCTCACTCTCATTGATGACTTGAGTAGATATGGGTATGTCTACTTGATGAAACACAAGTCTGAGACCTTTGAAAAGTTCAAGGAATTTCAGAATGAGGTAGAGAATCAACGTGACCGAAAGATAAAGTTCTTACGATCAAATCGTGGGGGAGAATATTTAAGTCACGAATTCGGTACGCACTTAAGGAAATGTGGAATCATTTCACAACTCACGCCGCCTAGAACACCTCAGCATAACGGTGTGTCCGAACGTCGTAATCGCACTCTATTGGATATGGTGCGATGGATGATGTCACTTACCGATTTACCGCTATCATTTTGGGGATACGCTCTAGAGACAGCTACATTCACTTTAAATAGGGCACCGTCTAAATCCTTTGAGACGACACCGTATGAATTATGGTTTGGGAAGAAACCTAAGCTGTCGTTTCTAAAAGTTTGGGGATGCGATGCTTATGTCAAGAAACTTGAACCTGAAAAGCTCGAACCCAAGTCGAAAAAAATGCGTCTTCATAGGATACCCTAAGGAAACCATTGGGTATACCTTCTACCTCAGATCCAAAGGCAAGATCTTTGTTGCCAAGAACGGGTCCGTTCTGGAGAAAGAGTTTCTCTCGAAAGAAGTAAGTGGGAGGAAAGTGGAACTTGATGAAGTACTACCTCTTGAACTGGTAAGTAGCGCAGCTCAGGAAGATGTTCCTGTGGTGCCTGCACCGACTAGAGAGGAAATTAATGATGATGATCCAGGTACTTCGGATCAAGTCACTACTGAACTCCGTAGGTCCATGAGGACACGTTCCACACCAGAGTGGTATGGCAACCCTGTCCTGGAAATCATGTTGTTAGACAACGGTGAACCTTCGAACTATGAAGAAGCAATGGCAGGCCCAGATTCCAACAAATGGCTTGAAGCCATGCAATCCGAGATAGGATCCATGTATGAAAACAAAGTATGGACTTTGACAGACTTGCCCGATGATCGGCGAGCAATAGAAAACAAATGGATCTTTAAGAAGAAGACAGAGGCGGATGGTAATGTTACCATCTATAAAGCTTGACTTGTCGCTAAGGGTTATCGACAAGTTCAAGGGGTTGACTACGATGAGACTTTCTCACCCGTAGCAAAGCTGAAGTCCGTCCGAATCATGTTAGCAATTGCCGCATACTATGATTATGAGATGTGGCAAATGGACGTCAAAACGGCATTCCTTAACGGCCATCTTAAGGAAGAACTGTATATGATGCAGCCAGAGGGTTTTGTCGATCCTAAGAATGCTAACAAGGTATGCAAGCTCCGGCGCTCCATCTATGGACTGGTGCAAGCATCTCGGAGTTGGAACATTCGCTTTAATGAAATGATCAAAGCGTTTGGGTTTATGCAGACTTATGGAGAAGCCTGCGTTTACAAGAAAGTGAGTGGGAGCTCTGTAGCATTTCTCATATTATATGTGGATGACATACTTTTGATAGGAAATGATATAGAACTTTTGGACAGCATTAAGGCCTACTTGAATAAGTGTTTTTCAATGAAGGACCTTGGAGAAGCTGCTTACATATTAGGCATCAAGATCTATAGAGATAGATCGAGACGCCTCATAGGTCTTTCACAAAGCACATACCTTGATAAGATATTGAAGAAGTTCAATATGGATCAATCCAAGAAGGGGTTCTTGCCTGTGTTGCAAGGTGTGAAATTGAGCTTGGCTCAATGTCCGACCACGGCAGAAGATAGAGAAAAGATGAGTGTCGTCCCCTATGCCTCAGCCATAGGGTCTATCATGTATGCCATGACGTGTACCAGACCTAATGTAAACCTTGTCATAAGTTTGGTAGGAAGGTACCAAAGTAATCTCGGCATGGAACACTGGACAGCGGTCAAGAACATCCTAAAGTACCTGAAAAGGACTAAGGATATGTTTCTCGTATATGGAGGTGACGAAGAGCTCATCGTAAAGTGTTACGTCGACGCTAGCTTCGACACAGATCTGGATGACTCTAAGTCACAAACCGGATACGTGTATATTTTGAATGGTGGGGCAGTAAGCTGGTGCAGTTGCAAGCAAAGCATCGTGGCGGGATCTACATGTGAAGCGGAGTACATGGCAGCCTCGGAGGCTGTGCATGAAGCAATCTAGGTGAAGGAGTTCATCACCGACCTAGGAGTCATACCCAATGCGTCGGGGCCGATCACACTCTTTTGTGACAACACTGGAGCTATTGCACTTGCCAAGGAGCCCAGGTTTCACAAGAAGACCAGGCACATCAAATGTCGCTTCAACTCCGTTCATGAAAATGTTCAAGATGGAGACATAGATATTTGTAAAGTACATACGGACCTGAATGTAGCAGATCCGTTGACTAAACCTCTCCCTAGAGCAAAACATGATCAACACCAGAACGCTATGGGTGTTCGATTCATCACAATGTAACTAGATTATTGACTCTAGTGCAAGTGGGAGACTGTTGGAAATATACCCTAGAGGCAATAATAAAATGGTTATTATTATATTTCCTTGTTCATGATAATTGTCTATTGTTCATGCTATAATTGTGTTATCCGGAAATTGTAATACATGTGTGAATATATAGATGATACGTCTCCAAAGTATCTATAATTTTTGATTGCTCCATGCTACTTTATCTACTATTTTGGACTATACTGGGCTTTATTTTCCACTTTTATATTATTTTTGGGACTAACCTATTAACCGGAGGCCCAGCCGAGAATTGCTGTTTTTTGCCTTTTTTTAGTGTTTCGAAGAAACAGAATATCAAACGAAGTCCAAACGGAATGAAACCTTCGGGAACGTGATTTTCTCATCAGATAAGATCCAGGAGACTTGGACCCTCCGTCAAGAGAGCCATGAGGCGGTCACGAGGGTGGAGGGTGCGCCCCTCCCCCTAGGCATGCCCCCCTACCTCGTGGGCCCCTCGGAGCTCCACCGACATACTCCTTCCTCCTATATATACCTACGTATCCCCGTATGATCAAAAGGGGAGCCAAAAACCTAATTCCACCGTCGCAACCTTCTGTATCCACGAGATCCCATCTTGGGGCCTGTTCCGGAGCTCCGCCGGAGGGGGCATCCACCATGGAGGGCTTCTACATCATCACCATGGCCCCTCCGATGAAGTGTGAGTAGTTTACTTCAGACCTTCGGGTCCATAGCTAGTAGCTAGATGGCTTCTTCTCTCTTTTTGGATCTCAATACAATGTTCTCCCCCTCTCTTGTGGAGATCTATTCGATGTAATCTTCTTTTTGCGGTGTGTTTATTGAGACCGATGAATTGTGGGTTTATGATCCAGTATTATCTATGGAAAATGTTTGATTCTTCTCTGAATTCTTTTATGTATGATTGAGTTATCTTTGCAAGTCTCTTCGAATTATCCGTTTGGTTTGGCCAACTAGATTGGTAGTTCTTGCAATGGGAGAAGTGCATGGCTTTGGATTCAATCTTGCGGTGTCCTTACTCAGTGACAGAAAGAGTTGCAAGGCACGTATTGTATTGTTGCCATCGAGGATAACAAGATGGGGTTTTTATCATATTGCATGAATTTATCCCTCTACATCATGTCATCTTGCGTAAGGCGTTACTCTGTTTTTACTTAATACTCTAGATGCATGCTGGATAGCGGTCGATGAGTGGAGTAATAGTAGTAGATGCAGAATCGTTCCGATCTACTTGTCTCGGACGTGATGCCTATATACATGATCATTGCCTAGATATACTCATAACTATGCTCAATTCTGTCAATTGCTCAACAGTAATTTGTTCACCCACCGTAGAATACTTATGCTCTCAAGAGAAGCCACTAGTGAAACCTATGGCCCCCGGGTCTATTCTCATCATATCAATCTATATCACTTTATTTACTTGCTTTGTTTTTACTTTACCTTTACTTTTTACTTTGCATCTATCTATAAAAAATACCAAAAATATTATCTCTATCAGATCTCACTCTCGTAAGTGACCGTGAAGGGATTGACAACCCCTAAGCGTTGGTTGCGAGTTGCTATCGTGTTGTGCAGGTACGAGGGACTTGTGCGTGACCTCCTACTAGATTGATACCTTGGTTCTCAAAAACTGAGGGAAATACTTACGCTACTGTGTTGCATCATCTTCTCCTCTTCGGGGAAAACCAACACAAGCTCGAGACGTAGCAATAGACCACAACACATCCCTAGTGAGCCTCTAGTTGACTAGCTCGTTGATCAACAGATAGTCATGGTTTCCTGACTATGGACATTGGATGTCATTGATAACGGGATCACATCATTAGGAGAATGATGTGATGGACAAGACCCAATCCTAATCATAGCACAAGATCGTGTAGTTCGTTTCGCTAGAGCTTTTCCAAATGTCAAGTATCATTTCCTTAGACCATGAGATTGTGCAACTCCCGGATACCGTAGGAGTGCTTTGGGTGTGCCAAACGTCACAACGTAACTGGGTGACTATAAAGGTGCACTACGGGTATCTCCGAAAGTGTCTGTTGGGTTGGCACGAATCGAGACTGGGATTTGTCACTCCGTATGACGGAGAGGTATCTCTGGGCCCACTCGGTAATGCATCATCATAATGAGCTCAATGTGACCAAGTGTCTGGTCACGGGATCATGCATTATGGTACGAGTAAAGTGACTTGCCGGTAACGAGATTAAACGAGGTATTGGGATACCGACGATTGAATCTCGGGCAAGTAACGTATTGATTGACAAAGGGAATTGTATACGGGATTGATTGAATCCTTGACATCGTGGTTCATCCGATGAGATCATCGAGGAGCATGTGGGATCCAACATGGATATCCAGATCCCACTGTTGGTTATTGACCGGGGAGGTATCTCGGTCATGTCTGCATGTCTCCCGAACCCGTAGGGTCTACACACTTAAGGTTCGGTGACGCTAGGGTTATTGAGATATTAGTATGCAGTAACCCGAAAGTTGTTCGGAGTCCCGGATGAGATCCCGGATGTCACGAGGAGTTCCAGAATGGTCCGGAGGTGAAGATTTATATATAGGAAGTTCAGTTTCGGCCATCGAGAAAGTTTCGGGGGTCACCTGTATTGTACCGGGACCACCGAAAGGGTCCTGGGGGTTCACCGGGTGGGGCCACCCATCCCGGGGGGGGCCATGGGATGAAGTGGGAGGGGAACCAGCCCCTGGTGGGCTGGTGCGCCCCCCCTTGCCCCCCCCCCTGCGCCTAGGGTTGGAAACCCTAGGGGTGGGGGGCGCCTCACTTGCCTTGGGGGGCAAGCCACCCCCTTGGCCGGCCCCCCCTTGGAGATTGGATCTCCTAGGGCCGCCCCCCTAGGGGGCCTATATATAGTGAGGGGGAGGGAGGGCAGCCGCACCCTAGCCCCTGGCGCCTCCCTCTCCCTCCCGTGACACCTCTCCCTCTCGTTGTGCTTGGCGAAGCCCTGCCGAGATCGCTGCTGCATCCACCACCACGCCGTCGTGCTGCTGGATCTCCATCAACCTCTCCTTCCCCCTTGTTGGATCAAGAAGGAGGAGACGTCTTCCCAACCGTACCTGTGTTGAACGCGTAGGTGCCGTCCGTTTGGCGCTAGGATCTCCGGTGATTTGGATCATGACGAGTACGACTCCCTCAACCCCGTTCTCTTGAACGCTTCCGCGCGTGATCTACAAGGGTATGTAGATGCACTCCTCTCTCTCGTTGCTAGATGACTCCATAGATTGATCTTGGTGAAGCGTAGAAATATTTTATTTTCTGCAACGTTCCCCAACACGAGGCACTCCAATATAATATTCAAAGAAGTAGCAAGCAACTAAGCTTGGGGATGCCTCCGAGTGGCATCCCCGCTTTCTTCTAACGGCCATCATTATTTTACTTGAAACTATATTTTTATTCGTCACATGATATGAGTTTTGCTTGGAGCGTCTTGTAGAGTCTTTGCTTGTTTTGCTTTGTGTTTTATGTGTCGAATCCTTGCTGGACACACCCTTTTTAGAGAGCCAAAAATTATGCTATGCTTGCTCCTATGCTTCACTTAAATTTTTAGAGCCATGGACTTGCTCTAGTACTTCACTTATATCTTTTTGAGCACAGTGTGCTTTGTTAATTTTGAAGAAATGCTCTCATGATTCACTTAGGTTTATTTGGGATTTAGTAAATTTTGAAGAAATTCTCTCTTGCTTCACATAGATTAATTTGAGAGAAAAAAATTATGCTCATGATCTTCACTTATATTTGTTTGACCTTACCAAAAGCAACATATGAAAATAGTTCCAAAGTGATAGATATCCAAGGAGGATATAATAAAAACTTTCATGAAGATCATTGGACAAAATAAACTTGATTCTTAGTAATGGTTTTGAGATATGACGATATGATATGTGAGTCATGTTGTTGAGTAATTGTGCTTTAGTAAGAATATTGATGTTAAGGTTTGTGATTTCCTATGCAAGCACGAAAGTCAATAGTTATGCAATGAATTTTATATCCTACTTATGGTGCATTATTCGGTGTTACTTATGCTTAATGCTTGGGTATGAGATTTTTCGCATTTTGGTTGGTCGCTTCTCAATCTTTTTGCTAGCCTTCATTTTGCACTAAGTATGATCACTACTTGTGCATCCAAAACCCTTTAAACTAGTTTTTCCATATGAGTCAACTATACCTGCCTATATGCGGAATTTCTTTGCCGTTCTAAGCAAATTTGCATGTGCCATCTCTAATGTTCAAAATAAATTTCTCTTTTGTGTGACTACTCGTGAGGCGGTAAAGGGTAGCCAATATTTTCCATGCTAGATGTGTTATTCTCTCGATGAGTGTTTATTCACTTGTCATTGCACGAGAGTACGGCAAAGGTATTAGGGATGCCCATTCCCGAAATGAAAAATGAATTTACTTTATGTTGTCAAATAATAAATTCCTTGGAAAGTGTTGGTATGGAAGGCACCCGTGGATACGGCTAGCCATGGAAAGTGAAAGTTATTGTGGAAAAAGGAATAAACTTTATTTTCTGTTTGGAAACCGCCTATGATGTATCTAGCATGGAAAGTGTTGGGATGCTCCAAGTCATTTTCGTTGGTAGGAAAAGTATGCCTCTCAAAAATAATTTTATCTCTCAATTTAAGCTTTGAGCTCTAGCACCTCTACAAATCCCTACTTCCCTCCGCGAAGGGCCTTTCTTTTACTTATGCAATTTTTATTTTGAATTTGAGTCTCCATCTTCTCTTATAAAGCACCAACTAAGGGGCACTATGATCGTATTTGAGCATTGGGTGTAGCTAATATTCGAGTGTGTTTCATGAATGGATCAATGATTGAGCATGATGGGCTAGGGATAACTTGCTTTAGTGTTGATATTTTGAAAGACATGGTTGCTTGTTCATATGCTTGAGTATTAAAGTCTTCATGTCAAAACTAGACTATTGCTTTGAATCATATAAAAGACCATATGTCCATGCTATAGAGAAAAGAATGTGATGAACATGCTAGGCAGCATTCCACATCAAAAATTCTGTTTTATCATTTACCTACTCGAGGACGAGCAGGAATTAAGCTTGGGGATGTTGATACGTCTCCAACGTATCTATAATTTTTGATTGTTCCGTGCTGTTATATTATCATTCTTGGATGTTTTACAATCAGTTTATAGTCATTTTATATCATTTTTCGGTACTAACCTATTGACATAATGCCAAGTGTCAGTTGCTGTTTTCTGCATCTTTTTTACATCGCAGGAAATCAATATCAGATGGAGTCCAAATGCCACGTAACTCTACGATGATTTTTTATGGACCAAAAGGAATAAGTTGGGCCCTGGTTGCACCTGGGGGCAGTCCCGAGGAGGGGACAACCCACCAGGGTGCGCCAGGAGGCCCAAGCGCGCCCTGGTGGGTTGTGCCCACCTCGGGTGCCCCCTGGACCGCCTCTTTGCTCTATAAATACCCCAATATTCCAAAAACCCTAGGGGAGTCGATGAAATATTCATCCAACTGCCGCAGAGTCCAGAACCACCAGATCAAATCTAGACACCATCACGGAGGGGGTCACCACTTCCATTGGTGCCTCTCCGATCATGTGTGAGTAGTTCTTTGTAGACCTTCGGGTCCGTAGTTAGTAGCTAGATGGCTTCCTCTCTCTCTCTCTCTCCCTCTCTTGATTATCAATACAATGGTCTCTTGGAGATCCATATGATGTAAGTCTTTCGGCGGTGTGTTTGTTGGGATCCGACGAACTTAGAGTTTATGATCAGATCTATGTTTTTATCCATGAAAGTGATTTGAGTCTTCTTTGATCTCTTATATGCATGATTGCTTATAGCCTCGTATTTCTTCTCCGATATTTGGGTTTTGTTTGGCCAACTTGATTTATTTATCTTGTAATGGGAAGAGGTGCTTTGTAGCTTACGGTGCTTGGTCCAAGTGACAGAAAGGGAACCGACATGTATGTATCGTTGCTACTAAGGATAAAAAGATGGGATCCATATCTGCCACAATAGATAAACGGATCTTATCTACATCATGTCATCGTTCTTATTGCATTATTCCATTTTCTCATGAACTTAATACACTAGATGCATGCTGGATAGCGGACAATGTGTGGAGTAATAGTAGTAGATGCAGGCAGGAGTCGGTCTACTAATCTTGGACGTGATGCCTATATAATGATCTTTGCCTGGGTATCGTCATGATTATTTGAAGTTCTATCAATTGCCCAATAGTAATTGTTTTCCCACCGTTTGCTATTTTTCTCGAGAGAAGCCACTAGTGAAACCTACGGCCCCCAGGTCTCTTTTCATCATATTTGCCTTTGCGATCTATTTTCTCTTGCATTTATTTTCAGATCTATTAAACCAAATATACAAAAATACCTTGCTGAAATCTATTTGTTCCGCGATCTGTTTATCCTATCTACAAATTTACCTCACATCCTTTGCCTATCTTGAGGGGCCGTACCCGGAAAGGGATTGACAACCCCTTTAACACGTCGGTTTGTGAGGTGTTGTTATTTGTGTGCAGGGGCTGTTTACGTTGTTTTTCTTGGTTCTCCTACTGGTTTTATAACCTTGGTTTCATATCTGAGGGAAATACCTACTGCCATTGTGCTGCATCATCCCTTCCTCTTTGGGGAAATACCGACGTAGCTTCAAGCAACATCAACACTCCCCTTGACTTCCGCCAAGCTTGGGGGACGTGCCCTGGTATCGTATCATCCCACTATCTTTTTGCATTTACTTATTTTAGTTCGATCTTTTGCTTGAGATAAATAAAAGTTTAGTCGATCCTTTCTTCTTTGAGAGTTTGCTTAGTGATCTATCCTTGTAATCGTGTGCAAGTTATATAATAAAGTTTAGTCTGAGGTTTTGCTTTCTTTAGTTTCATGTTGGAAATAAAAGAAAAAAGGAATAAGAAAGACAAGAGAGAAAGAAAATAAATGAAAGAAAGGAAATAAATCAAGAAGATCATATACTAATCCTATGGTAGGTGATGGCACCACATAAGGAAAAGTATGAGTAGAAAATTTTATTAGATATTGACAAACATAGCATTAGTCAATGATGCAACTCATGAAAGAATTAATAAGGGAAGAGAAGCTTCACATATAAATATACTATCCTAGAAATCTTTTGTGTTTGTGAGCCCTCATCAAAATATTATATGCCAAAATTATTGACGTTGGACAAGGAAGACAACTTAATGGTTTATGTTTGTTTAGATTCATATAGAAATCATATTGTCATAGGTCCTTTAACATGTGGTGCTTGCCCCCTATCTTTGCTAGCCAAAAAGTCCGTACTAAGTAGAGATACTACTTTTGCATCCAGAAAACCCTTAAACCCAAATCTTATTTTCAGGAGTCCACCATACCTACCTATCGATTGAGCAAGATCCTTCAAGTAAGTTGTAATCGGTGCAAAAAGCCAATAAAAATTGCTTCTAAAATTGTGAGATCATTCAGTGTAAGAGAAAATTGAGCGTTGCACGAACTTGTGATGGTGAAGAATAAAAGCAACAGACTGCATAATAAATGCTTCTATCACAAGGGGCAATGTAACGTGACGTTCTTTTGCACTAAGGGGTCGATCATAGAAACAAATAAGTGCATGGCAACCTCTGCTTCCCTTTGCAAAGGGCCTATATTTTACTTTTCATGTATTTACTTCTATGCAAAGAGTCAAAGTTTTCCTCCTATCCCTTTTTATTTTTCTCCTTTGGCAAGCATCATGTGGTGAGGACAGATCTAGGCACATATGTCCGGTTGAATATAGATAGCATAAGTTATTATTGTTGACATCACCCTTGAGGTGAGTATGTTGGGAGGCGAAACAATAAGCACCTATCTTTCTATGTGTCCGGTTGAAACGTTTTGCTCGTGTGTATGAGGTGAGTGTTAGCAATCATAGAAGACTATATGATGGTTGAGTATGTGGACTTGCCTAAAGGCTCCGACATGTGACCCTTCCTGAAAATATGGTGAATTGTAGTTGCAAAAGTTGACTGAGAACATAGTTTGTTGGTTTTTAATAGAGTTTTTGCTTTATACTTCAATTTTGTGATGAATGTTTACTTATTCATGGGAAGTCTACGATAAAAGTTCTATGATAAAAAGTCTTATGTTTAATTTTGTTGCTGTTATAATAATCAACATGATGCTTCTATGTCCGTATTTTATTTTTATTGACACCTCTCTCTCTAAGCATGTGGACATGTTTTTTGATTTTGGTTTTCGCTTGAGGACAAGCGAGGTCTAAGCTTGGGGAGTTGATACGTCCATTTTGCATCATGTTTTATTACTGTTATTTATAATGTTTTTATCCATAATAATGCTTTTTGGAGTAATTAGAATGCCTTTTCTCTCATAATATGCAAGGTATACACAAAGAGGGGGAATTCCGGTAGTTGGAAATCTAGACCTGAAAAAGCTATGTCAGGCTACCTATTGTGCACAACTCCAAATAAGCTGAAACTTCACGAGGATTTTTTATGGAATATATAAGAATTATTGGAGCAAGTAACTACCAGAGGGGGCCCACTTGGTGGGTTGTGCTCACCCAGGCGCACCTCTGGTGCCCATATTCTGGTATATAATTCATTTTGACCTAGAAAACAAATAAGGATAGGACTTTCGGGATGGGTGCCGCCGTCTCGAGGCAGAACTTGGGCAGGAGCACTTTTGCCCTCCTGCGGAGCGACTCCGCCGGGGGAACTTCCCTCCCGGAGGGGGAAGTCATCATCATCATCATCACCAACCACTCTCCCGTCTTGGGGAGGGCAATCTCCATCAACATCTTCAACAACACCATCTCATCTCAAACCCTAGTTCATCTTTTGTGTTCAATCTTGTTACCGGAACTATAGATTGGTGCTTGTGGGTGACTAGTAGTGTTGATTACATCTTGTAGTTGATTACTATATGGTTTATTTGGTGGAAGATTATATGTTCAGATCCAATATGCTATTTAATACCCCTCTGATCTTGAGCATGATTATTATTTGTGAGTAGTTACTTTTGTTCTTGAGGTCATGGGAGAAATCATTTTGCTAGTAATCATGTGAATTTGATATGTGTTCGATATTTTGATAGTATGTATGTTGTGATTCCCTTAGTGGTGTCATGTGAACGTCGGCTACATGACATTTCACCATATTTGGGCATAAGGGAATGCATTGTGGAGTGGCAATTAGATGATGGGTTGCGAGAGTGACAGAAGTTTAAACCCTAGTTTATGTGCTATTCCGTAAGGGACCGATTGGATCCAAAAGTTTAATGGTATGGTTAGAATTTATTCTTAATACTTTTCTCGTAGTTGCGGATGCTTGTGGGAGGGTTAATCATAAGTAGGAGGTTTGTTCAAGTAAGAACAACACCTAAGCACCGGTCCACCCACATATCAAATTATCAAAGTATCGAACATGAATTAAACCAACATGATGAAATTGACTAGATGAAATTCCCGTGTACCCTCCAGAACGCTTTGCTTATTATAAGAGACCGTTTTGGCCTGTCCTTTGCCTCAAAAGGATTGGGCTACCTTGCTGCACTTTTGTGACTACTATCGTTACTTGTTCGTTACAAATTATCCTGCTATCAAACTACTCCACTGCTTACAATTTCAACACTTGCAGATATTACCTTACTGAAAACCACTTGTCATTTCCTTCCGCTCCTCGTTGGGTTCGACACTCTTACTTATCGAAAAGAGCTACAATTGATCCCCTATACTTGTGGGTCATCAAGGCAATTTTCTGGCGCCGTTGTCGGGGAGTGAAGCGCCTTTGGTAAGTGGAAATTGGTAAGGAAACATTTATATAGTGTGATGAAATTTATTGTCACTAGTTACTATGGAAAACAATCCTTTGAGGGGTTTGTTTGGGGTATCTTCACTTCGACCATAACCATAATTAGTTACCCCTCAACCTAATGCACCTACTAAAAATATTGAATATGAAATTCCTTCGGGTATGGTAGAACAACCGCTAGCTAATCCTTATGCAGGAGATGGGACCGAACATCCTGATATGCACTTGATATATGTAGAACAAATTTGTGGATTGTTCAAGCTTGTAGGTTTACCCGAAGATGAGGTTATGAAAAAGGTTTTCCCTTTATCTTTGAAGGGAAAAGCATTGGCATGGTATAGGCTATGCGATGATATTGGATCATGGAATTGGAATCGCCTAAAATTGGAGTTCCATCAAAAAAATTATCCTATGCATCTAGTTCATCGTGATCGGAATTATATATATAATTTTTTTCCCTCGTGAAGGAGAAAGTATTGCACTAGCTTGGGGGAGGCTTAAGTCAATGTTATATTCATGCCCCAATCATGAGCTCTCAAGAGAAATTATTATCCAGAACTTTTATTCTCGGCTTTCTCGTAATGATCAAACCATGCTTGATACTTCTTGTGCTGGCTCTTTTATGAAGAAGACTATTGAACTCCGGTGGGATCTATTGGAAAGAATTAAACGCAACTCTGAAGATTGGGAACTCGATGAAGGTGAAGAGTCAGGTATTAAACTTAAATATGATTGTGTTAAATCTTTTATGGATACCGATGCTTTTCAAAAGTTTAGCACTAAATATGGACTTGACTCTGAGATAGTAGCCTCTTTTGTGAATCATTTGCTACTCATGTTGATCTCCCTAAAGAGAAGTGGTTTAAATATCACCCACCTATTAAAGAAGAAATTAAAGAACCAGTACCAGTTAAAGAAGAAACTATACTTTATAATGTTGATCCAGTTGTTCCTACTACTTATATTGAGAAACCACCTTTCCCTGTTAGGATAAAGGAACATGCTAAAGTTTCAACTATGGTCAACAAAAGCTATATTAGAACACCTAAACCTGATGAACAAATTAAAGTAGAACCTAGTATTGCTATGGTTGAAGATCTCTTAGAAGAAGATATGGATGGGCATGTTATTTACTTCTGTGAAGAAGCTACTAGAATTGCCAAACCTAATAAAAAGATAAACATAGACCTGTTGTTGGCATGCCTGTTGTCTCAGTTAAAATAGGAGATTACTATTATCATGGTTTATGTGACACAAGTGCTAGTGTAAGTGCTATTCCTTGCACCTTATATCAAGAAATTATGAATGACATAGCACCTGCAGAAATAGAAGACATAGATGTTACTATTAAACTTGCTAATAGAGACACCATATCACCTATTGGGATTGTTAGAGATGTTGAAGTCTTGTGTGGAAAAATGAAAGACCCTACTGATTTTCTTGTTCTTGGTTCCCCACAAGATGACTTTTGTCACCTTATTTTTGGTAGACCTTTCTTGAACATTGTTAATGCTAAGATAGATTGTAATAAACAAATTGTCGGTGTTAGCTTTGGTGATGAGTCTCATGAGTTCAATTTTTCCAAGTTTAGTAGAAAGCTTCATGAAAAAGAATTGCCTAGTAAGGATGATTTAATTGATCTTGCTTCTATTGTTGTGCCACCTACTGATCCTTTAGAACAATGTTTGCTAGACCATGAAAATGATTTACATATGCATGACAAAAATGAAATAGATAAGATCTTCTCTGAACAACGTCCACTCCTTAAACACAATTTGTCTATTGAAACTCTAGGAGGTCCTCCTCCACCTAAAGGTGATCCTGTGTTTGAATTAAAACAATTGCCAGACACTTTGAAATATTCTTATCCTGATGAAAAGAAGATATATCCTGTTATTATTAGTGCTAACCTTTCAGAACATGAAGAAGAAAGATTATTGAAAGTTCTAAGGAAGCACCGAGCTGCTATTGGATATACTCTTGATGATTTAAAGGGCATTAGTCCCACTCTATGTCAGCACAAAATTAATATGGAACCTAATGCTAAACCCGTTATTGATCACCAATGTCGTTTAAATCCAAAAATGAAGGAGGTGGTAAGAACGGAAATCTTAAAACTTCTGGAAGCAGGTATAATCTATCCTATAGCTGATAGTAGATGGGTAAATCCTGTTCATTGTGTCCCTAAGAAAGGAGGAATAACTGTTGTTCCTAATGATAAGAATGAACTTATTCCACAAAGAATTGTTACAGGTTATAGAATGGTAATTGATTTTAAAAAATTAAATAAAGCAACTAGAAAAGATCATTACCCTTTGCCTTTTATTGATCAAATGCTTGAAATATTATCTAAGCACACACACTTTGCTTCCTTGATGGATATTCTGGCTTTTCACAAATACCCGTTTCTCAACCTGATCAAGAAAAGACCACTTTTACTTGTCCCTTTGGAACTTATGCTTATAGACGTATGCCTTTCGGTTTATGTAATGAACCTGCTACCTTTCAAAGATGTATGACTGCTATATTCTCTGACTTTTGTGAAAAGATTGTTGAGGTTTTCATGGATGATTTCTCAGTTTATGGGAAGTCTTTTGATGATTGTTTAAGCAATATTGATCGAGTTTTGCAGAGGTGTGAACAAACAAATCTTGTCTTGAATTGGGAGAAGTGCCACTTTATGGTTAATGAAGGCATTGTTTTGGGTCATAAAATTTCTAAATCTTGTCTTGAATTGGGAGAAGTGCCACTTTATGGTTAATGAAGGCATTGTTTTGGGTCATAAAATTTCTGAAAGAGGTATTGAAGTGGATCAAGCTAAGGTTGATGCAATTGAGAAAATGCCATGTCCTAAAGATATAAAAGGTATTCATAGCTTCTTAGGTCATGCTAGTTTCTATAGGAGATTTATTAAAGACTTCTCTAAAATTTCCAGGCCTCTCACGAATCTATTGCAAAAGGATATTCCTTTTTGTTTTTGATGATGATTGTTTAGAAGCCTTTGAAACACTCAAGAAAGCCTTAATTTCTGGACCTATTGTTCAACCACCTAATTGGAACTTGCCCTTTTGAAATAATGTGTGATGCTAGTGATTATGCTATTGGTACTATTCTAGGACAAAGAGTTGATAAGAAATTGAATGTTATTCATTATGCTAGTAAAACTCTAGACAGTGCTCAACGAAATTATGCTACTACTGAAAAAGAATTCTTAGTAGTGGTGTTTGCTTGTGACAAATTTAGACCCTATATTGTTGATTCCAAAGTCACTATTCACACCGATCATGTTGCTATTAAATATCTTATGGAAAAGAAAGATGCTAAACCTAGACTTATTAGATGGGTTCTCTTGTTACAAGAATTTGATTTACATATTATTGATAGAAAAGGAGCTGAGAACCCAGTAGCTGATAATTTATGTAGGCTTGAAAATGTGCCTGATGACCCACTACCTATTGATGATAGCTTTCTGGATGAGTAGTTAGCTGCAATAAATGTTGCTCATAATACTCCATGGTATGCTGACTATGCTAGTTACATTATTGCTAAATATTTAGCACCTAGCTTTACATCCCAACAAAAGAAAAAAATCTTCTATGATTTAAGACATTAATTCTAGGATGACCCACATCTTTATAAAGAAGGAGTAGATGGTATTATTAGACGTTGTGTACCTGAGCATGAACAGGGACAAATCCTACGGAAATGTCACTCCGAAGCTTATGGAGGACATCATGCTGGAGATAGAACTGCTCACAAGGTATTGCAATCTGGATTTTATTGGGCCTCTTCAAGGATGCCCATAAGTTTGTCTTATCTTGTGATTAATGTCAAAGGATAGGTAATATCAGTAAGCGTCAAGAAATGCCTATGAATTATTCTCTTGCTGTTGAACCATTTGATGTTTGGGGATTTGATTATATGGGACCTTTTCCTTCCTCTAATGGGTATACACATATTTTGGTTGATGTTGATTATGTTACTAAATGGGTAGAAGCTATTCCAACCAGTAGTGTTGATCACAACACCTCTATTAAAATGCTTAAGGAAGTCAATTTCCCAAGGTTTGGTGTCCCTAGTTATTTAATGACTGATGGTGGTTCACACTTTATTCATGGTGCTTTCCGTAAAATGCTTGCCAGGTATGATGTTAACCATAGAATTGCATCACCTTATCATCCTCAGTCTAGTGGTCAAGTTGAACTTAGCAATAGAGAGATAAAATTAATTTTGCAAAAGACTGTCAATAGGTCCAGGAAGAATTGGTCTAAGAAATTAGATGATGCACTTTGGGCTTATAGAACAGCATATAAAAATCTTATGGGTATGTCTCCTTATAAAATGGTTTATGGAAAAGCTTACTGGGCCATCAAAGAGCTCAACTATGATTTCAAACTTCCCCGAAAAAGGGTTTCCCCCCGCTTTGTATTACAAAGAAACCATCTGATACATCCAAAGATAGGTGCTAGGCGGACGCAGCACAATCACACCCAAAAGAAACGAAAGAGAAGCAACAAGAGAACAAAATGCCGACAACGGTGGATCGGTGGAAACGAAGAAGCTTCACGACCACTGCGCCCGCCGAAGATCTTCCACCATGCTCCAAGGCTCCGAAGCACCAGTACCAATCAACACCTCCAAGAAGGACCGCGGCAATGACGACGCTGCTGCCAAGGGTTTCCCCCGGTACGCGATGAGGCGAGAGGAAGGGTCGCCACCGACGCCCTCCAGGAAGGTCCGGCGACAGCCATCGGTGTCGCCGCGTCGGTGTCGGACAGGACGATAGGGGTTTCCCCCGATCCCAACCTTCACCTTGGATGCTCCAGAGCCTGCCACCAAACCGACCACCATCTTGCGCCACCATGGTCATGAAGCCTCCATGCCGTCTCACCACGGCACCATGAAGTGAGGCCTGCACAACGGGGAATAGGAGCTGGGACTAGGGGCCGCAGCACCGTCGGCACGCGGGAGGGCACAACCTCCATCGTCAACGACCATAGCCGACCGGACACAATAGCAGGAGCATACCAGGCCCGTGGGCCCACAGGCCCGGCCGGGATCTCCGTGCCCATAAAGCTCCCGCCATCGCGCTGCAGCAGGCACGCCGTTGGCGTCACCGCCCCCCGTCCGAGCTGCTCCTCCTCCCCACCACACAGACAACAACGAAGCCATGCCGGGGGTCGGCCCGCTAGGACCCAGATGGGGCCCATAGGGCCCAGATCTGGGCCTGGGGCGCGCCGGCCAACCTGCGCCACCACGCCATCTCGCCACCAAGGAGCCGCACCACCACCTCGCGTGCCGCCGGCCACTGCCGCTGGGTCGCCGGGCCGTCATCGAGCCGAGGAGCACCGTCGGCGCCCCCATGCCCCATCCAGTGAGCCGCCGCGCGGGGACAGGTAGGCCCCGTCGCCGCCAACACCACCCGGCGAAGCGCCAGGGGCGCCCGTCAGCGGTGGCATGGAGGGAAGGCGAAAGGGGGGCGATCGAAGGTGGAGGGGCTCGGGCCGCCCCGGCCACCTCCCGGGGAGGTGGCATAGGGCGGATCCGAG
>NC_041393.1:387150652-387167395 GCF_002162155.2 Triticum dicoccoides | reverse complement strand
GAAGGCCGACGGCGGCGGGGGGAGAGAGGGAGGAAACCTAGCTCACGGTAGCGGGTGGGCCTTCCCTCCATATGATTTCAAACATGCTGGTGAAAAGAGGTTATTTGATATTAGATCATTAGATGAATGGAGAACCCAAGCTTATGAAAATGCAAAATTATTCAAAGAAAAAGTTAAAAGATGGCTTGACAAAAGAATCCAAAAGTGTGAGTTTAAAGTCAAAAAATATGTTCTTTTGTACAACTCTCATTTCAGATTCTTTGCAGGTAAACTCCTCTCAAAATGGGAAGGCCCCTATGTTATCGAGGAGGTTTATCGGTCTGGAGCCATCAAAATAAATAATTCAGAAGGTACTAACCCGAAAGTTGTTAATGGGAAACGAATAAAACATTATGTCTCAAGTACGTCCATTAATGTTGAAAGCAATATTATCCAAACTTTGACAACGGAAGAACACATAAAAGAGTCCTTCCAAAACACTCCAAAAACGTGAAAATAAGGAGGTATGTGATATGGTAAGTAAAAGGACTCCGAAAAATCTGCAAAAATATTTTTTATTAGTTTTGGAATATTTAAAAAAATTGGAAATAAAGAAACTTCCAGGAAGCGTACGCTGGTGGGCACAAGACACCAGGGCGCACCTGGGACACCTCTCGGAATCCGTTTTTCTTCCGTATGCTTGTTCTGCAAGATAAAAAATCTATGTATACTTCCCGAACCTGTTACCACCGTATCGCGAAGAAATCCTCTGTTCAGCTAGGCCAACATCATGTCTTTTTCACCTTTCAATAATGGAGAAGCAGACCCAAGGGTAGTTCAAGAGGATCTAAGGAGAGATGAAGCTGGAGATGCTCCTATGGAGGAAGAGGAGGGAGACCCCTTTGGAGTTCACTCTCCGGCCTCCGAGAGAGGCACACTATCCGGCATCTCTGCTCACCCAAATCCTCATCAAGCCATGGGATCTTCAAACTATCAAGCAAGCCTAGAAGTGCAAGAAGAACTCCCTCCGAGGAGGCCTTTACACAGGTTACTTTTAGTAATTTGATTCACAATTATGGGTTCGAGAATACTTCTCGTAGGCACCTACCGTCCAATTGGGACATATCTTGGCCAAGAGAAACCAGTGCAGGAACAAAACCGTGGGGCCCGGAGAATAAACACATAATGGCTGAGGTGAAGAAAAATAGTGAATTAATCCATTAAGCCCTTCAGGAAATTCAAGGTTTGAGGGATCTACTCGTGGTTATTTTGGAGAATACTACTTCATCACCAACATCATCTTCTTCACCACCAAAAGAGAACTGAGTATCGGGTATGGGCACTCCCCTTGGATTCCCCAAAGCTTGGGGGAGGTACCCGGTATCATATCATCCCACTATCTTTTTGCATTTACTTATTTTAGTTCAATCTTTTGCTTGAGATAAATAAAAGTTTAGTCAATCCTTTCTTCTTTGAGAGTTTGCTTAGTGATCTATCCTTGTAATCGTGTGCCGGTTATATAATAAAGTTTAGTTTGAGTTTTTGCTTTCTTTACTTTCATGTTGCAAATAAAAGAAAAAGGAATAAGAAAGAAAAGAGAGAAAGAAAATAAATGAAAGAAAGGAAATAAATCAAGAAGATCATATACTAATCCTATGGTAGGTGATGACACCACATAAGGAAAAGTATGGGTAGGAAATTTTATTATAGATTGAAAAACATAGCATTAGTCAATGATGCAACTCGTGAAAGAATTAATAAGGGAAGAGAATCTTCACATGTAAATATACTATCCTATAAATCTTTTGTGATTGTGAGCCCTCGTCAAAATATTATATGCCAAAGTTGTTGACGTTGGACAAGGAAGACAACTTAATGGTTTATGTTTGTTTATATTCACATAGAACTCATATTGTCATAGATCCTTTAACATGTGTTGCTTGCCCCCTATCTTTGCTAATCGAAAATTCCGCACTAAGTAGAGATACTACTTGTGCATCCAAAAAACCCTTAAACCCAAATCTTATTTTCAAGAGCCCACCATACCTACCTATGGATTGAGCAAGATCCTTCAAGTAAGTTGTCATCGGTGCAAAAGGGCAATAAAAACTGCTTCTAAAAGTGTGAGGTCATTTAGTGCAATAAAAAATTGAGCATTGCACGAACTTGTGATGGTGAAGAATAAAAGCGACAGGCTGCATAATAAATTTCACTATCACAAGGGGCAATGTAACGTGACGTTCTTTTGCACTAAGGGGTCGAGCATACAAACAAATAAGCGCATGGAAACCTCTGCTTCCCTCTGCGAAGGGCCTATCTTTTACTTTTCATGTATTTACTTTTATGCAAAGAGTCAAAGTTTTCCTCCTATCCCTTTTTATTTTTCTCCTTTGGCAAGCATCATGTGGTGAGGAAAGATCTAGGCACATATGTCCGGTTGAATATAGATAGCATAAGTTATTATTGTTGACATCACCCTTGAGGTGAGTATGTTGGGAGGCAAAACAATAAGCCCCTATCTTTCTATGTGTCCAGTTGAAACGTTTTGCTCGTGTGTATGAGGTTAGTGTAAGCAATCATAGAAGACTATATGATGGTTGAGTATGTGGACTTGCCTAAAGGCTCCGACACGTGACCCTTCCTGAAAAGATGATGAATTGTAGTTGCAAAAGTTGACTGAGAACATAGTTTGTTGGTTTTTAATAGAGTTTTTGCTTTATACTTCAATGGTGTGATGAATTGTCACTTATTCATGGGAAGTTTATGACAAAAGTTCTATGATAAAAAGTCTTATGTTTAATTTTGTTGTTTTTATAATAATTAACATGATGCTTCTATGTACGTATTTTGTTTTTATCGACACCTCTCTCTCTCTAAGCATGTGGACATGTTTTCCGATTTCGGTTTTCGCTTAAGGACAAGCGAGGTCTAAGCTTGGGGAAGTTGATACGTCCATTTTGCATCATGTTTTATTACTGTTATTTATAATGTTTTTATCCATAATAATGCTTTTTGGAGTAATTCTAATGCCTTTTCTCTCATAATATGCAAGGTATACACAAAGAGGGAGAATTCCGACAGCTGGAAATCTGAACCTAAAAAAGCTACGTTAGGCTACCTATTCTGCACAACTTCAAATGAGCTAAAACTTCACGAGGATTTTTTATGGATTATATAAGAATTGTTGGAGCAAATAACTACCAGAGGGGGCCCACCAGGTGGGCACAACCCACCTGGGTGTGCTAGGGAGCCCAGGCGCGCCCTCGTGGGTTGTGCTCACCCAGGCCCACCTCTGGTGCCCATCTTCTGGTATATAAGTCATTTTGACCTAGAAAAAAAATAAAGAGATGACTTTCGAGATGGAGCGCCGCCGTCTCAAGGCGAAACTTGGGGAGGAACATTTTGCCCTCCAGCGGAGCGATTCCGCCGGGGGAACTTCCCTCCCGGAGGGGGAAATCATCGTCATCATCATCACCAACAAGTCTCCCATATTGGGGAGGGCAATCTCCATCAACATCTTCAACAACACCATCTCATCTCAAACCCTAGTTCATCTCTTGTGTTCAATCTTGTTACGGAAGTATAGGTTGGTGCTTGTGGGTGACTAGTAGTGTTGATTACATCTTGTAGTTGATTACTATATGGTTTATTTGGTGGAAGATTATATGTTCAGATCCAATATGCTATTTAATACCCCTCTGATCTTGAGCATGATTATTATTTATGAGTAGTCACTTTTGTTCTTGAGGTCACGGGAGAAATCATGTTGCAAGTAATCATGTGAATTCGATATGTGTTCGATATTTTGATAGTATGGATGTTGTGATCCCTTAGTGGTGTCATGTGAACGTCGACTACATGGCACTTCACCATATTTGGGCCTAAGGGAATGCATTTTGGAGTAGCAATTAGATGATGGGTTGCCAGAGTGACAAAAGCTTAAACCCCAGTTTATGCGCTATTCCGTAAGGGACCGATTGGATCCAAAAGTTTAATGATATGGTTAGAATTTATTCTTAATACTTTTATCGTAGTTGCAGATGCTTGCGGGAGGATTAATCGTAAGTAGGAGCTTTGTTCAAGTAAGAACAGCACGTAGGCACCGGTCCACCCACATATCAAATTATCAAAGTACTGAACATGAATTAAACCAACATGATGAAAGTGACTAGATGAAATTCCCGTGTACCCACAAGAACGCTTTGCTTATTATAAGAGACCGTTTTGGCCTGTTCTTTGCCTCAAAGGATTGGGCTACCTTGCTGCACTTTTTTTACTACTATCGTTACTTGCTCGTTACAAATTATCTTGCTATCAAACTACTCCACTGCTTACAATTTCAGCACTTGCAGATATTACCTTACTGAAAACCACTTGTCATTTCCTTTTGCTCCTCGTTGGGTTCGACACTTTTACTTATTGAAAAGAGCTACAATTGATCCCCAATACTTGTGGGTCATCAGTGGCCGGCCTCCTCCTCCCCTCCTTTATATACGAGGGCAGGGGGCACCCCAAAGCACAACAGTTGTTCTCTTAGCCGTGTGCGGTGCCCCCCTCCATAGTTTACTCCTCCGGTCATAGTGTCGTAGTGCTTAGGCAAAGCCCTGTGCGGATCACATCACCATCACCGTCACCATGCCATCATGCTAACGAAATTCTCCCTCGCCCCTCTGCTGGATCAAGAGTTCGAGGGACGTCATCGAGCTGAACGTGTGCAAAACTCGGAGGTGTCATACGTTTGGTACTAGATCGGTTGGATCGTGAAGACGTTCGACTACATCAACTGCGTTAACCTAACGCTTCTGCTTTTGGTCTACGAGGGTACGTGGATACACTCTCCCCCTCTCATTGCTATGCATCTCCTAGATAGATCTTGCGTGATCGTAGGAATTTTTTTGAAATTGCATGCTACGTTCCCCAACAGTGGCATCTGAGCCAGGTCTATGCGTAGATGGTATGCACGAGTAGAACACAAAGAGTTGTGGGCAACAATAGTCATACTGCTTACCACCAATGTCTTATTTTGATTCGGCGGTATTGTTGGATGAAGCGGCCCGGACCAACCTTAGTTGACCATGTTCATGAGACCGGTTCCACCGACAGACATGCAACTTGTTTTGCATAAATGTGGCTAGCGGGTGTCTGTTTCTCCAACTTTAGTTGATTCGAATTTGACTATGGCCGGTCCTTGAAGGTTAAAACAACACACTTGACGAAAAATTGTTGTGGTTTTGATGCGTAGGTAAGAACGGTTCTTGCTAGAAGCCCGTAGCAGCCACGTAAAACTTGCAACAACAAAGTAGAGGACATCTAACTTGTTTTTGCAGGGCATGTTGTGATATGATATGGTCAAGACATGATGTGATATAAGTTATAGTATGAGATGATCATGTTTTGTAGAAGTTATCGGCAACTGGCAGGAGCCTTATGGTTGTCGCTTTATTGTATGAAATGCAATCGCCATGTAACGCTATGATGGAGATCAAGGTGTCAAGCCGGTGGCAATGGATATCATGATGGTGCTTTGGAGATGGAGATCAAAGGCACAAGATGATGATGGCCATATCATGTCATATATTTTGATTGCATGTGATCTTTATCTTTTATGCATCTTATTTTGCTTAGTATGGCGGTAGCATTATAAGATGACCCCTCACTAAATTTCAAGGTATTAGTGTTCTCCCTGAGTATGCACCGTTGCGACAGTTCGTCGTGCTGAGACATCACGTGATGATCGGGTGTGATAAGCTCTATGTTCACATACAACGGGTGCAAGACAATTTTGCACGTGCAGAATACTCGGGTTAAACTTGACGAGCCTAGCATATGCAGATATGGCCTTGGAACACTGAGACCAAAAGGTCGAACATGAATCATATAGTATACATGATCAACATAGAGATGTTCACCATTGAAAACTACTCCATCTCACGTGATGATCGGACATGGTTTAGTTGATATGGATCACGTGATCATTCAGATGACTAGAGGGATGTCTATCTAAGTGGGAGTTCTTAAGTAATATGATTAATTGAACTTAAATTTATCATGAACTTAGTCCTGATAGTTTTTGCATATCTATGTTGTTGTAGATCAATGACCCGTGCTACCGTTCCCTTGAATTTTAATGCGTTCCTAGATAAAGCTAAGTTGAAAGATGATGGTAGCAATTACACAGACTAGTGTTGGGGAACGTAGTAATTTCAAAAAATTCCTACGCACACGCAAGATCATGGTGATGCATAGCAACAAGAGGGGAGAGTGTCGTCCACATACCCTCGTAGACCGCAAGCGGAAGCGTTATGACAATGTGGTTGACGTAGTCGTACGTCTTCACGATCGACCGATCCTAGTACCGAACGTACGACACCTCCGCGATCTGCACACGTTCAGCTCGGTGATGTCCCATGAACTCACGATCCAGTAGAGATTCGAGGGAGAGTTCCGTCAGCACGACGGCATGATGACGGTGTTGATGAAGATACCGACGCAAGGCTTCGCTTAAGCACCGCTACGATATGACCGAGGTGGATTATGGTGGAGGGGGCACCACACACGGCTAAAGATCAATGATCAACTTGTGTGTCTTGGGGTGCCCCCCCGCCCTCGTATATCAAGGAGCTAGGGGGGAGGCGGCCGGCCAGGAGGAGGGCACGCCAAGGGGGGAGTCCTACTCCCACCGGCAGTAGGACTCCTCCTTTCCTAGTAGGAATAGGAGAAGGGGGAAGGAGGAGAGAGGGGGGAGGAAAGGGGGGCGCTGCCCCCCCCCCTTGTCCAATTCGGACTAGAGGGGGAGGGGCGCACGTCCCTGCCTTGGACGCCCCTCCTCTTCTCCACTAAGGCCCAATAGGCCCATTATACTCCCCGGGGGGTTCCGGTAACCCCCCGGTACTCCGATATATGTCTGAACTTGCCCGGAACACTTTCGAAGTCCAAACATAGTCATCCAATATATCGATCTTTATGTCTCAACCATTTCGAGACTCCTCGTCATGTCCCTGATCATATCCAGGGCTCCAAACTACCTTCGGTACATCAAAACACATAAACTCATAATACCGATCATCACCGAATGTTAAGCGTGCGGACCCTACGGGTTCGAGAACTATGTAGACAGGACTGAGACACGTCTCCGGTCAATAACCAATAGCGGAACCTGGATGCTCATATTGGCTCCTACATATTCTATGAAGATCTTTATCGGTCAAACCGCATAACAATATACGTTGTTCCCTTTGTCATTGGTATGTTACTTGCCCGAGATTCGATCGTCAGTATCTCAATACCTAGCTCAATCTCGTTACCGGCAAGTTTCTTTACTCATTCCGTAATGCATCATCCCGCAACTAACTCATTAGTCACATTGCTTGCAAGGCTTGTAGTGATGTGCATTACCGAGAGGGCCCAGAGATACCTCTCCGACAATCAGAGTGACAAATCCTAATCTTGATCTATGCCAACTCAACAAGTACCATCGGAGACACCTGTAGAGCACCTTTATAATCACCCAGTTACGTTGTGACGTTTGGTAGCACACAAAGTGTTTCTCCGGTATTCGGGAGTTGCATAATCTCATAGTCATAGGAACATGTATAAGTCATGAAGAAAGCAATAGCAATGTACTAAACGATCAAATGCTAAGCTAACGGAATGGGTCAAGTCAATCACATCATTCTCTAATGATGTGATCCCGTTAATCAAATGACAACTCATGTCAATGGCTAGGAAACTTAACCATCTTTGATTCAACGAGCTAGTCAAGTAGAGGCATACTAGTGACACCTCTGTTTGTCTATGTATTCACACATGTACTAAGTTTCCAGTTAATACAATTCTAGCATGAATGATAAACATTTATCATGATATAAGGAAATATAAATGACAACTTTATTATTGCCTCTAGGGCATATTTCCTTCAACTGGGTCCCTAACTTGAGGATTATCCTCATTGCTGCACAGAAGAATTACGTCCTAGAAGCACCGCTAGGTGCAAGACCCGTTGTAGGAGCAACTCCAGACATTATGAACGTCTATCAAACTAAAGCTAATGACTACTCGATAGTTCAGTGTGCCATGCTTTCCGGCTTAGAATCGGTACTTCAAAGACGTTTTGAACATCATGGAGCATATGAGATGTTCCAAGAGTTGAAGTTGATATTTCAAGCAAATGCCCGAGTTGAGAGATATGAAGTCTCCAACAAGTTCTATAGCTGCAAAATGGAGGAGAACAGTTCTGTCAGTGAACACATACTCAGAATGTCTAGGTACCATAACCACTTGACTCAGTTGGGAGTTAATCTTCCTGATGTTAGTGTAATTGACAGAGTTCTTCAATCACTGCTACCAAGCTATAAAGGCTTCGTGATGAACTATAACATGCAAGGGATGAAAAATACAATTCCCGAGCTCTTCGCGATGCTTAAGGCTGCGGATGTAGAAATCTAGAAGGAGCATCAAGTGTTGATGGTTAGCAAGACCACTAGTTTCAAGAAAAAGGGCAAAGGGAAGAAGGGGAACTTCAAGAAGAATAGCAAGCAAGTTGCTACTCAAGGGAAGAAGCCCAAGTCTGTACCTAAGCCTGAAACTGAGTGCTTCTACTGCAAAGGGACTGGTCACTGGAAGTGCAACTGCCCCAAGTATTTGGCAGATAAGAAGGATGGCAAAGCGAAAGGTATATTTGATATACATGTCATTGGTGTGTATCTTACTAATGCTTGTAGTAGTGCCTCGGTATTTGATACTGGTTTTGTTCCTCCTATTTGCAACTCGAAACAGGGGCTACGGATTAAATGAAGATTGGCTAAGGACGAGGTGACAGTGCACGTCGGAAATGGTTCCAAGGTCGATGTGATCGTTGTCGGCACGCTACCTCTACATCTACCTTCGGGATTAGTTTTAGACCTGAATAATTGTTATTTGGTGCCAGCATTGAGCATGAACATTATATCTGGATCTTGTTTGATGCGAGACGGTTATTCATTTAAATCAGAGAATAATGGTTGTTCTATTTATATGAGTAATATCTTTTATGGTCATGCACCCTTGATGAGTGGTCTATCTTGTTGAATATCGATCATAGTGATACACATATTCATAATATTGAAGCCAAAAGATGCAAAGTTAATAATGATAGTGCAACTTATTTATGGCACTACCGTTTAGGTCATATTGGTGTAAAGCGCATGAAGAAACTCCATGCTGATGGGCTTTTGGAATCACTTGATTATGAATCACTTGATGCTTGTGAACCATGCCTCATGGGAAAGATGACTAAGACTCCGTTCTCCGGAACAATGGAGCGAGCCACTAACTTATTGGAAATAATACATATGATGTATGCGGTCCGATGAGTGTTGAGGCTCGCGGCGGGTATTGTTATTTTCTAACCTTCACAGATGATTTGAGCAGATATGGGTATATCTACTTAATGAAACATAAGTCTGAAACATTTGAAAAGTTCAAAGAATTTCAGAGTGAATTGGAAAATAATCATAACAAGAAAATAAAGTTTCTACGATCTGATCGCGGAGGCAAATGTTTGAGTTACGAGTTTGGTCTTCATTTGAAACAATGTGGAATACTTTCGCAACTCACGCCACCTGGAACACCATAGCGTAATGGTGTGTCCGAACGTTGTAACCGTACTTTATTAGATATGGTGCGACCTATGATGTCTCTTACCGATTTACCACTATCATTTTGGGGTTATGCTTTAGAGACGATTGCATTCATGTTAAATAGGGCACCATCTAAATCCGTTGGGACGACACCATATGAAATGTGGTTTGGCAAGAAACCTAAGCCGTCGTTTCTTAAAGTTTGGGGTTGCGATGCTTATGTGAAAAAACTTCAACCTGATAAGCTTGAAACCAAATTGGAGAAATGTGTCTTCATAGGATACCCAAAAGAAACTGTTGGGTACACCTTCTATCACAAATCTGAAGGCAAGATATTTGTTGCTAAGAATGGATCCTTTCTAGAGAAGGAGTTTATCTCGAAAGAAGTGAGTGGGAGGAAAGTAGAACTTGATGACGCTGACGGTAATGTTACTGTCTACAAAGCTCTACTTGTTGCGAAAGGTTTTCGACAAGTTCAAGGAGTTGACTACGATGAGACTTTCTCACCTGTAGTGATGCTTAAGTCTGTCTGAATCATGTTAGCAATTGCCGCATTTTATGATTATGAAATTTGGCAAATGGATGTCAAAACCGCATTCCTTAATGGATTTCTTAAAGAAGAGTTGTATATGATGCAACCAGAAGGTTTTTTCAATCCTAAGGGTGCTAACAAAGTGTGCAAGCTCCAGCGATCCATTTATGGACTGGTGCAAGCCTCTAGGAGTTGGATTATACACTTTGATAATGTGATCAAAGCATATGGTTTTATACAGACTTTTGGAGAAGCCTATATTTACAAGAAAGTGAGTGGGAGATCTGTAGCATTTCTAATATTATATGCGGATGACATATTGTTGATTGGAAATAACACAAAATTTCTGGATATCATAAAAGGATAATTGAATAAGAATTTTTCAATGAAAGACCTCGGTGAAGCTGCTTATATATTGGGCATCAAGCTCTATGGAGATAGATCAAGACACTTAATTGGACTTTCACAAAGCACATACCTTGATAAAGTTTTGGAGAAGTTCAAAATGGATCAGTGAAAGAAAGGGTTCTTGCCTATGTTACAAGGTGTGAAGTTGAGTCAGACTCAATGCCCTACCACTGAAGAAGATAGAGAGAAAATGAAAGTCATTCCCTATGCATCAGCCATAGGTTCTATCATGTATGCAATGTTGTGTACCAGACCTGATGTGTGCCTAGCTATAAGTTTAGTAGGAAGGTACCAAAGTAATCCAGGAGTGGATCACTGGATAGCGGTCAAGAACATCCTGAAATACCTGAAAAGGACTAAGGATATGTTTCTCGTTTATGGAGGTGACAAAGAGCTTGTCATAAATGGTTACGTCGATGCAAGCTTTGACACTGATCCAGATGACTCTAAGTCACAAACCTGATATGTATTTATATTGAATGGTGGAGTTGTCAGTTGGTGCAGTTCCAAGCAGAGCGTCGTGGCGGGATCTACATGTGAAGCGGAGTACATAGCTGCTTCGGAAGCAGCAAATGAAGGAGTCTGGATGAAGGAGTTCATATCCTATCTAGGTGTAATACCTAGTGCATCGGGTCCAATGAAAATCTTTTGTGACAACACTGGAGCAATTGCCTTAGCGAAGGAATAAGATTTCACAAGAGAACCAAACACATAAAGAGACGCTTCAACTCCATCCACGATCGAGTCAAGGAGGGAGACATAGAGATTTGCAAAATACATATGGATCTGAATGTTGCAGACCCGTTGACTAAGCCTCTTCCATGAGCAAAACATGATCAGCACCAAGACTCCATGGGTGTTAGAATCATTACAATGTAATCTAGATTATTGACTCTAGTGCAAGTGGAAGACTGAAGGAAATATGCCCTAGAGGCAATAATAAAGTTGTTATTTATATTTCCTTATATCATGATAAATGTTTATTATTCATGCTAGAATTGTATTAACTGGAAACTTAGTACATGTGTTAATACATAGACAAAACAGAGTGTCCCTAGTATGCCTCTACTTGACTAGCTCGTTAATCAAAGATGGTTAAGTTTCCTGACCATACACATGTGTTGTCATTTGATGAACGGGATCACACCATTAGAGAATGATGTGATGGACAAGACCCATCCGTTAGCTTAGCATAATGATCATTAAGTTTTATTGCTACTGCTTTCTTCATGACTTATACATATTCCTCTGACTATGAGATTATGCAACTCCCGGATACCGGAGGAACACCTTGAGTGCTATCAAACGTCACAACGTAACTGGGTGATTATAAAGATGCTCTACAGGTGTCTCTGAAGGTGTTTGTTGAGTTGGCATAGATCAAGATTAGGATTTGTCACTCAGAGTATTGGAGAGGTATCTCTAGGCCCTCTCGGTAATGCACATCACTATAAGCCTTACAAGAAATGTAACTAATGAGTTAGTTGCGGGATGATGCATTACGAACGAGTATAGAGACTTGCCAGTAACGAGATTGAACTAGGTATAAGGATACCTACGGTCGAATCTCGGGCAAGTAACATACCGATGACAAAGGGAATAACGTATGTTGTTATTGCGGTTTGACTGATAAAGATCTTCGTAGAATATGTAGGAACCAATATGAGCATCCAGGTTCCGCTGTTGGTTATAGATCGGAGATGTGTCTCGGTCATGTCTACATAGTTCTTGAACCCGTAGGGTCCGCACGCTTAATGTTCGATGGCGATTTATATTATGAGTTATGTGTTTTGGTGACCGAAGATTGCTCGGAGTCCCGGATGAGATCACGGACATGACAAGGAGTCTCGAAATGGTCGAGAGGTAAAGATTGATATATTGGACGATAGTATTTGGACATCGGAATGGTTTTGGGACGTTTCAGATATTTATCGGAGTACTAGGGGTTACCGGACCCCCCCCCCCCTGAGGAAGTGATGGGCCTTCATGGGCCATAGGGGAGAAAGAGAGGGGAGCCCGCAAGGTGGCGCCCCCCCAAGGGAGTCCGAATTGGACAAGGGGGAGGGGGCGCGACCCCCTTTCCTCTTCCCCTCTCCCTCTCCCTCTCCTTCCCTTTTCCCCTCCGATGAGAAAGGAAAAAGATGGGGGGGGGGGCGAATCCTACTAGGAGTGGAGTCCTAGTAGGACCCCCCCTTGGCGCGCCCCCTTGGGGGTCGGCCTCCTCCTCCCCTCCTTTATATACGGGGGCAGGGGCCACCCCAAAGCACAACAGCTGTTTCTCTTAGCCGTGTGCGGTGCCTCCCTCCACAGTTTACTCCTTCGGTCATAGCGTCGTAGTGCTTAGGCGAAGCCCTGCGCGGATCATATCACCATCACCGTCACCACGCCGTCGCTGACGAAACTCTCCCTCGACCCTCTGCTGGATCAAGAGTTTGAGGGATGTCATTGAGCTGAACATGTGCAAAACTCGGAGGTGCCGTACGTTCGGTACTAGATCGGTTGGATTGTGAAGACGTTCACTACATCAACCGCGTTAACCTAATGCTTCCGCTTTCGGTCTACGAGGGTACGTGGGCACACTCTCCCGTTCTCGTTGCTATGCATCTCCTAGATAGATCTTGCGTGATCGTAGGAATTTTTTTGAAATTGCATGCTACGTTCCCCAACACGTCCTATATATCAATCTTTACCTCTCAATTATTTTGAGACTCCTTGTCATGTCCGTCATCTCATCCGAGACTCCGAACAACATTCGGTCACCAAATCACATAACTCATATGATACAAAATCGTCATCGAACGTTAAGCATGCGGACCCTATAGGTTCCAGAACTATGTAGACATGATCGAGACACCTCTCCGGTCAATAACCAATAGCGGAACCTGGATGCTCATATTGGTTCCTACATGTTCTATGAAGATCTTTATCGGTCGAACCGTAATGACAACATATGTTATTCCCTTTGTCCATCGGTATGTTACTTGCCCGAGATTCGATCGTCGGTATCTTCATACCTAGTTCAATCTCATTACCGGCAAGTCCCTTTACTTGTTCCGTAATACATCATCCCGCAACTAACTCATTAGTCACATTGCTTCCAAGGCTTCTTATGATGTGCATTATCGAGAGGGCCCAGAGATGCCTCTCCGATACGCGGTATGACAAGTCCTTATCTCGATCTATGCCAACCCAACAAACACCTTCGAAAATATAAACATTTATCATGATATAAGAAAATATAAACTAACAACTTTATTATTACCTGTAGGGCATATTTCCTTCACCTCTTTGTTCGATTTGAAGAAGGAAGCGGGTATCTCCAAGATGATTAATAGTTTACAGATTAATAAGATTAGCCGCTTGGTCAATGGGGTAGCACATTTAATTGCAAAGTTTTGCTTTGACAATAGATCAGATGGTATTCTTGTTAATGATGTTTCGCCCTGTGTAGTGAATTCTGTAATGAACGATTGTATCATCTCTTGTGATTAGTTAATATGGTGGTGTTCAAAAAACAAACAAACAAAATAACCACTCGCACCTTCAAGGCTTCAACCACATTTGATGGTAGTGTTGCCGATCATTCGAGTATGTTTTTACCAACCAATGAAATGTTTTCCCCAAGAAAGCGACCGGGAGAATATTGTTCAAATTTTCCTGCCACGACCATCGTTTGACACACCGAGCAATAGATTTGATCTTTAAATCCATGAGATGACACTCTTGCAAGCTCCCCTTCCAACACATACACACACCCACACGCACCCGCGCACACACACACCCCTCCCACCCACCACACATACATGCTGAGCAGGTGACTCGAGGCGGTAGGAAACAATGACCTTGCCAGACGGTGTGAGGAAAAAACTATGTTATTTTTACATGAGTTTGGCGCCTCTTTCTCATATCCTCATGGCGCCACTAATAAAGCCTATTCGTTTTTTACATGGTTTGTCGCCTCTTTCTCGTATTCTCTTGATGCGATTAATAAACTTGACGCCTCTTTCTTGTATTCTCTTAGCACCATGAATAGAACCTAGTTGCTTTTTACAGAGGTTTGACGCCTTCTTTGTTATCCGCGTGACACGTTTAATAACCTTTGGCATCCCCTTCTTGTATATTCCTTACGCAATTAATAACATATTGTTATTAATAACGTATAGTTGTTTTTACCTTGGTTTGGCACCACTTGTTTTTTGATCCTCGTGATACCATCATCATTAAAAAAAAAGCTATCGTAATGTGCTTTATTGATTTTAAATCACGGTTGTATCATTCATAAGAAGTCAAAAAGAAAGCCAGAGCTTTATTGACCCAATTACAATCAAACTTCTGCTGAAATGAAAACTAACCACTCAGTATATCTCATAAACTGTTCATTCACTTTTATAAGACAATGACTAAAGTCGACCTACCTAAACAGGTGTTGCCATCTATGCTATATAGAAGAAAAAGAAAAGAAAAAACAAACATGTTTGCCCAGATCACGTTTATAACCCCAACCCATCCGTTTGGGCCTGAACATGATTTTGCCCTAATGGAGTGAACAAAAGCAAATCCCTGCAAAAACCGAACAAATCCCGAATCCACCATATGCCTAAAAAAGCTAAACCAGCTGCCCTTAAAGAAAAGCGGAGAAAAAAGGGAGAAAACCTCTGGTCCACGAGGAGGAAAGCGGACACCCTTCTCTTCATCCGGCCAGACCTCCTGCTTCTCCGGCGGCCGGAGCGCCGGCGCGGTGAGCTCTCCTCTCCCTTCCCTTCTTTTTCTTCCGACCGTTCGCCGCCCCTCAAAACCCCCTTCTACCGCATCCCGCGCGGTGAGTATCCTCTAGCCAGAGATCCCTCGTCATCTTCCTCGTGGTCATACCTTCACTTTGCTCTCTGCCACCGATCTCATCCAAATCCACCCCTTCTTCCTTCCAGTTCGTAGTGGATTTGTTTGCCGCGTGGTGGAGTAGAGACCAGAAACAGTTTATTTTCCATAATTTTGGGTCTTCAGCGGAGCCCCCCAATGCCCCCACGTTAGCTAGGTCTGTCCCTGGCCTTATCCTTTTGGGAATGTCTTTTATTCTCCCGAATATTGGGAGTACATATGAACCCTCATGTACCATGTTAAAGATTGCTAGGCTGGAACTGATATTGCTGAACCTGCTTTTAGATATCTGAGTCTTTTTCTCGCAAAAAAGAGAGAAGATATCTGGGTCTTTGCCCACCTTTCTTTTGTTGCACCGCAAACATAAACCACAGTTTTATTTTCCACACCAGTTCAAAAGACGAGCACACAACTGGTTTCCGAACCAGTTAAGCGAAACAATTAATAACTCTCCTAACAAGGGAGCAGATTCGTGATCTGTTTGTCAGAATGGGCAGGATAATATCTTCTCTTCGTGTAAATGCAGACCATGATCCCGATTACAATATCTAGAGTCAACCAGTTTGATGCTGCGAGGCTTGATGTTGAGATGTCCGCCATGTTGAAAGAGCAGTTAGTCAAAGTATTCTCTTTGATGAAGGTACTTTCTCCAGTAATCATCTTGATTTGGGTGTTCCTCTCATGGCTTGCACATAAGTGCATGCTGCTTATAGCTTTCAGTCTTGATGTTTTTCATTGGTATCAGCCAGGACTCTTATTTCAGTACGAGCCTGAACTCGATGCGTTCCTCGAGTTCCTCATCTGGAGGTTCTCAATTTGGGTAGACAAGCCAACCCCAGGGAATGCACTCATGAACTTGAGGTATAGAGATGAACGGGCAGCACCCATCGCAGGAAAAGAGGGTATTTGACCATACAATTTTCTCTCAACTGTTGTCCGCTTTGTCTATGATATGTTTTTGTGCCTTTGTTATTGGTAATCGTGCTGATTAGAGTAGTAACATAAATTTGAATTGCTCTCAACAAGTCAATATAACTTAGATTGTTGTCAAGTGTGTACAGCTTGTAAGTACATTCTGATCTGTGCATCACCCTTGCATCAGAATACCCTTTTACTTACTTCAGTTAAGTCACGTTGAAGTTGGGTTGGGCCAGCATCGTTAGGTGTGAGCTTGTCTGCAGCTAACTCAGGGCGTGTGTGTTTTGGATTCTATAATATCCATTGAGCATAAACACAACGAAACATCCTATGATTGCACCTACAAAAATTCTCATTACCAGTAAAATAGTAGATTGTGATGTACCAAATCCCATCGCTGCCTCCTGTCCCATA
>NC_041393.1:387147491-387150642 GCF_002162155.2 Triticum dicoccoides | reverse complement strand
CATGTCCTTTGGGCGAACAATATACAGTGTGCAGATACATGTTGTGTGACACTTTCTATGTATCCTTTTCCCAGTGTATTCAATGTGAGAGGCACATTTGACGCTTATGATCTGAAGTGACCTCAGATATGAAGCAAAGGTGCATTTGCCCGAGAATCATTAAGCTCAGACATAAGCTTAAAGTATTTAGATGATAATTACCATTGGATAAAATATGTTGTTGAAAATCCTGTTGTCAGTGGCATATTAATGTTTTGATCAGTTAGGAAACTATATTTCAACCAAATCAACCTGAAAGGCTTTCTCATGTTTATACCCAACTAGCTCAGGAAGTTTACGTTATTAATTCACCATCTGAGTATGAGTGGTGACAAGTACCAGAGGGGAAGGCCTACTTGGTGCCTTTTTTCTTTTGCCACTCATTGCCTCATTGTTGTTGCACCTGGTTGCCTTCATTTTTGGGTTTGGCATCGAGTTCCAGATCGTACCCCAGTGATACAACTTCCTCATCTCTGCTGAGCACAAACCAACACACTTAAGCCCCCCAATTAGAAACGATCAGTTGAACAAAGAAGCAATTTTGATGTGGTAAAAGTTTAGGAGGGAGGGCCAAAGACTCACGAGACTGCCCTTAGACAACCCCTTCCTGGACGATGCAGTTGGAGTAGATGCCAATGGGCTCGTGAGCATTCAGTCAGGGCAATGAGTTGGCATGATGACATGCTTATAGCCTCTGCCGTTGCTAGCTGTGGCAGATTGTCTATGACATGGGGGGTGTACAGGGTTTGGAGGGGAGAGTTAGTTGAAGCAGTCCCTGGTTTGGACTTTGGGTGAAAGCAAAAATGTCTTCTGGTGGGGATTAAGGACGGAAAGTTGAAGAAGTAATGGAAAATCATGAACATATTACATTGAAGCAGGTTAAAGAATCAAGTACGTTGGGAATGAGGGTTAATCCTAGATTGCAATCTAAGTGGAGGGCAAATAATTGATTTCCCTTTGTTAACTGTTAACGGTTTAGCTACTTGATTATTTGTAATATTATCTGAGCAATAACTGATGAATTCCACACATTTTTCAGTCAGAACAGGTTTGGAAGGACCTGGACTTTCAGTTTCTCAAAAGATCTTGTACTGTATTAGCACTGTTGGTGGCCAATACTTACTGTCCCGATTGCAATCTTTTTCTGCTTTCCGTCGATGGGGTGATTCTGAACAGGTTACTTTTCGAAAATTACTTGTGGAAACTTCAAATCCTTTTTATCATGCTAATAACCCCTGTTCTGTATCACAGAGACCACTAGCACGTCGTGCTTGGGGCTTGGTGCAGCATGCTGAAGGACTATACAGAGCTGTTTCATTCTTTAATCTGTTGTCATTTCTTTATGGTGGAAGGTATCATTTCTCTACCTCTTTAATTATGTTCATTAGAGCATCTACGGCCGCGGACAGCAAATTCGGGCTTCAAACGCCTACAGGCGTGTCCGCGGGCAGTGACCGGTCACACCTCAAATTAGCACTTCTGGATCCAGATACCTCATTCTTGAAACCTTAAATCCATACAAAACATGCAAACGAGGAAATCCACGTACTATGTGGATCAAATAACATATACTACCCTAATCCTCGTCGGGGATGTCGACTATCTCCGTGCCCGGCTCCGGGTACATGGGCGGCAGGCGTAACTCCGCGTCGGCCTCTGCCTCCTTCTCCGCGTCAAGTTCGGCGAAAAGCGCGTCGGTCACCACCCGTTCCTGCTGGATGAACTGCCGGTTGGCCTCGACATAGGCCTCGTCCTCCTCTGGATCCTCCACCTGAACCGGCTGCTGCTCCTCTTCTTCCTCCTCCTTCTCCGGATCCGACGAGTCCGGAGGCAGGTCGGCTGCGATGCGGGCGGCGCGCCTTGCCCGGATCTCCTCCTCGATCTGGAAGCGGCGCTCCGGTGTCAGCATAGCGTAGGTGGTCTTCTTTTGCCGGGCAATGTCGGACGGCAGGGAAGAGCGGGGTGGAGACGGAGAGCAAAGTGCTCGGGGTGGTGGCGGCGCGGAGAGGGAGAAGAGGTTGTGGCTAGGGTTGGGGACGCCGGCCGGCTTAAATAGCCGGACTTTGGCCTCGGGCGGCGAGCCAGAGCGGCGCCACGCGGCGTTCACACCCCCACCGGAGGAGATGCCAGTCGGACTGTTGGGTTTCCGGACGATTCCGTGTGGGACCTGGCCGTCGGTCCGACGTGGTGGATGCGCCCGGTCGCGCCTGCGCCTTCCCATATCTGGGCTGGATATGAGGGGTGCTTGTCAGCCCGGGCGTTTGAGGCGCCCGTCTGGGTCGGTGTTTTTTGACCGGTCATTGACCGGGCTGTCTGCCTGGGCATATGAGGGGGGTTTAGGGTTCCCGGCTGTAGATGCTCTTTGTATATTCTGGGATTATGTTAACACAGAAGATATATTTTTGCATTGAGGAACAGTTTTAGTATTGTGAACATAGGCAGGCCACTAAGATTATACACGACATCATGTACTTGAATGAGCTGGAATAGCATACTTAAAGAATTGGCTAGCCATTTAAGATCTTTTTTTTTTGAAAAAAAAAGCCATTTAAGATTTTATATGACCATCCTGCTGTTTTTTATTCATTGCAAATATGTTTTATTAGCTTTTCTGTGTATGTTTATACAGGTATAAAACTCTTGTGGAAAGGATTCTGAAAGCAAGACTTGTGTATGGGAGCCCCAATATGAACAGAGCCGTAAGCTTTGAGTACATGAATCGGCAGCTGGTCTGGAATGAGTTTTCGGTAAATCTCCTTTTGCATGTGCCTATCTGACAAATAGCTGGTAACTAGAAATTTCACTTATGCAGTGATGTATAATGAATTACACAGTACCTAGATGAAGGCTTTTGCATTTAGGGTATGCAAAATGACACCTTACATCTAGCTAATGTAGGTCACATATATTTCTGAAATTCTTGGGAAGTCCTAAACTTCTAATGTTCCTATCATATATAAAATGTAAATTTCTGTTAAGGATTAATAGTGAGAAAATCTATGATTAGTTCCATAGTTTAGTATTTCTACTCTAGCGGTAAATGTAGTTCATTTTACACTTACATGCATTCTGCATGTCTAATTAGTGTTATGTACCAAAATTACGGATGTAT
>NC_041393.1:387141494-387147196 GCF_002162155.2 Triticum dicoccoides | reverse complement strand
ACTTCTCTGTAAGTATCTAGTTATCCAACATTTTCTTATCCATCCAACTTTATACAGATGCTTGGGCTTGCTCGAATCCTGAGATAACATGTTTGATGGAACATTGATTGCATGCTTCCTATTCCCAATGGAATGAATCCAGATGCTAGAGCGTACAACTTCAAATGACTTGTTTGGTATTCAGTAGGACGTTTCATGGTGTTCTTCCAAATGGTGGCTAATATTGCTTACTTTGTGCAGGAAATGTTGCTTTTGCTTCTCCCCCTCTTAAATTCATCCTCAGTAAAGAAGTTCCTCCTTCCTTTCTCAAAGGATAAATCAGCAAGTTCTTCTGGTGATGAAGCAAACTGTCCTATATGTGTCTCTAGTCCTAGCATTCCCTTTGTAGCTCTCCCATGTCAACACAGGTACTCTGCTCTTTGTGGTATAGTCGATACACTTGTTTGATTTCATCTTGATATTAACTTGAATGCCTTTACGGCTAACTACTTTCATTTAATGCACTTCACCTTTGGGTCACACATAATCCTGAGAAAGCATTGTCCATATTGAATTAGCTGGTTGTAATGGACCTATGCAACCCCAAACCACGTTTTAGCCAGAAGTGCCTACATAAATTGTATTACAGCGCTGAAGCTAAACCTTAGATGCAGAAGCAGCCAGGCATTGATGTCAAATTTACGAAATATTAGTTAAAGAGTTTATAAATAAAGGCATCAGTACCCGGCACTGTAAATCCTTCTTGTCTTGAGGTTTGTCTTAGATTAGTTGTGTCATGTGGCAGTATTTGCTAGTGGCCAGTCATACTTTAGTGAAATATTGTTTTCATACGAGGCAGCACTTGTGCGCAACGCACAAAATCTTATTAGTATTTGTTTCTCAACAAATTGCTGAAAAACATGTCACCTTGATCATTATGCCAATCTTTTTGCTTCTCAACGTGTTTTGTGTTAGCTTTTTGTTAATAGGATTTTTTTGTTGCTTTTAGGTATTGTTATTATTGCCTACGAACACGGTCTGCAGCTACAAGTTCTTACAGATGTGCACGCTGTAATGAGGTTGTCGTTGCGATTCAACGACATGGATCGAGTTAGTTGTACTTGGCTCAAGAATTCTTGCACAAACCCGCACCCTCTGTTGTAAACAAGAACACTTCTTCGCCCAACACCATCAGATTTTTGAAGCTCCAGTCTACATATTATTGACCTGAAGCAAAGACAAATTGTTGTGGAAACTGATGGTGTAAAACGTCATGTTTTGTTTGTAGAAGCTATAGAGAAGTCTGCGAGATGGAATTCTGGGTCTGTGCAGACAAAAATATGTTCTTTTTAGAGCAAGAAGCATGTAGTTTGTTTTTGTGGAATATAGTAATTTTCTGGTGATTTGCAGTTTAGCTGGGTACTGTATATTTTTATGGCAAGAGCCAAGAGGTGCTTCAAATTGTACCCGAAGTCCCTAGAAGCCGCGATTTGACTTCTAAATCATTTATGAAAATTTATATGGGTTTAGAAGCCATTGGAATTTTAAACAAGTACACAAAATCGCCAAAATAGGTGATGAAAGATATACACACCGTTTTGGCACCCTCAGCATTTTCTGGCCCATCCATCAGTTATGCACTGATCACTCTTCACCCCGTTTAGTTGCATGAATCAGCAAATTCACAATTTCTTTTTTTTTTCTTTAGAAATTTAGACCTAGCAGCATTCTCTGGTAGAGTTTTTCATCCCAACGTGCAAGCATTGATGGGCCAGTGCATCAGTGCTTGAGCGCAATGTAAGCCCCGGTCCCGGCAATGGCTCCGAGCGGCGGCGCCACCATGTAGACCCAGATCTTGGTGTAGGTCCCGGTGGCGATGGCCGTCCCCAGCGTCCTCGCCGGATTCATGGACGCTCCCGTTGACTCCCTACTCACAGTCACATACATGCATGCATTGTGTCAGATAGTAATACGTAATTTATCATACTAGCCAGGTAAAATCAGTTTGAATACAGATTCATTTAACCGTGGATGGATTGATTTCACTTACGCAGAGATAAGGGCGTTCATCATGATTGCTGCCCCGGCTGCCACTGCTATCAGCTCCTTCACCTGAAGAAAAGAAACAATGGCGCATAACGTCCAATTCATCATTAAGCTGGTGGACAAAAGGCAAAACAATAGTAGGACATATAGCTGAACAAGTGAGATCGATGGGCAAGGAGATGTTATTACCGCCTTGGGATCGGTGGCATGGGCGACGATTACGAAGAGGAGGACAAAGGTGGTGAGGAACTCGATCAAGAATGTCTCGGCGGTGCCGAGCGTGGGCACGGTGGCCACAATGGCGCCGGGGTTCGCCGGGTGGTAGACCGCCTTGGCCACGAAGGAGGCGGCGATGGCGCCTAGGAACTGCGCGGCCATGTAGGGCACGAGGTGGGCGCGCGGGAGGTAGCCGTACACGGCCATGGAGACGCTTAGGGCAAGGCCAACGCTACAGCGTGGACGGCTGCCACAGCTATCCACGTCGGCTTGGGTGGTCCCAAATGGCTTGAGGTGCTGCCTGCAGACCAAAGCGGGTGCCTGCAGAGGAGGCCGACTCCTACTTGACCAAAGTAGCAAAAAGGAGAGAGGGAGGAAGAAAAGTAGAGAAAGTTGAGCTTGCATGGGTATAAACACAGGCAAACTCTCTCTCCATGCGATGAAAAAGAGAGACTGTGACCCCCGTGAGGCAGCCTAATGCATTGGGTGTTTGTTTTTTAGTACTATTGCTTCATCATACTTTATCTAGGTGGAGAGGATGGAGCTACACCTACGGGTGCTTCCATTGTACATGCCCTTATCGCCGGGTTCAGGTGGGCCCCGGAGATGTGGACCAGCGACGCCACGAGCAAAGTCACGGCCAGCCCCGCCGTCGCCGCCACGCCCAGCAGGCCCAGGGCGCCGTCGTGGGTCGCGTTCAGGATCAGCGCCGACAGCAGGATGAAGAGGAGCAGGAACGTCCCCAGCAGCTCCGCCAGCACCTTCTTCGCGAGGAGCACCGCCGCCCTCTCGTGGCCGCGGCCGCCCGGCGATGGCTTGGCCATCTCGTCATGCAGCGGCACGATCTTGAAGGAAGGCGAGTTTCGAGGCGCCCTCCTGTCGGTGCCGTCGCCGCCGACGCCGCGGGCAGCAGGGATGCTCAGAGAAACATCCATGGTCACGCTCCTGCTCAACTCCATCCTCTGGTTAGTGATTAGTAATTGTACCAGCACAACACAGACTATCTATCTACTTATATACCTGATCGAGCGAAGGGCTTAAACTGGATGGATCGAGGTGAGTTCCAATGACGCTTGGGGAGGTGTATATATATATATGCAACAAAAGTAGAGAAGGCAGGCCTGGGTTAATTTGGGTTTTGGCGGGCACGGCATGCATTGTGGATGATTGTCTTTGTCCATACAAAAAGGTACGTACACACCCGATTAGCTGCAAATCACTGACCGATGAGCCTATGATTGATTCATCGACGACACATGAGAAAGTGAGAATATGCGCTGAAGCAATGTCCTTGTCGATGTCTGGCGTCTTCATTCCCGTTTTACTTGGTCAGACATCTTCTTGCTCCTCACGACCAGGTCGACCGCCTTGACGTCTGAATTCTCTCATGTTTTGTTTCTGATGATGGGAGGATGCTTTAGGGGAGGCCATATGTTGGAACGAGGGAATGTTCTCAGATTTATACGGCAAACATTCCCTTTAATAAGGAGCAGAGAGAATGATGGGGACATTTTATTTGGCTGTTACCTGGCTGTACTTACTTGACAACTTTATCAGCTAACGAGAGAATGATGATTGTCCTTTCAAAAAAAAAAAGAGGACGTGACCAACCGAATGAATGTACGTCACAAGTGCGGCAAGCTCAGGCTTATCGACAAAATATAAGACAGCGATATGTTCGGCCATGGTTCAAATGATGTACTCCTTGGAATTATGAGCAATTTATCATATGATTTAAATCCACATACATAGTAGATAAAACATGACTATATATTAAAGATAGACAAGTCATGCAATCTAACAGAGAGAAGGCAAGTAACATTTGAAGATGTGAATTAGAACAGAACATATCTAGAACAGATACTAGAGGAAGAAACTCTAGCAGGATCTTGGACAAAAAGAACACGAACACGCACTGAGCTGCGGCAGTAGCATTGCCGTTGGCGTTGACGTTGTCGCCCATGTCGTCGAAGAGGTTGTCAACGTCGGGGAAGAAGTCGTCGTTGGGGAAGTGGTCGTCGGCGTCAGTGGCGTCCTTGATGAAGAGGCCAGTAGTCGCGCAGAGCGCTTCCCAAAAACCTTATCACCTTTCTTCAGTATAAGACTCAAAGAGGTAGGGTTTCAGAGTCTTACTGTCCCGACCCGCGGAGCACACCGCAAGCCCGGATGGGGAAAAAATTTAGACAACGGCTCGGCTCATTCCAGCAACCCGCGGCGCGCGCGTCGTGAAGAGGCGAGGCGAGGCGTGGCGACGAAGGGGGGGCATACTTGTACGTCTCTCTTCTTCTCATGCTCATACATGCGGGAAAACAACCTCCCTTATAAGAAGACCCAACTCCTACTAAGTGAAAAGTATGATACTAAACTTTACTCCCACTGTGAGCTAAGTGGGCCTTTAAGATTTGTTAGGAATTCTGAAAATAAAAATTGGGCTGGCCCAATATAGACTAAACTCCAACAATACTAATGGTAATGAAGGACTCCTCCCTCATTGGAAATGTATGCAAGGTGTTGACGTATAAATGTATAGCTCATCTTTCCCATCAGCTTGAGCTTTTGAATGAACTGGTTGGTGCGTCATGGTATCGGAGCCGAGAGGTCTTAAATTCAAGATCCGGCTGGCGCAATTTTAAAATAAGAATTTGCAGCTCATCTTTGACCCACGTTTAGGCTTGAGAGAGCCACATGTGAGGAAGTGTTGGCGTATAAATGCATAGTCCACCTTTCTTCACCAGCTTGAGTTTTTAGGTGAAGTGATTGGTCGTGCAATTCTACATAAGGTGCGCAGGCGCACTTTCAAAGCCGTAAGATAACATTAACTTAAAAAGTGGTTACTCTAATGATCACATTGTCAATGTGCCCGTCAGGGGTGCAGCTAACCAGATATAGATCAACATCTTTCACCTTTTTCTCCATGTATGACATGTGTTTGCTTTTCAGTGACCAGTCATTTGTTTACTGACTCACGCGGTCACGTCAGTACAACATAATTCATTAATGTTGAGAGAAGAATCAGTCGACCTGTATTGGGAAGAAACTAAACAAGTGTGAGCAGAGCATCAGAGCATGAGATACTTAGCCAGTCTTTGAGTGATGAGTGGTAAATTCAATAAGGACACTTAATAAGACATTCTATCTAATGCAATCTTTCCAAAAATATAACTTGCCACGGTAATTACTACTTACTATAGTTAACCTGATGTAGTAATAAACACGAGATGCGTTTTTCTCGTCACGAGGCGAAGCTCGCAGGAGGGTTTGCTAGTCCGCCACTGGCGTTCCTTGTCCTAGGACGATGCATGTGAGCTGCCGTCGTTGGTATTCTTCTCTATGTTGCAAGCACTTGGCCTTCAAGGTTCCAGATCAACAGTTGATTTATTTGTCTCTGTTCCATCAGCTTGATTTGTCGTGCAAGTTCTGACGTTGCATTGGATAATTATTCTCCAGTCCATTACGGAGTG
>NC_041393.1:386939339-387042393 GCF_002162155.2 Triticum dicoccoides | reverse complement strand
CGTTCGCCACCACACAATCAGTGCAACCTGCTGATTCTCTTGATTTTTTGCTGGACTTGGCCGCCACCCAAACCATCCCGGCCCAGCCCAACATGCATGTACCCGCGTTCCAGCTGCATGGCCCCTCGATTGATCAGACCGATCACGCATCTGCACGCGCGTCTCCACCTAGCTCGCCTTCGCCCAACTCGCCTGCACCTTCGGTCTCTCCTTCCGCGGCTACGGCACCAAACCCAACCCCACCGCCACCACCACCCCCTCCGCCTTGTACTCGCTCTCGTGCCACTTCCGTTCCGGCCGTCAACACGCACCATATGCTCACTCGTGCTAAACATGGCATCGTTCAGCCAGGGACGATTCCAAGGGGGGACGAGGGAGGGCTAGACCCCCCTAACGATTTCGCTTTTACGTAATAACGATCAAGCAGCTGGCAAAAATAAGGGAAAATAATGAACATTGGGCTAACTTTGCCCCCCCTAACCACGTGAAGTGCAAAACTATAAAGCCCATCTATAGCAGGCCCCTGCAGCAGCCCACAACAGGAAGACGAAGGACGCAATTAGTATTATTTTTCTTTCCTTTTACTTGCCTCCGATGCTATCGCTAAGGTATAGCCGCCGTATAGGGCAGTTCTGTATTCAGCGCCGTGCAATTCCTAAATCAAGATCTAGACTGTCGAAGGGGACAAGGCGATCCAAAGCTTGTGCGGATGCACGGCCGGTCGGCCAGCCGCACAGCTAGCATGATCGGCGATGAGGCAAGTAAGACTATGTTACTCTCGTTTCTCATTCTCTTTACTTCATCCTTGGCTTATACTCCCTCTCCCTATAATTAGATTAATTTGTACCTTTAAAACTAAAGGATTGGAACAAGACAAACTGTATACATAAAATTGTTATTAGGAAATATTCCTGAGTCCTGACCCATGAGATAAGATTTTGCATTGTTTAACCCTTCCAGCAGCAGAAAGATTTAGTTCATTACCATGTGAATTACCCTTTGTATTTCTTTTATGATAACTTTTAGTAAAAAATAAATTGTTCAAAGCCAGCACATGTTTTCTTCTCTTGATGAACCTAAGCCACAACTGTCTTTGTACAATTTTTTTCCTAGTCAGTCACCACAAGGAAACCTTGCCCCCCCCCCCTATGTTAGAATCCTAGCTCCGTCCCTGCGTTCAGCCGATTGACAAGCTCAATCTCTCGGCTATCCACACCTTGATTTCTCCTATTCCAAAAACATACCGGGGTGCTCTCCAGGATCTGCGCTGGCGTGCTGCTATGACTGATGAGTATGATGCTCTAATTCACAACCGCACGTGGTCTCTTGTGCCTCGTCCGGCTGGTGCTAATGTTGTTTCAGGAAAGTGGATCTTCAAGCACAAATTCTCCTCCAATGGTGGACTTGCTCGCTACAAGGCACGATGGGTTGCTCGTGGGTTCTCTCAGCAGCCGGGCGCTGATTTTGATGAGACATTCAGCCCCGTCGTCAAGCCCCCCACGATCCGCGTCGTCCTCAGCCTTGCCGTCTCCCGTGCTTGGCCGATTCACCAACTCGATGTCAAGAACGCCTTCCTTCATGGCAATCTTGACGAGGTGGTCTACTGTGAGCAACCACCTGGCTTCATCGACTCTGCTCGTCCTCAACATGTTTGTCGGCTCCACAAGTCTCTCTACGGCCTCAAGCAGGCCCCTCGAGCTTGGTACCAGCGCTTCGCCCACTATGCTCATTGTCTCGGTTTCGTGGCATCTCAGTGTGATGTCTCCATGTTTGTTCTCCAACGGGGCGACGAGCTGGCCTACCTTCTTCTATACGTGGACGACATCATCCTCACTGCCTCTAGCGCCAGTCTTCTTCAGCATGTCACCGACCTTCTGCATCACGAGTTCTCTATGACCGATCTCGGGGATCTTTCATATTTCCTTGGTATATCGGTCACTCGCTCCTCGTCCGGGATGTTGTTGTCACAGCGCTAGTATGCCATTGATCTTCTCCAGCGCGCCGGCATGCAAGATTGCAACCTGTGTCCTACTCCCATAGACACTCGTTGCAAGCTTTCTGCCGACGATGGTCCGCTCGTCTCCGATCCCACTGAGTACCGCAGTTTTGCAGGCGCCCTTCAGTATCTGACACTGACACGTCCGGATATTGCTCATGCAGTGCAGCAAGCCTGCCTCTACATGCATGTTCCTCGGGAACCTCATCTCAACTTGGTTAAGCGGATTCTTCGGCATCTCCAAGGTACACTGGATTTGGGTCTTTGGTTGCACTCCACACCTGCTACGTCTCTCACTGCATACTCGGACGCCGACTGGGCAGGCTGTCCCGACACTCGCCGGTCTACTTCAGGCTATTGTGTCTATCTCGGCGACAACCTTGTGTCCTGGTCCTCCAAACGCCAGGCCACGGTTTCTCGCTCCAGTGCTGAGGCCGAGTATCATGCTGTAGCTCACGTTGTGGCGGAATGCTGTTGGCTCCGTCAGCTTCTTCATGAGCTTCACCGTCCGGTCCATACCGCGACAGTTGTTTTTTGTGATAATGCCAGCGCTGTCTACATGGCTTGTAACCCGGTCCAGCATCGTCGTACAAAGCATATCGAGATTGATATTCATTTTGTTCGGGAAAAGGTGTCACTCGGCCAGATTCGGGTTCTTCATGTGCCATCCTCGCAGCAGTTTGCAGATATTATGACGAAGGGTCTACCGTCTCAGTTGCTCTTGGACTTTCGGTACAGTCTTTGCATTCGCTCCACCGATGCACTGACTGCGGGGGGATGTTAACGTATGTAGATCTTGTATAGATGGAAATGTCATGTACCTACCATATCTTGTTGATACCTGTAGATTGTTTCTTGGCTTCCAAGCCTTTGTAACCGTGTCATATATATATGAGCCGATCGCCCCTGTTGTGAGGCGTCTTCCTTCAAACTACTTCCCACGATACACGTTTATAGTTCTCCTGTACGTTCATTGATTTCATTCTAATCTGTCTTTAGATTAGAAAACCACACACATTACATTTCATTAGCAAACAAAAGCAAATTAAGAAAAACAAGAAGACAAGCTTAACCTAATTACCATCTTTATATGATCATGAGCAGCGAGAAGCTACGATGTACTACTACTGTACTAAACATTCGGGAAAGGAGAAGATGGTTGGCCCCCGTCGATCAACCTGAGCCCGTGGCAGCGATGGGCCTTCCTTGCCTCAGCGGCACAGCCCTCGCCTTGAGCGGCCGCCTCATGACAACCGTGAACTCGAGCTTCTCGGTGAGGTCCACCTCCTCGCCGGCCTCCTCCCGCCACTCGAACTCCCTCACCAGGTTGGCCACGAAGTACTCGAGGTGCAGCAGCGCCAGCGCCATGGCGGGGCAGACCCTCCTGCCTGCGCCGAACGGCATCATCTTGATCTCCTTGCTACCGGTGAGGTCCACGTCCTCCCCCTCGCCGCCCGGCAGGAACCGCTCCGGCCGGAACTCCGACGGCGCCGTCCAGATCTCCTCGTCCAGCCCGATGTCGCCCACCGCGAAGTTTACCGGCGTGCCCGCCGGGACGCGGTACCCGTCCAGCGTCGTCTCCTCCGCCGCGGCGTGCGGCAGCACGTAGTGCCCCGGCGGGTGCCGCCTCAGCCCCTCCAGCACCACGGCCTTGAGGTACGGCATCCCCTGCAGGTCCTCCTCCCGCAGCTCGCCGTCGACGGCGGTGGAGACCTCCTCCCTTAGCCTGTCCTGCATCGCCGGGTTCTTGACCAGGTTCGCGAGTATCCACTGCAGCGCCGTGGCAGTGGTGTCGGTCCCGGCGCTCAGGAACTCGGAGCAGAGGCTGACGATCTCGCCGTCCGTGAGCCCCCTCCCTCCATCCTCCGGGATGGCAAGCCTCACCAGGGAATCCACGTAGCAGTCGCCGCCAGCGCCGGCCTCCCTCCTGGCGCGGATGAGCGGGACGAAGAGCTCCTCCTGCCGCCGGCGCAGCGAGACGAGCTTGCTCCACCGGCGGCGGAAGACGAGCTTGGTGAGCGGCGGGAGGAAGGAGAAGACCTGGAAGCTGAGGAAGTTGGCGAGGAGGTCACGCTGCAGCGCCTCGATGTCCCTCACGCGCGCATCGCCGAGGCGATCGCCGCCGAAGCACATGTACACCAGGAGGCAGAACATGGCGTACTGGAAGGGCTCCATGACGGCGACGACGCCGCCGCCGGAGCGGATGCGGGAGAGGAGGACGTCGAGCACCCAGCGCCGGGCGGGGGCGAAGGCGCGGAGGCGGGCCGGGTTGAGCACGCCGGAGGCGAGGGTGCGACGGAGCACGCGCCAGGTGGGCCCATACGGCGCGGAGCTGACGTTACGGCCGCCGCTGGTGAGCACGGCGGCGGCGGGAGCGGTGGCGCGCGGGCGGGAGGCGAAGGCGGCGCCACGCTGGACGAGGGCGCGGTGGGCCGGGCCTCGCGCCGCGACGAATATCATCGGCCGCGCCAGCCCCAATGGCGCGAAGGAGTAGACCGGGCCGTAGGCCCGCGCGAGGCGCCGCAGCACGGGCTCCAGGTCGAAGTCGCGACGCGCCAGGTGGAGCAGCGGGCCCAGAACCGGCAGCGGCACCGGACCTGGAGGCAGCGGCGGCGTCAGCGTCGCGGAATGGGACGGGCTGCGGGCCCGGGCCCGCAGCAGCAGCGAGCTGAGGAGGCAGAGCATGGTGGTTAGCGAGTAGAAGAGCCAATCCTCCATGGCAGCGGCGGCGGGACGGACTGGTCGCTAGGATTCCGGTGGAGATGCTTCATTTGTACTGCAAGAAAAAGGTCGGGAATGTTTGAATGCCGGTGGGAAGTTGGTGGCATGGACCGGAGACACGCAGCGTGCACGGGGAAAATAATCTGCGGGGATACTGTAGCGGCCGGTGGTGGGTGTTGACGGCATGAAAGCAAGCAAATTCCACTTGTGTGAGGCATGTCATATCTGCTAATTCGCTCTTTTTAGGCCCTGTTTGATTCATAAGTCTTAGAATTTTTTTTAGTCCCAATTTATAAGCTCAAGTCTCTAAAAAGTCCCTACATGTTTGTCTTGTCCTATAAGACCATATTATAACTATAAGTTCCTATAAGACTCTCCTTGAGAGTCTTATTTCATAAGTCCCAAATGCCCACTTTAGGTCCCTATAAGTCCCTCCTGTTTGGTTTAGATGGAACTTATAGGGACTTTTTTAAGTCCCTAAACCAATAAGTCCTTGGAAACAAACACCCTCTTATTCAGGGTTGCTAAGCTTTGAGATAACCTCATGATGCTTAATAGCAAAACTGATGAAGTTCTGCCCAGGGATGGCAACTTATACCACATTTTCAAATTTTGATCAGTTCAACTTCGAGGGCAACAATGGATCTAGTGCAATGAGGAAAATGTGGAGGTTGTGGACACACCCCTATGGGTTTTCCGGCCTTTGAGGTCAACATTTGGGCCAAGTTCTTTTCACACAGGATTATCTAGAATCAAGATTCTGGAAAGTGCCCACGAAATCTGCCATCAAGTTTTTTCTAAGATTGCAACTTGATTGTGGTATTGAATTGTGTGCTGAAATGTCAATAGTGCTCTTAGACAGAAATTGCTTACTGAATTGCTAACACTTTGTTGCTTTGAAGAGTTCCTCATTGAGTACGAGAACGAAAGCGATTTACTAATGTCACAAAATGCTAAATGTTACAATTGCATCGTGCGACAACCGCACCTTCCTAACCAAAACCATACAATGCCACATCAAAACCCTTTGCTCCATTTCCTTTGTCCTCACAAACAATGAACTTAGAGCAACTCTAGCAGACCCCGCATTCGGTGCAAACCCGCATAATTCCGGCGATTATACGGGCTCGACCCATTTTTCTGGCCAGACCAGAGCACGCATCGGTGTCCGCCCCGTAAATATTTTTGCCGCAGCCAGCAAACGCAACCCCCGAGCCAGTATAACTGCGGGTTTGCGGGGCAGATGTGGGTCGAAACCCTATCCCCCCGCCGCCGCGTTCCCCTCCAATTCCCCACCGCACCGCCGCATTTGTCATCGCCGACGAGCCTTCGACCGCCATGGATGACTCGGGGGATGAGGCGGAGCGCTGCCGCCGCGCCAGATCTGGCGGCGCGCGCAAGCGGGGGGCGCATCGGTGGATCAACCAAGGCGCTCGGCCGCCGCCGGCATTCAACCGCCGCGAGCTCGAGGACTTCGATCTCAAGCTCGCCCGTCGCCGCCGCGCCTCCTCCGGCAACTGGTCCGCGACGAGGTCATCCGGCCACGGGTCCGCAGGGTGCTCATCCACGGGCGCATCGAGCTCGCTCGTTCCGGTGAAGAGGGGGCCGGAGGAGGCCGTGCCCGATGTGCCGCCGCGCCGAGGTGTCATCGGGCCTGAGGACTAACTCCCCCCGGGGCAGGAGGAGCTCCTCGAGCACATCGGCGAGGGAGCAGGAAGAGATGGAAGAGCGCATCCGGCGCGAGCTCGAGTACGAGCGCCTCTTCTTCGAGACCGGCGTCACGACATCGCAGGCGCATGCATTGAAGGAGGCTGACCTGCGCGTGATGAAGGTGGAGCAGGCGAAGCTCTACCCTCTAATCAAACAAGTGTAGCAAGTTGATAGCATGCCCTCTAATCATGTTGTGGTCACCTAATTTGGGCAATAGAGTGTGCCTTAGGATCCAGTCAATCGTTGGCAGCCCTGACAGAAGAAAATGAACTGACCCAAACTTATGTGTCTCAACTGCAGCATCTGGGATTTCCTTATACATATGAGCCATGGTATTGTGATCCATCTTCTTCTTGGCATAGACATTCAAGTCATCTTCACTCTCCTTTGGGGCATTGATCATATTTGCCCATTCCTCAATGGTTGACTAGTACCTTGTACCTTCAGACATCCAAACTATCCTGCCATCTGGATAGAAGTGTGCTGTGGAGTAGAATTGCATAATGAGCTCATCATTCCACTTTGTGAGCTTCTGCCCAACAAAGTCTGCAACTCCACAAGCAATGAAACTGTCTTGCACTCCAGGATAGTGTTCTTCATTCTCCTTCATCTAGGTCCAGTCGACCCACCTCATATCACACACTATAGGTTTCTTGTCCAACAGCACTGTCTCATAGAAATCCTGCTGTTCCTTAGTGTGGAACCTGTAATCAACAACAGTCCTTCTCCTGATAGCATATGGATCTGACAGCCTCCACAGTCTGAGTCCTGCATCCTTTCTTAACTTCATGTTCTCAGCCATGGGATGAGCATCATTGTTGTCTGGAATCTTGGGCTTTAGCTTCCTCAGGACTTGCCCTTCATCATCTTCCTCATCAGCAACTTCTGGCACTGGGGCCTTGTTTTTCTCAGCAGCTGGAATACTCCTGGTATTCCTCTTTGGTGCAATCTTGGGCTTGAGGGCAACTTTGGGTGCTTCCTTGGGCTTTGATGTTGTAGCCCCTGACTTTATAGCATCACCCATCAGCTTTTGTGCCTTGGGTGCTGGAGCAGCAACCTCTTCTTCCTCTTCTTCAGAGTCTCTCCTCATAGAGGGGTTGCCAAGAACCTTAGCAGTAGTGGTTCTGGCTCTCTTCTTCTTCTTCTTATCTTGACCAGCAGCTTCATCTTCTGACTCAATGGTAAACTTCATAGTTTCTCCAGTGGGAACCTTCTTGGGTTTGGAGGTTGTAACTCTTCTTGCAGGTGCCTCTTTGGGATCAGGCTTTTCAGGTACTTGAGTTGATCCTCTGACCTTCAGCATAGGTGTCCTCTTGGCAGGGACCTTCCTATTGAGTCCAGGCTTTGTGTTCTTTGCTGAGGCATACTCCTTTTTGAGCACTACCTTCTTGGAAGTAGCCTCATCTTGTTCTGCCATATAATCCTCATCCTCAGATTCTGAGGTTCTCTTCTTCCTTGTCCTGGTGGCAGCTTTACGCAAATTTCTTGGGGTGCTCCTGCTGCCATCATCTGAAGTGCTAGAGGGACTAGTGCCCTCACTCATGTGATTGTGCTCTTCTGACTTGTTCTGACTATCACTTTGGTCTGACATGCTGCAAACACTGACTGCTGACCCTGTGAATAGTTATAGATGAGATAGAATGGATGAGCATCACAAAATGCAGAGTTTTTGCAAAAGAATGATTCAAAAACTTAGTTTTAGTTTTCCACAGAAAGCATTTTGGATCAACCAATTTTCAAACTCGGTGATACCGAACCTAAACTGGTGAACTCGGTCGGACCGAGTCACAGTTCGGTGGCACCGAGACTGCTAGGGTTTCACAAAGTTTTAAAATCGGTCACACCTATTAGCAATTCTCGGTCAGACCGAGAGTTACTAGTGCAATGGCGTTAGCCAAATCGATGGGACCGAGTTTTTCAACCCGGTGGGTCCGAGATGGTTTCGGCGGAAACCTAACCCTAAATTTTCAAATCGCTTCTATTCTAAGGATTGTATTGACTAGATAGGAGTGTCTCAATCGTGGCAAGAATCATAATGAACACAATGTGCTAGGAATCGGACGGGGATAGCACTGTGATCGAGTCCATACCCTAGCTTGGCGATGAACTCGCTACGGGGGCAACGGTGGGGGTGAATTCCGTTAACGGCGGCGGAGACCAGCGACAGGAGGCGGCTGGCGATGAGGAGACGATCCGGAGACCCTGGAGGCAGAGCGAGCTATGCGCGGGCAAAGAGGTTTGGAGAAATTTTTCCAAATTTTTGCCCATGAGTATATATAGCCCAACACTGTCGGTGTGACCGAGTGGAACGACTTGGTGGCGCCGAGATGCATAACTGTATACAGTTACAGCAACTCGGTGTGACCGAAAAGTTCAAATCGGTTGCACCGAGATTGAAAACCTAGATCGACTTAGTGATCTCGGTAGGACTGAAATGGAGGAATCGGTTAGACCGAGAATCACAAAGAAGTTTTGGAAGTTTAAGTCTATGACGAATCGGGGACTCCGAGTGCTCCTCACACAGAGTGGTTCGAATCTGACTTGATCAAATTTTGTGATGTAGCATGAATAGAGTTTGAGATGAGAAAAGCATAGGTAGCTAGAGAAGGTTCTTAGGCATTCTTGTCCATCCACTTGGCCAAAGAAAAAGAAGCCAATCAATCAAAGCAACAAGTGGATGTCCTTGAATGAGTAAAATATGCAACCAACATGCTCACACAATAAAATGGCAAATGAAATATGTGGCAAAGCATGCACAACCAATTCTAGCATCTATCAAACAATTGGCGATGACTAGGTCATCTATATATGAGTATATTGACTTTGGAGTCAAATGGGAACATTTGATCATAGGTCATACTCATCGTTTAAGCTCAAGTGGGGTTACCACTTTTACATAATGCATTGATGTGTTCACACCATTAGAGTTGCTTTGACTCAATTCTTAGAGTTAAGCTCCCCCTAGATGTGAGATTCCCCCTTAGAGGGATGAACTAACCTTGGGTTTTGTCGATGATGACTTCATGTAGGTGTTGAAGATGTGGACGCTCAATGTTGATGTAGATCATTTGGAGCAATCCTTTGGAGTGAGTTTCACTTTCAACATACCTACATGGGTTAGTCCCACAAGGAACAAACAAGGATATCCATAGACATAGAGTGATGCACACACAAGATGATGTCCATGAAATCATTAGATTACCTTGTCCCTTGCCTTACCAACTTGAGGGTTTGTGACTCCTTGAACTAGTGCAAGATGTGGAAGTTGATTGCACTTGTCCTTGCCATAATGATATGAGTGAAGAATGTTGGCGGAGTCACCCTCAAGAACTCTCTAGTTCTTCTTCTTTGGGATCCACATCATCTTGATGGGAATCCTTGGAGTTGTAGTTGTACTTGATGAAGTAGAACTTGACGTAGTCTTGGGAATCCACTTGACCAAGGCCTTAGGTGCTTCTTCAAATGCATCAATCTCCTCTTGTGGTGGAAGATCATCTTGTGCTTGTGTTCCCTTGAAGGAAGTAGGATCATACTTCTCTTGTTGAGGAACAAACTTCGTCTTGGGGTATTGATCTTCTTCCCACTCAACTCCATTGGCATTGAACTTTCATTCAAAACCAACACCTTGATTCTTCCGGTGCCTTCCTTGCTTGCGTACAATTTCCTCGAATTGCTTACTCTCGGCAAGACTCTTGTATACACCTTTCTCTATAATTCCCTTCAATAAGCTATTTTCTTGCTCAAGTGTAACTTGGCTAAGAGAATCATTAGTGGAATCAAGAGAACTACTAGAAGCAACAATATTGGATTTAGCATTATTATTGTTACTACTAGAGGAAGGATCTTTCTTGTACTTGTTACTAGACTTGACTTGAGGCATGGAAGTAGATAAGAGTAAACGCTTGGCAATGTAAGAAGAACTTTTCTTATGGAGATCATCATTGATTGCCTTTAAGAACTCATGCTCTTGCTCAAGATTGAGCTTTTCAAAGCGTAACTTTTCATGATCCCTTAAAAGTTCTCGATGATCTTCGAAGATAGTTTCATGAGCTAAGTTAAGAGTGTTTAGTTCTTTAGTGAGAAGCTCAATCTTCTCCTTATCATTGTCATTCGTTTTATCTTGATTAGCATGATTAATTGACGTTTCATCATAGTATTCATCACTAGAGTTGTCAACAAGTAAATCATCATCACCTAGCAAGTCATCTTCATCACTATTGAAATCAACATACTCGGGGTGTGTTACCTTTGGACCTTTGGCCATGAAGCATCTTCCAATTCCTTCATTTGGTGAGTTAAATATGTCATAGGAATTGGTTGACACAAGTGCTAGACCGGCAACACCTTCATCTTGAGTATATTCGGAGTCGGAGTGATAGCTTCTCTCAGAGTGATTGTCGGAGTCGGAGCCGGATACCCATTCACCAACATGAGCTTGATGTCTTTGTTTTGTGTAGCTCCTTGATGACTTGTCCTTCCTTTCCGAATCTTTTCTTCTCCATGAGGGTCTTTGTTCATAACGATCATCTCTACTCCTCCTCTCTCTTGGTGGTGATTCTTCTCTTTTACTTCTTCTTTTTGGAGAATCTTCTCTTCTTTTGTAGGGTGCCGTACACTCATTGGAGTAGTGTCCGGGTCTCCCACAATTGTAGCAATTGCGCTCTCGACTAGAAGATCTTTTGTCATTGTAGGACCTTGACTTAGAGCTTCTTTCTTTGCTTCTACTCTTGTAGAATTTGTTGAAGTTCTTCACCATTAACTCAATTCTTCATTGAAGGTTTGTTTCTCACTTGATGATGTGGGGGCTTCACATGAGGCTTTGTAAGCACCACTTGACTTGTTGTGAAGTTCCTCCTTGTCCTTGAGTGACATCTCATGAGCAACAATTCTTCCAATGACTTCCGTTGGCTTGAGATCTTTGTAATTTGGCATCATTTGGATCAATGTGCACACTGTATCATACTTTCCATCCAATGCTCTTAGGATCTTCTTGATGATGAATCTGTCGGTCATCTCTTCACTCCCTAAGCCGGCAATCTCATTTGTGATAAGAGCAAGCCTAGAGTACATTTCAGCGACACCTTCACCATCCTTCATTTTGAACTTGTCAAGCTGACTTTGGAGCACATCCAACTTGGATTCCTTGACGGAGTCGGTACCTTCATGCATATCAATCAAAGTATCCCAAATTTCCTTTGCATTCTCAAGACGGCTGATTTTGTTGAATTCTTCGGGGCACAATCCGTTGAAGAGGATATCACAAGCTTGAGCGCTGTATTGCAACATCTTCAATTCTTTCGCACTAGCTTCACGGTTCGGCTCTCTTCCATAAAAGAATTCACCTTGCAAGCCAATACACACAATAGCCCAAACGGCGGGGTTATGTCCGAGAATATGCATTTTCATCTTATGCTTCCAACTAGCAAAATTAGTACCATCAAAGTAAGGACCTCTACGGTGATAATTTCCCTCGCTAGACGCCATACTCTCCTAGGTTGTGAAACCAAGGCTATGACCACCAAAAGCTATGGAAATCAAATCAAATGGAGACCAAAGCTCTGATACCACTTGTAGGACCTTGAAGTATGTCTAGAGGGGGGGGGGTGATTAGACTACTTGACCAATTAAAAACTTAACAGTTTCCCAATTTTAGACTTTGGCAGATTTTAGCTATATTTGGACAAGTCAAGCAATCATCACACAATTCAAGCAAGCATGCAAAGAGTATATGAGCAGCGGAAATTAAAGCATGCAACTTGAGAGAATGTAAAGGGAAGGGTTTGGAGGATTCAAACGCAATTGGAGACATGGATGTTTTTGTCGTGGTTCCGATAGGTGGTGCTATCGTACATCCACGTTGATGGAGACTTCAACCCACAAAGGGTAACGGTTGCGCGAGTCCACGGAGGGCTCCACCCACGAAGGGTCCACGAAGAAGCAACCTTGTCTATCCCACCATGGTCGTCGCCCACGAAGGACTTGCCTCACTAGCGGTAGATCTTCACGAAGTAGGCGATCTCCTTGCCCTTACAAACTCCTTGGTTCAACTCCACAATCTTGTCGGAGGCTCCCAAGTGACACCTAGCCAATCTAGGAGACACCACTCTCCAAGAAGTAACAAATGGTGCGTTGATGATGAACCCCTTGCTCTTGTGCTTCAAATGACAGTCTCCCCAACACTCAACTCTCTCTCATGGGATTTGGATCTGGTGGAAAGAAGATTTGAGTGGAAAGCAACTTGGGGAAGGCTAGAGATCAAGATTCATATGGTAGGAATGGAATATCTTGGCCTCAACACATGAGTAGGTAGTTCTCTCTCAGCAATGGTAAGTTGGAAGTGTAGGTTTGTTCTGATGGCTCTCTCAACGAATGAAGAGGAGGTGGAGGGGTATATATAGCCTCCACACAAAATCTAACCATTACACACAATTTACCAAACTCGGTGGGACCGAATCAACAAACTCGGTCGACCGATTTAATAAACCTAGTGACCGTTAGGGTTTTCGGTGGGACCGACATGCAACTCGGTAGGACCAATATGGTTAGGGTTAGGGCATAATGTAATCTCGATGAGACCGATTACACAAACTCGGTGAGACCGATTTTGGTAATAATCTTTCCAAAGAGTTGATCAGGTAAACTCGATGGGACCGATTCGCTCATTTCGGTGAGACCGAAATGTTACGAAAGGGAAATAGGGAGTTTACATTGCAATCTCGGTGGGACCGATCGCTCACTTCGGTTAGACCGAAACGTTACGAAGGGAAACAAAGAGATTACAATCCCATCTCGGTGAGACCGAGATCCCTATCGGTAAGACCGATTTGCTTAGGGTTTGTGGCAGTGGCTATGACATTTGAACTCGGTGGCGCCGGATAGAAAGAATCGGTGGGACCGATTTTGGACTTTGGGTTTAGGTCATATGTGGATGTGAGAAAGTAGTTGAGGGTTTTTGGAGCATATCACTAAGCACTTGAAGCAAGAGGCTCATTAAGCAACACCTCATCCCTCCTAGTTAGTATTGGCTTTTCCTATAGACTCAATGTGATCTTGGATCACTAAAATGTAAAATGAAGAGTCTTGGCCAATCCTTTGTCCTTAGTATTTTGAGGGATCCACTTTCATCATCCATGCCATGCCATTCATTGAGCTTTCCTGAAATAATAGTCTTGGAATAGCATTAGCTCAGTGAGCTATATGTTGTTATGAATTACCAAAACCACCTAGGGATAGTTGCACTTTCAACCATCCGCGGGGGAAGCGTGGAAGCGAAGACGGAAGAAGAAGGAGTTGCGGAGTCTACAGCGATCGGAAGACCAGAAGCCACCGGACGTCCGACCCTCTATAGCGCTCGGACGACCGGCATCCACCGGACGTCCGACGCCTGGAGTCTTCACCAGCCCGAAGGACCAGCCTATGAGAGCTACAACGGCCAGAAGACCGGTAGGGACCGGATGTCCGAGGCTTGGAAGCCCCAACCTGCACACACTACTGCGGCTGGACGTCTGTACAAGACCGGTCGACCGATGACCGAACGACCGACCGTCTCCGGACGTCCGGTACCACTTCAACAGAACGAAAATAGCGGAAGTCCGAACCCTACCGGATGTCCGGACCCTCGCGAGCCACTAGACGACCGGTAAGGACCGGACGTCCGCTTCCCGTGTGTGCACAGTTTCGGGCCCAAGGCCCATGCACCCTTTCACTTCGCCCTCATTTGCACTTAGACTATAAATAGACCTCCTCCTCCTCCTAGTTAGGGTTAGCAAAGTGATAGCTCATTTTTATGTGAGCTTTGCTCCCACCTTCTCCTCTTGATAGAGAGAGAGAGACTACTCCATTGGAGGCCAAGACCTCCTAGGAGAAGATCCCAAGGGATATCAAGACCCCTTTGGGGAAGGATCTATCTAGATCATCAAGATCCCATCTCCTTTGGATTTGGGATGAACTTTACCTTGTATCTTTCCTTTTGTTGTTCATGTACCTTGTGGATCTTGTGTGTTTGATTGTCTAGTGGATGTGTGATTAGACTTGTTCTTGAGTGTTTTCCCTTGTGATTTCTCTCTGTTCTTCCCCATGTTCTTCGAGGGAACCCACTCCAATCGTGAAAGATCGGCCTACACCAGGTTAGCCCCGTATCATATGGTATCATGAGCCACGTTGATCGCATATTTGGAGTCCCTCCCATCGTTTTCTATCCTTCTTTTGCTTGATTTCGTCCTAAATTTCGAAAATCCCCACCAAAATAGCCCCAATTTTTTGTGATTTGTTGGTTTGATGATGTTTTATTGATTTTGATCCATGGATTTGCTTGGTTTCAAGTGGATCTAGCATTTCCCCAAGTTTCCCCATCTTTCATTCATGAAATCTCATCAATTTTGGCCCCAAAATCCCCAAAATCCGCCCAAAATCGCATCCCGGAGCTCAAATCCCGCATTGACCCCGACCCACCGGACGTCCAGCCTTTACCGGACAAGCAGAACTCCAAACCTGAGCCAAAACAATGCATTTCCAAGCCCGACTGGACATTCGTCCATTTCCGAACGTCTGACACCTGTAGATATCAACTTCGGCTGATTTTTGTTTCGTCCATAACTAATTCATCTGAACTCCGATTTTGACGTTCTTTAGCTCGTTTTGAAGCTATTGAAATCCCCCATCCCACAAAAATACTCCCAACATCAATTTACTCCATCAAATTTTTCGAAATTTGGCAAGTTTGCCTAGGTCCTCCACCATATCATCCGCATAACTACCATAGCCTTCCGCAACCTAATCCATTTTGATCTCCATAGCATTAGTGGTTGCTTAAGTAGTGATTCGAGTCTCCTAAGGTGTTTCGTCTACTTAGGGACGGTTACTTCTTCATCAACCACCACCATACACTTCCAACAATCCAAGTTAACCCAATTTTATTTGAGCTTGTTTGAGTTGTGGCTTGTGTCTTCTAAGGTGATTCGACTACTTAGGGACGGCAACTTCAACTCCAACACGTGTATAGCCCATCATTCCACTTCTGCATTGCCAAGTGCAAAACTTCCATCGCTTTCCGCTGCCACCATTTGACTTCTGTCCTTGAGATTTTGAGTTGTGGTTTTTCTGTTTCCTAAGGTGTTTCGGCTAATTAGGAACAGGTAAACATCGACAACACTGCCTCTCATCATCAACGAACGGTAACCTCGATGACACCATTGTATATTCCCCTTGCAATTGCATTGATAACCCCTAGCCCATTTTGCGTTACTTGCCTATCGAGACTAGCCATTTGAGTATTGTCGGCAACGTTACTTGTGCACATTAGTGATCTATACCTCCCATTGCATACATACCATCTCATATTGGTATCATCATATCATCTCTTGTGTCACAAGATTGTTCCCGCATATACACACTTGCTATCTTGGTTTATGCATTTTGCAAGGTGGCCATATCAAAAAAGAAGAGAATAAGCTTTTAAGCAAAGAAAAAGAGTAAACAAAGAGCTTGTAAGCAATAGCCATACCATCACAATACATCATATGGTATCATACCCGATCATCTTGGATCATCTTGTGCTAAAGCACCGGAACATATGTACATAGCATACTTGGGATAGAAAGTTTATCCATTTGCATCTTATAGGTTGTGCACAAGTGTCTTATCCGCCTATTGAGCAATCGTGCTAGCGTCTCTCTTGAGTTGTGCAACACGAGCGTTTTCCGTGGATTCCACATTTTGTGCTCATTCCTTGGTTGCACAACCCCATTTATCTATCCTTGTGTGTGTTTCCGTGTGCCATTCATTGCTATTGGTCTACTTGTTTCACTTGCGAATTTGTGAATCTCTTTCAACATTATTGGCTCTTGCTAACATTTTGCATCAAATTTTTGTGCCACTATCCTCACCAAGCTACTCCATAAGCTTTACTTGATAGGTGTGAGTGATAAAGTCCGGTACCAATTCCACTATTCTTTCATTTCACATTGAGTGAAAACAGGATACATCCTCAACTTTGGGAAAAGGTAACTTGGTATTGTTTATCTCATTTCCTGCTCACCTCTACTCGAGTCTTGTGATGGATAGGCAAAGCACACCTCCTTCGGTCTACAACAACGACGAGTTCAATGCCACGAAAAACAACTTCGACGCCAAGATGCAAGCTCAAATGGAGGATATCAAAGCCCTCATCAAGTCCTACAAGAGATCTTCCTCATCTTCAAGAAGACGCTCAAGTGCATGTGCTTCTAAGCTACCATCTTCGGCAAGGTCACATCGGCATCAACACAATCACCAACAAGAACATGAAGGTCAAGAGCTCAGCACCAACAACCGCTCAATGAATTCACCATCTCCCTTGGCATCTTTGCCAAGAAACTTCAAGGCATCTCCGCCTACGGACATACGTCATCTTCGCCAACAAGCACCCCAAGATCTACGCTGAAGAGAAGCTCCCCAAGCTCAAGTACGCGACTTCCACGAGCTACTACAACCTCGACACCGACCACGAGATTCCTTTCTATGGGACACAAGAACCCGAGGAGTATCTCGAGTGGGAGCGCTTGATGGACGACTACCTCAAGCTACATCAAGTCCCTCCCGAAGATCAAGTCAAGTGCGCCACAACGAACTTCCACGACTACGCGTCAACTTGGTGGCTTCACACACCTTCGAAGAGCTACGACATGAGTTAGCCCAAGACGAAGAGAGCTATGCAGCGAGAGTTCATGCCTCCAACCTACACAGAACAACTTCTACGCCAATTGGAGAACACCATCCAAGGATCCAAGTCCATCGACGCGTACTTCAAGGAGATGAAGAATGCCTTGCGACGAGCCGGCGTGGGCGACCCCACTTCGATGAAGTTCCACTTCCTGATGGGATTGAAGAACGACATCTCCAAGACTATCTTCCTCGAGAACTACAAATACCTCGATGACAACAACGTTGGTGCTCTCAAGGCGAAACAGGAACTCATGAAGGCCAAGGCTTCTCCACCCCAAGCACACTTCGCAACGACCAAGCTCCATGAGAACAAGCATGAGGATAGCACCACCAAGATGTCCAAGCAAGACGAGTTCCAAGACGATGCTCCCAAGTTCGACTTCACCGCCATCCCTCTTTGTGGCATTGATGATGCCGAGTCTACCTCGAATCTATTTCAAGACGGTGCGGCGGTGAGTACGACTACGGAGACCCTCAAGGACCAATCTTTGGAGGCGAGCAACGATGCTTCCATCTTTGGAAGCAAGAGTAATGATGTGCCATCTTTGGCCTTCATCCACGACGACGGTGACGAGATGATCGAGCATGGGATTTTTCCTTCGGTCATGGAGGATAGTGATGATGTTCCATCTTCGGCCTTCATCCACAGCGATGGCGACGATATGGTTGAGCATGGGATTTTCCCTTCGACCACGACGACGTATGATGACTTGGGTGACTTTTACCACCATATTGAGAGTGAGAGTGACTTCACCACTATCCCCGTATATGACGAGTTGCCCCGCTTTCCATGTGAGGAGAGCCACAACCCCCACCACTTGAGTGAGATGAGTGACTCCACCATACGTGAGATTGAGTGCACTTACTTTGAGGGAGTGAGTGAACCACCACATAGAGAGAGTGACATAGTTGATAGGTCTTGTGAGGCCATTTGCTTTTCTAACAACTTGACCTCTACCTCTATTGTGTCTTCTCATTTGGTGCTAGGTCCCATTTATGATGACGCGCCGATCCTCGACGACTTTGAACTCCCTTTGGACAAAACGATGGCCATGGTGGAATATGATGCACCCCCACATGGTTACATCAAGATGAAGATGACCACCATTTGGTCTTTGCCACCTCACCTACCCCACTTGAGTGGAATGAAAACGATAACATAGGTGAAGGTGATGCTCTAGTCCCACTAGTGGACATTCTTGACATTGATTGCTTGCATGATGTTGATCCACCTAGTACCATGCTTCATGCTAGTATGGTTTCCCCATGCGATGCTTCGCCCATTTATGATGAGTATGATGATTCTCATGTGGAGTCTATTAGTTGTGATGCCATGTTACATAGGATTTCTTGTGACAATTCTTTAGGTCACATTGAAAGGATCGATATGGTCGACTAGAGGGCGGGGGTGAATAGGAGACTGTAAATTTTAATCTTTCTTGTCGTTTTTAAGGCTTCGCGGATAAATAGAGTTCACTAGATATGCAACTAGGTGAATGCAACCTATATGACAAACAAGCTCCAAGAGAAATAAGGTAGGTAACAAACTAAATAGCACACCAACAAGCATACAACAACAAAGTAAGGTGCGGGAAAGGATTAACCACAAGTGCGACGAGGACGCCGATTTTATCCCGAAGTTCACTCTTCCTTGGGGAAGAGCTACTCTCCGTTTGGAGCGGTGCCGGAGCCAAAGCTTGCGGAATGCCACCGAAGGCTCACCGTAATCTCCTTTGAGTCACCCCCAACGGATGAGCCTCGAATCACTCGGGGTTGGTCTTGAAGGAGACCACCACACCTTTACAAACTTCTTCGGAGCACACCACAAGCAAGGAAGCTTCCAGAGGAACCTCTAGCCGCCTAGGAGCCCAAGCTCCAAGAGTAACAAGTCAATGGGGAAGAAATGTTGCGGGGAATGTGATTTGGTTTGGTCAAGTTGTAGATCGGGTCTTGCTCTCCCAATCCCCAAAGTTTTAACAAGTTTGGGTGGAGGGATTGAGAGTATTGAGCAAAATGGGGTGTAGCAATGGTGGAGCTCAACAAGACATTAGGGTTGGGGGTTGGAGGTGGAAGAAGGGCATATATATAGTGTTCTTGGCCGGTGGGGATTTCTGCCCGTTGGACCCCGTGCGCACGGGGTACTCAGAGACTTTCACATCACCCCGTGCGCACGGGGGTCAAAAGACCCCATGTGCACGGGGTACTCAGAGAGTTTTCATGGTACCCCATGCGCACGGGGGTCAAAAGACCTCGTGCGCACGGGGTACTCAGAGAGTTACGCAGTACCCCGTGCGCACGGGGGTCAAAGGACCCCGTGCGCACGGGGTACCCAGTAACTTTCTGTTGCAAGCTTTCTGAGTACCACAGCACACACACTAGATCTTTTAAGTGGTCGAAGTGGGAAGGATAAGAGAGTAAGGTTTGGCAATGGCATTCCCACATGACTTTCATCCACACAGACCCCTCTTAATAGTGCGGTCTTCCCTACGACTCGAAGCAAACCAAAACTAAAAACCTTCGAAGCGTCGAAAGACCACACCTTTGCCCTTTTTTAAATGGGGGGGTCGCACATCTCCATTGTGGGCACTTAGAACCAATATCCTGAGATAAACTTTAGCAACCGATATTAGTTCAACTAACCACATTGTCATTACACCAAAATATAGCATAAGTGCCATTTGCACTTTCAATCTCCCCCTTTTTGGTGCATTGATGACAACGTGGTTAGAGCATGGCATAGAGGATAAACAGATAAAAGGCCATGAGACAAATAATGATCATGATAGCTCCCCCTATATGTGTGCCTGAAAACAATAATGCATCTAGTATATACATAGGAGGCTCTACCAAGATCACTATTGTCAATTCATGAGATTAACCAAAATAAACCTATAACAGTGCCTAGATCTCATGACAAAGCGTGGTGAGCAAATAATGTGAGACCCAAGATAAGCATAAAGAGATACTTGCAATAGGTTCAATGATGAAGCTAGAGTCTCACAACCATAACTAAGAGGCTCACACAACCACACAAACGGAAAGTAAATAAGAGTATCTCAAGCCAACTAAAACCAACGAACAGCAAGAAACACGAGGCTTGAGATCTCAACGCACACACAACACACCACCACAAACACACCACTTCTCCCCCTTTGTCATCAAGACAACAAAAAGGAGACAAATGGCGACACCGAGACCCACTAGACAAGAGGAGCACTTGAGGCATCATCATCATCATCAAAACACCACCCGGCCATCGGGAAAGATCGAGCAGTGGCTTCACTGTCATTGTCCTCTGAACCTGGACCAACCTCCTCACCAGTTGCAGCCCTTGCTGCCTTCTACTCGCGCCGAACAAGCTTCTCCTTGTTGATTTCCTTGATCTGACGGCGCTGAATCGACTGGCACATCTTGAACATGTTGCTCAAGGTCTTGAACAAAGACTTCTTCTCTCCCTTGGCAAAGACGGCCTCAGAACCAACAGCCTTGGCCTTACCTCGAGGGATCCGTGCAGTAGAGGACATGCCCAGAGTGTAAGTAGTACGATCCTCAGGCCTAGGGTTGCGTCCCTTCTCGATAGGCACATAAGGAGCAGGAGCAGCTGGGGTCCAGTTGGAGTTGCGCTTGGGAACAGAGGTCTTGAAAGAGGCAATGTACTTGGCAGGACAGACAGTCTCAATCAAAGCCTGGATGAAAGGAGCATAGATCAAGGACTTGTTCTCTTGCACACACTGACGAAGCTCATAGTACATGAAATCCAGAACATCCACTTTCTTCTTCTGATGAAGATACACAAAGACATCTAGCATGGAGCTCTGAATGTTATGGAATCCCCGGCTTTTGGAGTGAGGGTATACCTCAGGATATGGCGCATAGTGTCATAGAGGGGCAAGAGATCTTTGATTGACCCAGTGACAAACGACTTCTCTTGTTTGTAAGCAAAAGCAATCTCATCCTTAGTGCGCTGTCCATTTTCCCTAACAGTGCCAAACTCATCAGAAACATCCCCTGCATCCATAAATGGGTAGGGAATGATCTCAGAGAACTTTGCCATAGGATCCAAGCACCCATGCATTCCGGACATCCAAGTGAGGGTGCGAGCAGAGTCATTGGAGAAATACAGAGTGGCAAAGAACTGCATCACTAGATCTTCATTATAGGGATGGTTGAAGGTGACAAACGGAATAAGACCCAATCTGCCAAGAGCGGAGTACACACCGGGATACAGATGATCATTGTCGCGCAAACTCTCAGTGTTGACTTGCTTGTGAGGAGCAAACTTCTTTGACTTGGTCATAAGAAGCTCATGATAGACCCTTTGCTGAAACTCGTTCTTGAAGCGGGGATCCATTCCAATAGCAGTGGCGGCTGCATAAGGATGGCTCTATCTCTCAGCCCAGAGCTCTGGCTTGGTCCACTTGGTAAGAGGCATATTCCGGAGGTAACGCCAGCCCGGAATGGCTTGCTCGGGACTAGACACCTCTTCCTCTTCTTCATCTTCCTCAACACGATCATCCTCTTCTTCTATCTCATCATCAACATTGGGGTTGTCATAGTAAGCATCATCTTGCGAGTCATATTCTTCCTCAGAATCATCGGAGGACTCAACAACCGGCCGCTTTGAGGCTGCACGGAGAACACGGCCCTTACCAGACCCAGACCCCTGACCAATGCCTTCAGATGGCTGACGTCGAGCAATGGTGAAGTCCTTTGATCCTCCTTTTGCGTGCTTGCGATGAAGCTCATCCCTCTTGTCAGCGGAGTCTCAAACACACGCAAACACCCAACAACACAAAGCAAGAAACACAAATTAGTACAAGTGCATGAAGGATGGCAAAGAGATAGACAGACGAGAAGTAGATAGTTCTTGGATAGCCCGTGCACACGGGGGTTTAGACCCCGTGGACACGGGGGTCCCGTGCACATGGTACATGGCCGTGGACATGGGGCCCCGTGCGTACAGGGGTCAAACACCTCGTGGACACGGGGGTCTCCCAGCGGCAGCCACTTCCAGAACAAACTCCGGGAGTGAGTGCAGCAGAGGAACCATAGGATCTATGCACTAGACATCTATCTACAATTTAGTTGAGGCCAAACGAATCTAGGAAGCAAGGAAACCCTAAGGCTAGAAAATTAGATAGGAACTCAAGGAGAGAGCAAGGGGACAGGACCAACTGGAGGAGGATCCCATCTTGATGCAGATCCATGGAGGAGGAAGCCCGGCGAAGCCCGGAGGAGCTCCGGCGAGAGGAGGCGACGCTGGAGGTTTCTAGGGGAGTGGAGGGGGTGAATGGGTGGGATGAACCCGAGCCCCCCCACGCCCTACCTCTTCAGGGCCAGAAACCGCAGACCCCGTGTGCACGGGCTAAGTGAGCTCCTTGCGCACGGGGGTCCCGTGCACACGGTACAGAGCCCGTGGGCACGGGGTATTCAGGAACTTTGACATGAGTGAGTTTTTTTGAATATAGGGCTGAGTGTAGACTCTTACCCCTTCTTCACCAATACACTTGGTCTATATTTCTGAACACGCCGCAAGGAATGTCCTATCACTATGAGAAGGGTATATGTGGAGCACTTGTACCAGAAGAGAAGCAAGAAACACCCACCAAAAAAGAACGAGAAAAAAAAACAGAAAACCAACACACCACACACACGAAGCAAACACGGACACAACCCACAAGAGAGGGCGGTGGCCGAAGCCACCATGTTTGAGTTTATTTGGTATGGCACCGCGAAGATATGAACCTTGGGCCCAAGACTAATACTCATCTTTGAAGCACAAGTACCATCTAAGATGGCTAATGTGAAAGATTGTGTTTGATTTATGCACTTCTAGGATAAGATAACTCATGAGTTGAGCTAGCTCCCCCTAGACATGTGCCTACATCTAAGCAAGATAATACATGAGTATGTGTGTGTGAGCAATGATTTCATCCCAAGTTACTTATATCCACGATATTTAGCTCATGCCTTAACTCGCGGAATCTTGCTTCTTCAAGAGGCTTGGTGAAGATGTCTGCTAGTTGATTCTCGGTGTTGACATGGATTAAGTCAATGTTTCCCTTTGCCACATGATCTCTAATGAAATGATGGCGAATCTCAATATGCTTAGTCTTGCTATGTTGAACCGGATTCTCAGCGATCTTGATAGCACTTCCATTGTCACACCAAAGAGGCACTTTGTCACATTTGACACCATAATCCATCAAGGTTTGCCTCATCCATAATAATTGAGCACAACAACTTCCGGCGGCAATGTACTCGGCTTCGGCCGTAGAGAGAGATATACAATTTTGCTTCTTTGAAGACCAACTTACCAACGATCTCCCTAGGAATTGACATGAACCGGAAGTGGACTTGCGATCAACCTTGTCTCCGGCCCAATCCGAATCCGAGTATCCCATTAACTCAAAAGATGATCCTTTGGGATACCAAAGGCCCAAGTTTGGGGTATAAACCAAATATCGAAGGATTCTTTTCACTGCCGAAAAGTGGCTCTCCTTGGGAGATGATTGAAATCTTGCACACATACACACACTCAACATAATATCTGGCCTAGATGCACAAAGGTAAAGCAAGGAACCAATCATAGAGCGATATACCTTCTGATCCACTTCTTTACCATTGGGATCAAGATGAAGTTGACCATTTGTGGGCATGGGTGTCTTCATTGGCTTGACATCTTGAATTTTTAACCTCTTGAGCATGTCTTGGATATAACGTGATTGATTGATGAAGGTTCCTCCTCTCAATTGCTTCACTTGAAAACCGAGGAAGAACTTCAACTCTCCCATCATGCTCATGGCAAATTCCTTAGTCATAAGATTCTCGAACTCAACGTTAATAGCATGGTTAGTGGACCCAAAGATAATATCATCAAAATATATTTGGCAGACAAACAACTCTCCTTTTACCCTCTTCGTGAATAGAGTGGAATCTATTACCCCAATCTGGAACCCCTTCTCTCTTAGGAAAGCCGTAAGGTGTTCATACCAAGCACGAGGTGCTTGTTTGAGTCCGTAGAGTGCCTTATGGAGTTCATAAATGTGAGAGGGGTGATCAGGATCTTCGAAACCGGGAGGTTGCTTGACATACACCAGCTCCTTAAGAGGACCATTAAGAAATGCACTCTTCACATCCATTTGATATAATTTAAAATCATGATGAGAGGCATAAGCAAGCAAGATGCGAATGGATTCGAGACGGGCAAGAGGGGCAAAAGTTTCACCAAAGTCCAACCCTTCAACTTGAGTGAAACCTTGTGCCACTAACCTTGCCTTGTTCCTTATTACTTGGCCATGTTCATCTTGTTTGTTCTTGAAAATCCACTTTGTCCCAATGACATTATGATATTCCTTGGGTCTTTCCACAAGGGTCAACACTTTGTTGCGGGTGAAGTTGTTGAGTTCTTCATGCATGGCATCAATCCAATCCAGATCGTCAAGTGCATCTTTCACCTTAAGGGGCTCAACACAAGAGACAAACGAGTGATGTTCACAAAAGTTTGCCAAACGTCTATGAGTAGTTACCCCCTTTTTGATGCTTCCATAAATGTTCTCGGTGAGGTGTTGAAGATGTTTTAGCTTGGCGGCCACTTTTTGCTCTTTGAAGTCAAGCTCTTCTTCACTTGGTTTTGGACTTGATGAAGAAGCTTGCCCTTGGGAATGTTTTAGCCTTGGAGACACTCTTCTCTTTGCAACCACAAGTTCTTGCTCATTAGGAAGTGATGAAGACGAAGACACTTGCGGTTGGGGTTGATCTTGATCTTGATCAGGAACTTGAGCTTGATCTTGAGCCTCAACGATTGGTTCTTCATTATTTGGAAGAGTTTGCTCTTGATCTTGCTCAGGAATATGAGGGACTTGATCTTGTTCTTGGATAGGTTCATGATCTCCCAAAGCATCTTGTACAAGTGGTGTTGGTGATGACTTCCCTTATGGAGACTCCACAAGAGGGGCTCTTACTCCTTCTTCTTCTACTTGGACATGGGGTGTTTCTTATGGAAGAATGTGGCCTATCCCCATTGTCCTTATAGCTTGTGAAGGAGCCTCATCACCTACAACACTAGGGACAATTTGCTCCACACGGGAGCCATTATCTTCATCATACTCCACATTTACCGTTTCCTCAATGCACCCAGTGGATTTATTGAGAACTCGGTAAGCATGAGAGTTTGATGCATATCCAACAAATATCCCCTCATAAGTTCTAGACTCAAATTTAGCTAACCAGGATTTCTTGTTTAAAATGAAACACTTACAACCGAATACCCAAAAGTATTTGACGTTAGGCTTTCTCCCGATTAGGAGCTCATACGGGGTCTTGTTCTTGAGCTTGCGAAGATAAAGCCGGTTTGAAGCATGGCAAGCAGTGTTGATGGCTTCGGCACAAAGCTTGTATGGAGATTTGTACTCATCAAGCATGGCCCTATCCATCTCAATAAGAGTCTGATTCTTCCTCTCCGCAGCACCGTTTTGTTGGGGAGTATATGGTATGGCATATTGGTGCTTTATCCCCTCTTCACTCAAGAATTCATCCATTGTATAGTTCTTGAACTCGATGCCATTGTCACTTCTAATTGCCTTGATCTCACAGTTATGTTGACGTTGAGTTTCTTTGGCAAAGTTGATGAAGGTTTCTTGAGTTTCATCTTTGGTCTTGAGGAAGAACACCCAAGTATATCTTGTGAAGTCATCAACAATGACAAGGCAATACCTCCTCCCTCCCAGACTATCATATGTTGGAGGCCCAAACAGATCCAAATGAATAAGCTCAAGGGGCCTCAAGGTGGTGATGACAGTCTTCACTTTATGAGCTTTTTCATGAAGCTTTTCGGCAATGCAAGCACTACAAGGACGATCTTTGGCAAAAGACACATTGGTTAGTCCAAGGATGTGCTCCCCCTTCAAGAGAGCTTGTAAATTTCTCATACCCACGTGGGCTAGCCTACGGTGCCATAGCCACCCCACGTCGGCCTTGGCCATTAGGCATGTTGCAAGATGAGTTTTCTCTTTTGAGAAATCAACCACATAAAGGTTGTCTTCAACATGCCCAACAAAGACCACTTTGAGATTGCTTCTCTTAAAGACGGTCACATGGAATTCACCGAAATGTGAATCATATCCGGCACGAGCCAATTGAATAGTTGAAAGTAAATTGTAGTGAAGGGATTGGACAAGCATGGCATTTGAAAGTGATGAATCATTAGAGATTACCACCTTTCCCAAACCCAATACCTTGCCCTTGCTATTGTCACCAAAAGAGATGTTCGAAAAGGCCTTGAGTGAGTCAACGAATTCCACAAGCATCTCCCTTTCTCCGGTCATATGATTGGTGCAACCACTATCGATCACCCATTGAGTTCCACCGGAGACATAGTCCTACAAGAATCAAGCTTTGGTTATAGGTACCCATTTTGCAATGGGTCCTGGTGAGTTAGCAACAAGGGTCTTGGGGACCCAGATGGTCCAAGCATAATCATCATAGTTAGTTCCAACAAATTTTGCAAAGGTATAGCCATCATCTCCTCTCATGAGGACATAAGATGGATTGTTCTTGCCGGCAAAATTCTTGAGAGTGGCCTTGTCCCTAGTGACCTTGCCACTCCCAACACCCTCCTTTTCCTTCTCCTTCTCCTTGTGCCCTTCTTGCACAAACACTACCTTTTGGGGAAGGGAAGGAGTCGGACCGATCTTCTTCTTGTTGTTCTTCTTCTTTTTCTTACCATTCTTAGATGCGGGGTCAAACCCAACTCCCTCCTTGGCAACACACTCCTTTTGGTTGCTCAAGAGGTCGTTTAGGTTTTTCTCCCCTTGGATGCATGATACAAGCCCTTTCTCAATTTGGGCCTTCAACTTCTTATTCTCCTCTTGAAGGGAGGCACAATCATGAACAAAGTTAGCCGTACAAGCATCATCATTTAAATCTATATGAGGTACAGAAGTGAGAGCTTTTATGGTTGTGGCTTTTAGTTGGGCATAAGACTCGGTGAGGGCAATGAGGTCACCTTTGACAACCTTGGAGCTAATCACAAGGAACTCATGCTCCTCAACAAGTCTTGTATGGTCAACTAGAAGCTTTTCAACTCTAACATTAAGAGCATCTTTGTTCTCAAGAGCAAGTTGCAAAGCATCGTTGGTTTTAACAAAGTCAATTTGATGAGCAGATAAGGCTTCCTCAAGTGATGCTCTCATGACACTCTCTTCATTAAGTTCGTGCTCGAGGAGATCAACTCTCTCTTTTTCCTCTATAAGGAGGTTTTCAACGTTCTCAATAAAGTCATCGCGTTCGGCAAGTGACTTAAGGAGATCGCCAAAACGAGCATGAGCTTCACCATGAAGAGTTTTCATGAAAGCCATTAAGGATTCCTCATCATTATCCACGCCCTCCTCACACTCATCCTCCACTATCTCACATGAGACATTGGGAGTGTAGTTGTCGTGTTTCTTGGATTTGGACTTAGTGTTTACCTCTTTGTCCATGAGGCACCGATGAGTGAACGACTTGTCCTCATTTGGAGAGTCGAAGAGGCCAGTGGTGGAGGAGGAGGTAGTGGCATGCATGGAAAAGGCGGCCATTCCCACTTGATCATCATCACCGTCATCTTCGTCTCCAGACATGTATTCTTCATGAACAAGTGCCTTGTCATCCTTCCTCTTTGCAAACTTGGTGAACTTCTTCTTCTTAAGCACAAGCTTCTTGGACTTGTCTTCACGTCTCTCATACGGACAATCATGAACAAAGTGTCTTGGGCTATCACAATTGTAGCATTTCCTTCGCCCAAAGGATCTTCCTTGAAGATTTTTTCCTTTGTTTGCCATGGTCCCGGAGTACTTCTTGACTAAGAGAGCCAAGTCTTCTACAAAATCATTTGCCGGGCACGAGGTGTCATTGTCCTCCTCACATATCTCTTCACTCACTTCTTCCTCCCTTGAGGGTTGGCTTATCACTTTCTTGGCCTTCAAAGCAAGATTGGAGTTCTTGGTTGCTTGAGCTATTGAAAATGTTTTCTTGGACTTGGTTTCCAAAAGAACATGGGTAGAGAAAGTGGAGACAACTTGAGCCGCGGTCAACTTGTGATAGTCCGGACGTTGATGAACCATCATGACCATGGTATGTTCCGTGAGAACCATAGCATCTATGAACTTGTCCTTGATGAAATCATCATTTGCCCAAGTGCACCCAAAGGTTCTCAAGTTGAGCACAAGGGACTTCAACCTTCGGTAAACCTCTTCTACGGACTCACCCTCATTCCTCACAAAAAGATTGACTTCTTGCTTGAGCAAAGCCAACCAAGATCTTCGAATTGCTTCATCTCCTTCAAGAGCCTCCTCAAGGCAATCCCAAATTTCCTTTGCGGTTTTGAGAAGAGCAATGGAGTCACTATAGTCTTCAGTCACAGCTGTGCGAAGCATGTTGTGTGTGGTTGCATTGAGTTGGTCATCAACCGCTTCCCTTGGAGTGAGATTCATTGGGTCCTTGGGGTTGAATCCATTGACCACAATCCACCACAATTGAGTTGAAGCACTGCGCATGTGAGACTCCATATCTAGCTTCTACTTAGCAAATGCATTAGCTTTCAAAGGGGGCGGAGGCCCAACAGGATTAATGCGAGGATGTTGCAAACGTTGAGGAGAGTAAAAGGGTTCCACGGCATTGTACTTGGGGACTTGAGTATGAACCGGAGAAGCAAGAGGTTCCCTCGAGTCCTCCGCATCATGAACAACATTTGGATCAAACGAGTTTGATGCGGAGGTTGATGGCTTCAAGCGAGCATCAATTTCATCCTTGACCGAGGACCGAACTTCCTTCAAAATAGAGGCTTTGAGGTCCGCAAACATTGAAAGAATATCGGCCGCGGTCAAGGGGGCACCCGGGTCAGGAGGAGCGGTGGGAGCAATGACCGGGGCACCAAGTGCCTCATGCGCGACGGGGGGTAGGTTTTGACCATCCCCCACAACAGGTGCGTCACCTCCCTCATTTCCTAGATCGACCATATCCTCTAAGGTTGTAAAACCTTATATTAGAGCATGAGGCTCTGATACCAATTGAAAGGATCGATACGGTCGACTAGAGGGGGGGTGAATAGGAGACTACAAATTTTAATCTTTCTTGTCGTTTTTAAGGCTTCACGGATAAATAGAGTTCACTAGATATGCAACTAGGTGAATGCAAACTATATGACAAACAAGCTCCAAGAGAAATAAGCTAGATAACAAACTAAATAGCACACCAACAAGCATACAACAACAAAGTAAGGTGCGGGAAAGGATTAACCACAAGTGAGACGAGGACGCGGATTTTATCCCAAAGTTCACTCTTCCTTGGGGAAGAGCTACTCCCCGCTTGGAGCGGTGCCGGAGCCAAAGCTTGCGGAACGCCACCGAAGGATCACCATAATCTCCTTCGAGTCACCCCCAACGGATGAGCCTCTAATCACTCGGGGTTGGTCTTGAAGGCGACCACCACACCTTTACAAACTTCTCCGGAGCACACCACAAGCAAGGAAGCTTCCGGAGGAACCTCTAGCCGCCTAGGAGCCCAAGCTCCAAGAGTAACAAGTCAATGGGGAAGAAATGTTGCGGGGAACGCGAGTTGGTTTGGTCAAGTTGTAGATCGGGTCTTTCTCTCCCAATCCCCGAAGTTTCAACAAGTTTGGGTGGAGGGATTGAGAGTATTGAGCAAAATGGGGTGTAGCAATGGTGGAGCTCAACAAGACATTAGGGTTGGGGGTTGGATGATAGAGGCAAAGGTGTCCCATCTTTCGATGAGATGATGGATATCGCTTTGGTGGAAGTCGACTTTGACGATCCGACTATGAACGTGCGAGGACGTTGCGCCTTAGCAATCGCTAAACCAACTCCGAGAGGTTATTGACCACGCCGGAGCACGATCAACCTGACCACGAAGGTCTGTTTCCTGCAGGCAAACGAAGAACAAGCAAGAAACTAAGATTGCAATCTGGATATTGCGAATATAAGAGGAAAGCTTTATTGATCAAGGTGGGGTTATGTGACACCTTTGTCTGGTCGTTGAACACAAACGAAGTACGCGAAGTTGCAGCTATGGCAAACTTTAATCTAAACAAAACCCAAAGTCTAAACGGTGCCCTAAGGGCTGTATATATGGAGGAAGAGGGGGGAATTTCGTGGCCCTTGGTGGAGGGGTCCGAAATCAACCCTATCTCTTGTTTCCCCACACATACGGACTCTAAAAATAGCCTATACTTATGTACTTTGAAATTACATGGGCCTGGCCCAATAATAAGGTGACGCAGCACCTAGAATAGCCTCGGGACGAAATTTATGAAGTGGCATCTTGTATATTTCGTCCAAGGCTTCATGCACCCATTATGGTGGCTTCAAAGTCCTGAAATCATCACTTGTAACTCCGTTCTTGTTCCCCTTGCGCATGCCATCATCTCCATGCTTGTTCTTGCTCCAATGTTCATCCTTCTCCAAGCTAGGTCCTTCATTTGTAAGCAAAAAAAATGTATCCAATTTAGGCAGCATCATATTCTCATGAACATTAGAATCATTACCAAGAAACGAAAGTACCTGGTAATTTAGTTGGCGTGCGCGAGCTCTAGTAATTGGTCCAGTATGTATAGCAGTAGGGGCTGTGGGTGTAACAATGGTATTGATGTCCTCATCATCCTCCCCTTCTTGAAATGAAGTCGTCCTCGATGGAAGCTCATCTTCCTCACCCAAATAAGGCTTCAAATCTGCAATGTTAAAAGTGGGACTAACCCCAAAATCTGCAAGCAGCTCAAGTTTATATGCATTATCATTTATTTTCTCTAACACCTTAAAAGTACCATCAATACGTGGCATTAGCTTTGATTTGCACAAATCAGGAAATCTATCCTTACACAAATGTAACCAAACAAGATCTCCAGGTGCAAACACAACATGTTTTCTACCTTTATCTCCAGCAAGTTTATATTTAGCATTCATACGCTCAATGTTTTCCTTAGTTAGCTCATGCATTTTTAAAATCAATTCAGCACGTTTTTTAGCATCAAAATTAACCTTCTACGAAGATGGAAGAGGCAACAAATCAATAGGTGCACGAGGTAGGAAACCATACACAACTTCAAAAGGGCACATCTTAGTAGTAGAATGCAATGAACGATTATAAGCAAATTCAATATGAGGCAAGCATTCCTCCCACATTTTCTTATTATTCTTCAAAACAGCCCTAAGCATACTAGACAATGTTCTATTGACTACTTCAGTTTGTCCATCAGTTTGGGGGTGACAAGTAGTACTAAAAAGCAGTTTAGTCCCCAACTTAGCCCATAAACATCTCCAAAAGTGGCTAAGAAATTTAGTATCACAATCTGAAACAATAGTATTTGGCACACCATGCAAGCGAATAATTTCACGAAAGAACAAATCAGCAACATTAACAGCATCATCGCTTTTATGACATGGTATAAAGTGTGCCATTTTCGAGAATCTATCCACGACAACAAATATGCTATCCCTCCCCTTCTTTGTTCTAGGTAAACCTAAAACAAAGTCCATAGATATATCCTCCCAAGTAACACTAGGTACAGGCAAAGGCATATATAAACCATGAGGATTGAGTCGTGACTTAGCTTTTTGACATGTAGTGCAGCGAGCAATAAAACGCTCAACATCCCGTCTCATCTTTGGCCAAAAGAAATGTGTGGCAAGTACGTCCTCCATCTTCTTCACGCCAAAGTGTCCCATTAATCCTCCTCCATGCGCCTCCTGTAACAACAAAAGACGAACAGAGCTAGCTGGAATGCATAGCTTGTTAGCACGGAACACAAATCCATCATTAAGGACGAACTTGTTCCATGTTCTTCCTTCTTTACAATTCTGCAATACATCTTTAAAATCAGCATCATGCACATATTGATCTTTGATGGTCTCCAAACCAAATATTTGAAGTCAAGTTGTGAAAGCATAGTATAGCGATAAGACAATGCATCAGCAATAACATTTTCTTTACCCTTCTTGTGTTTAATGACATAAGGGAAAGTCTCAATGAATTCAACCCATTTAGCATGTCTACGATTCAGTTTAGCTTGACTTTTAATATGTTTCAAAGATTCATGATCAGAATGTATAACAAATTCTTTGGGCCATAAATAATGTTGCCATGTTTCTAAAGTCCGAACAAGAGCATATAATTCTTTATCATAAGTAGAATAATTCAAACTAGGCCCACTCAATTTTTCAGAAAAGTATGCAATAGGTTTGCCATCTTGTAATAACACACCTCCTAATCCAATTCCACTAGCATCACATTCAAGCTCAAAAGTCTTATTAAAATCGGGAAGTTGGAGTAAAGGAGCATGTGTCAACTTATCTTTCAATACCATGAAGGCTTCTTCCTGTGCGGTACCCCAAACAAAAGGCACATCCTTCTTTGTAAGCTCGTTGAGAGGTGCAGCAATGGTGCTGAAATCTCTCACAAAACGCCTATAGAATCCAGCGAGGCCAAGAAAACTCCTCACTTGTGTGACCGTTTTGGGTTGCGGCCAACTCTCAATAGCTTCAATCTTGGCTTTGTCAACTTCAATTCCCTGTGGAGTAACAACATAGCCAAGAAAAGATACTCGGTCGGTGCAAAAGGTGCACTTCCCAAGGTTACCAAACAAACGTGCATCACGTGGAGCAATAAAAACAACACGTAAATATTCCAAATGTTCTTCCAAAGATCTGCTATAAATCAATATGTCATCAAAGTAAACTACCACAAATCGTCCAATGAAGGCACATAAAACTTCGTTCATTAATCTCATGAAAGTACTAGGTGCATTAGTTAACCCAAAAGGCATGACTAACCACTCATATATTCCAAACTTAGTTTTAAATGCTGTTTTCCATTCATCTCCCAATTTCATACGAATTTGATGGTATCCACTACGCAAATCAACTTTGGAGAATATTGTAGAGCCACTCAATTCATCAAGCATATCATCTAGCCTAGGAATAGGATGACGATAACGAATAGTAATATTATTAATGCCTCTACAATCAACACACATATGTGATGTACCATCCTTTTTCGGCACTAGAAAAATAGGAACATCACAAGGACTAAGGGATTCGCGTATATAACCTTTGTCGAGCAGCTCCTGTACTTGACGCATAATCTCCTTCGTCTCCTCTGGATTGGTACGGTATGGTGCACGGTTGGGTAATGATGCACCGGGAATTAAGTCAATCTGATGCTCAATCCCTCGAATGGCAGGTAATCCCGGTGGCACGTCTTGTGGAAAGACGTCAGCGAACTCCTGCAAAATGTTAGTGACAGCAGGAGGCAAAGAGGAAGGCACGTCCTCGAATGAAAATAATGCCTCTTTGCACACAAAAGCATAGCAAACAGATTTGCTAAAATCTAGCTCATCAATATCAAATTTAGTGGCAAGTAAACATGCACTTTTCAATTTAATTTCAGAAACAACACTAGATGGTTTACTATTAGGCTTCATTTGTTGCTCAAATTCTTTTGCCACAATCTGATTTTTCACTCTTATTTTTCTCCTGTTTTGCTTTATTAGCTCTATTAATATCATCTTTCAAAATGGAATCAGGAGTCATAGGAAGCAAAGTAATATTTTTATCCTTATGAACAAGAGTATACTGATTGTTTCTACCATGGTGTATAGAATTTTTATCAAATTGCCATGGTCGACCAAGTAATAAGGAACATGCTTGCATAGGTACCACATCACAATCAACATAATCCGCATATGTAGAGATACTAAAATGCACACGAACTGTACGAGTTACCTTAACCTTGCCGCTGTTGTTGAACCATTGGATGTAGTAAGGATGTGGATGTGGTCTTGTGGTGAGAGATAAGTTCTCCACCATCTCCATGCTAGCCAAGTTGTTGCAGCTCCCTCCGTCTATGATGATGCGCACAGAACGTTCCTTCACAACTCCCTTTGTATGGAATAAATTGTGCCTCTGATTTTGCTCAGCTTGTGTGACCTGCACACTCAAAACACGTTGAGCAACTAAACATTCATACCTGTCAGCGTCTTCAGGAGCCATGTATTGTGTGTCACGATCAGAATCATCTCCACCGTGTTCTTCACGTGTAATAAGAGCCAAAGTCTCCTCATCGTAGTCACTAGCGGACTCATACCCACCATCCTCAGTAGCAATCATCACACGCTGAGATTTACATTCTCTCGCATAATGACCTCTTCCCTTACAACGACGACAAATAGTATCACTTGTGTGCCCTGTTGATGCCATGGAAGAAGAAGAGCTCTGTGTAGGCCCGGCAGGTGCGCTCTTGGCAGATAGTGGTGGTTGTGCCTGCTTTCTTGTATCATGGCTGGAGGTAGCAGCTGATGGAGGTGCTGGTGTAGTGGAAGTAGAGGATGCACGCGGTGTCCATGATGAAAATCGACCTGCAGAAAAGTTAGTTCACGCCAATGCTTGTCGATCCTGCACTTCACGTTCAGCTTTACAAGCAAGATGGAATAAACGAGTGATATTATTATACTCCTTATACTCTAGAATGGTCTGAATCTCTCTATTTAATCCACCTATAAAATGTGCAAGCAGAGCCTCATTCTCCTCAATAATACCACATCTAATCATGCCAATTTGTAATTCCTGATAATATTCTTCTACATAATTTTTTCCTTGTCTTAAACGCTGCAATTTTTGAAGCAATTCACGTTGATAATATGGTGGAACCCAACGAGTACGCATAGTAGTTTTCAAAGCAGCCCAAGTAGTTGGAATAGGATATAATCTACAATGTTTAGACCACCATACACATGCAAAACTAGTGAAAACACAAACAGCAGCAGCAACCCGTCTCTCCTTGGGATATTGTAAACATGTAAAACGTTGTTCAGTTTCTAACTCCCAAGTAAGATATATAACAGGAACATATCTACCCTCAAATGGTGGAATATTCAATTTCAGTTTCGGAATATGGTCATTATCTCGTACCTGAGGTGGTGGTGCAGGCCTACCGTTGCGAATATATACCTGAGGTCGACCTGGTGGTGGTGGTGCTGGTGGCTGCACGTAGTTCTGATTTTGATCAACCTCATCCTCGTAATAGTCCTCCACCTCTGCAACAGTAGCAGGAGCTACAGAAGCACCAACAGCTGTAGCAGCGGCACCAGAATTTTGTCCTGGCTCAATAGGAACACACTGTGCTCGCCCTACTGTATCGCGGCGTAGAACAGGTTGTGGGAGACGTTTGAGTAATTCATCGAATTTGGCGTCCAACTTGGTGTCAATTGTCTTCTCAATGTCATCCATCCTCTCCAATTCCTTTCGAAAGCTGGCCATCACGTCTTCCACCCGTTGACCCAACATTTGATGAAACTTATCATGAAGGTCCTTGTTCATCATGTTCTCCCAGTCAATCTCGTCGGCGTGTGTTCCTGCCATAGTTAGCAGCAATAGAAACAGACAAGTATATGATCCTACAGACTATTGGAATATGGTGGTGGTGGGGTGTCACAAATCCTTCAAACAAAACTCAAATTCTTACCAGTTCTTACCCAGCAGCAGGTGGTGATCGGCAACCGTTGTAGTCAAAACTTCGCAAAGCTTGGATAGAGCGATTACCAGGGAGAGTCAAACACACGACGTAGATGTATGTGGAGCTGGGAAGGCTTATAATATGGTAGCAAAAAGGGTCAACAATAATCAATTCAGAGATGCAAAGTTGAATAAACGCTCAACGACGGTACTGTGCTGGTCCTAGGCTAGACCGTGCTAGAGACGCGAGCCTAGAACACTAACAAAATCACGCCGTTGCACGAGATCAAGGAAGGAGCACACTCTGATTTTTTTCGCTCTTTTTTTTTGCGCATCTCTTTTTTCTTTTTTTGCGAAAATTCACTATAATGGCAAGTGTCTCAAATCTCTTCCCGAGTCAAGGTAACAGGATAGACACGAAATTTTTTTGACCAATTTTTTTTTCGACTGACCGGACCAAAATCTGGAAACGGCTCAAAAAAACTTTCTATAATGGCACCTGTCTCAAAACACTCAGAAACACCTAAAAATAGGATAGCCAGAATTTTTTTTGACAAGTGCGTTTTCAGAAAATTTTGGGCCTAAACGGAGGGTGGTTTCCGGACTCTTTTTTTTCCGAAACCTACTCCGGCAAGGAAACACGAATCGGAAACTAGAGGGATCCCGAAAACAAACCTAATATGCAAGGAACTCGGATTGGTGGTGGATATATGGTGGTAGATGGCAGCGGTGGTGATATATGGCAGCGGTGGTGGTATATGGATATGGATTCGAAGCGGTGGTGGTAGATGGCAGGACGATGATGATGGTGCGGCGGCGGCGTGACAACTTATGACCAGAACTCCAAACTCTAAAAGACTAGACTCTAAGACCAGCAACTAGACACGACGATGCAACCGCAAATTCAACAACGCAAATACAGAAAAGATTATGCAAAGGCTCAGACTGGTTCGGATAGGATGAACTAACCCTAATTTTTTTTGTGGCTTTTTCATGGACTATAGGTATGAAGAACAGACTCGACCTAAACTACGAAAAACTGTAAAATCTCACCGAGCAACCTGGAAATCTGATACCACTTGGTAGAGGCAAAGGTATCCCGTCTTTCGATGAGATGATGGATATCGCTTCGGTGGAAGTCGACTTTGACGATCCGACTACGAACGTGCGAGGACGTCGCGCCTTAGCAATCGCAAAACCAACTCCGAGAGGTTATTGACCACGCCGGAGCACGATCAACCTGACCACGAAGGTCTGTTTCCTGCAGGCAAACGAAGAACAAGCAAGAAACTAAGATTGCAATCTGGATATTGCGAATATAAGAGGAAAGTTTTATTGATCAAGGTGGGGTTCTGTGACGCCTTTGTCTGGTCGTTGAACACAAACGAAGTACGCGAAGTTGCAGCTATGGCGAACTTTAATCTAAACAAAACCCAAAGTCTAAACGGTGCCCTAAGGGTTGTATATATGGAGGAAGAGGGGGGAATTTCGTAGCCCTTGGTGGAGGGGTCCGAAATCAACCCTATCTCTTGTTTCCCCACACATACGGACTCTAAAAATAGCCTATACTTATGTATTTCAAAATTACATGGGACTGGCCCAATAATAAGGTGACGCAGCACCTAGAATAGCCTCGGGACGAAATTTATGAAGTGGCATCTTGTATATTTCGTCCAAGGCTTCATGCACCCATTATGGTGGCTTCAAAGTCCTGAAATCATCACTTGTAACTCCGTTCTTGTTCCCCTTGCGCATGCCATCATCTCCATGCTTGTTCTTGCTCCAATGTTCATCCTTCTCCAAGCTAGGTCCTTCATTTGTAAGCAAAACAAATGTATCCAATTTAGGCAGCATCATATTCTCATGAACATTAGAATAATTACCAAGAAACGAAAGTACCTGGTAATTTAGTTGGCGTGCGCGAGCTCTAGTAATTGGTCCAGTATGTATAGCAGCAGGGGCTGTGGGTGTAACAATTGTATTGATGTCCTCATCATCCTCCCCTTCTTGAAATTTATGAAGTGGCATCTTGTATATTTCGTCCAAGGCTTCATGCACCCATTATGGTGGCTTCAAAGTCCTGAAATCATCACTTGTAACTCCGTTCTTGTTCCCCTTGCGCATGCCATCATCTCCATGCTTGTTCTTGCTCCAATGTTCATCCTTCTCCAAGCTAGGCCCTTCATTTGTAAGCAAAACAAATGTATCCAATTTAGGCAGCATCATATTCTCATGAACATTAGAATCATTACCAAGAAACGAAAGTACCTGGTAATTTAGTTGGCGTGCGTGAGCTCTAGTAATTGGTCCAGTATGTATAGCAGCAGGGGTTGTGGGTGTAACAATGGTATTGATGTCCTCATCATTGGAGGTGGAAGAAGGGCATATATATAGTGTTCTTGGCCGGTGGGGATTTCTGCCCGTTGGACCCCGTGCGCACGGGCTAAGTCAGCCCCGTGCGCATGGGGTACTCAAAGACTTTCACATCACCCCGTGCGCACGGGGGTCAAAAGACCTCGTGCACACGGGGTACTCAGAGAGTTTTCATGGTTCCCCGTGCGCACGGGGGTCAAAAGACCCTGTGCGCACGGGGTACTCAGAGAGTTACGCAATACCCCGTGCGCACGGGGGTCAAAGGACCCCGTGCGCACTGTGTACCCAGTAACTTTCTGGTGCAAGCTTTCTGAGTACCACAGCACACACACTAGATCTTTTAAGTGGTCGGAGTGGGAAGGATAAGAGAGTAAGGTTTGGCAATGTCATTCCCACATGACTTTCATCCACACAGACCCCTCTTAATAGTGCGGTCTTTCCTACGACTCGAAGCAAACCAAAATTAAAAACCTTTGAAGCGTCGAAAGACCACGCCTTTGCCCTTTTTGAAATGGGGGGTTGCACATCTCCATTGTGGGCACTTAGAACCAATATCCTGAGATAAACTTTAGCAACCGATATTAGTTCAACTAACCACATTGTCATCACACCAAAATATAGAATAAGTGCCATTTGCACTTTCACACATCATGTTTGATAATCCGCTTGACTTGTCATATGCTAGGCATGAGATCAACCATATGTCTTATTTGCAATCTCTTCATAGTGACTATGCATATGCCATTAAAATAAACCCAATTTGCACATATGGCATAGATGACAAGCCCATGGTTATTGGCATTTGTTTTTCTTGTGATGATGCCGATATGCTCCCTTTGCATCATTTATCTCATATGCCATGCCATGACCACCTAGCTTCGGATATGCATTGTTTTGGATGTTGTCCATTTTCTCCATATGATATTTCCGCTATTGCTCATGAGGAGACCCCCATAGTTTCCTCGTACATTTTAGGAGATTTTGATCCATCCCATTCATTGCATGATCCCCATACTTGTGTGCACCATATGCTCCCCATGAACAAACATGCTATTGATGTGCCATATACTTGCATTCTCAATTTCTGTCCCCATCGTATCATACATAATAACTATTCTTTTATGATGGATGACATGTTCTTATACCATGCATCAAATTTCTTTGAGCGATGCTTAACTTGTGCTAACTCACACATGCACATACACATCATGATGGATGATGTGTACATTTACCACGCGCACAATTTCTTTGGTTTGTGTCTCTTTTGTGTAGGTACCCATGAATACTTGTCAACCTCACAATCCCATGAGTTGACAAAACGAGCTCTAGAGAGCAATGATGACTTGGGATCCCATGGATTGCCTTTCCCACCGCTCTCTTCGCGCAAAGACTTCGCATTCATTCTACATGGCCCTCACTTGTGGCTATGGGTTATTATCCGTTACATATTATATGCCCATCTTGCTATGTTCACTTTGCATGATATGATTATTCCTATGCCTTTGCCATGCAATTGTAACCCATGCTTTGCATTACAAATGATGATTGATTCTAGTACTCGTATGTGTATTTGCAAGCTTGGTGGAGATATTGCTTGTTGTTGCCATGTTCCATTTGTGACCCACTCCTATGATGATATTATGATCTTGCTTTGTGTCCGTGCTTGTGATATGTCATGTGCATTGTCTATGCTTATTATTTGTTCACATGACATGATTGCCATGATTTCCTCTAGTATGTTGCATCTTTGCACTACTAGCTTGCACGACTTGATTACTGTGATTGCTTGCCTTGTTGCATCATCGATGATTCATACTTGCTCATTTCATGCGGTTGATGACAACCATTTCCATGCTTTGCACATGATTGTTATTGATTCTTGTCATATATCTTCATGTGTTGCCTCTCTCATGCTAGATGATTTGACATGTATTGAGTGCAACAATGCTTTTAGTCTTCCTAATGAGATTGCCCCCATAGCGTTCTCGCATATATTTGGAGATTTTGACATATTTCTTGTGAAGCATACTTGTCTTACCTCTTTGCACCATATGCCCAGTGACATGAATATACACATTGTTGCACCATATTGTTCATGCACTTGTGCTCCTAATGGTTATGTGCAAGAGAAGAGAACCATCATGATGGATGATGTGTTTATCTACCATGCACATACGTTCTTTGTCTTGTTGTGTGCATGTGTAGGAAACTTGGATTTTGTGTCGACTTCCACTTCACATGAGTTGACCATTCGAGCTTTGGAGAGCGAGTCACCTTCTACCACGGCGTTTCTACATCATACTTGCTTTTACTTCGGCATTGTGAAGGACGCACAAGGACATTCTTTCAAGGTGATATCCTTCTCTTTTGAGAACCCCCAAACCATGAGCATGCATATTATGGATCATACTACTTGCGTTGCTTGCACCATGATACTTATTTGTCATCTTGGACCCCTTGATTGCACACATGTTAGTGATATTGCTTCCATTCATGATTTTCACATTCCCATGCATCATGATATATATGCCTTGTGTGTTGCATCCAATTCTTGTACTACTTGCTACTATAATATGTTTGGTTGCAACAATGTCATCACTTCACATATGCCATGTCCCATTGATTGCTACATGCTTGACTTGATTGTCTCACACATGATGAACACTTGCTCTTTCTATTGTGTTGAGTACCATACTATCTTCACTACACCCTATGCACGTTATGCTTGGATTGTCTTGCACTTGACCCATGTGTTTAGACACTTCATTTTATTTGGTGTTGCAAATGATTCTTATGCCTACCATAGACCTTTCATTGAGAAATTTGTGAATGCTTGCTATGAAATTGAGGTATATGCTTATTCTCTTGTCACACATATTTGCATCTCTACCTCAAATTTACATGCTTGTCCCCATGATATCTTTGCTTGTCCTCAATTTATGTGGTTACATGCCATGTCACAATCCTTTGTCAAACCATATGCTAGGCTTGATAACAACACTTGTTGGGTGAATCACCTCTTGAATGCTGGTTTTGCACTACCGCTAATCACATTTGTTTTTCCAAGTGTTTGTTGTCCTTACTCCTTTTGAAGGAATCACAAGATGGTGCAACATTGGAGAGTGCTAATTCCGAGCTTGAAGATGATGAGTACTTGGTGAACGTCCACTCCTACACGGCGAAGCCATCTCTTTCCCATGGTGATTTGGTTTTCGATCCAAGATCGGATCTCTTCCAGGGGGGAGATGATGCGGAGCATCCTACGGACATCACCATGTCAAGAGTTCATTTGGCAAGTGACACGTGCGACCTCTACTTCACATACATAAAGGTGAATCATCTCCTTTACACGTGTTCACTTGACCCCTTCGAGGATGGTATACTACTTGACACTCCACTCGTGTGCATGCATAGGTATTGCCGGAGCTTCACGGACGACGAGGGGGAGTGCAAGCACCAAGGAACACCTACACCATCCGCGAGGGAAGCGTGGAAGCGAAGACGGAAGAAGAGTTGCGGAGTCTACAGCGATCGGACGACCGGAAGCCACCAGACGTCTAACCCTCTACAGCGCCCGGACAACCGGCGTCCACCGAACATTCGACGCCTGGAGTCTTCACCAGCCTGACGGACCAGCCGGCGAAAGCTACAACGGTCGGACGATCGGTAGGGACCGAACGTCTGACGCTTGGAAGCCCCAGCCTATGCACGCTACAATGGTTGGGTTCGTCCAAGACCGGTCGACCGGCGACCGGATGACCGGTCGTCACCGGACATCCGGTACCACTTCAACAGAACGAAAATAGCGTTAGTCCGAACCCTACCGAACGTCCGGACCCTCGCGAGCCATCGGACAACCAGTAGGGACTGGACGTCCGCTGTCTGTGTGTGCACAGTTTCGGGCCCGAGGCCCATGTACCCTTTCACTTCGCCCCCATTTACACTTAGACTATAAATAGACCTCCTCCTCCTCCTCCTAGTTAGGGTTAGCAAAGTGATAGCTCATTTGTATGTGAGCTTTGCTCCTACCTTCTCCTCTTGAGAGAGAGAGACTACTCCATTGGAGGCCAAGACCTCCTAGGAGAAGATCCCGAGGGATATCAAGACCCCTTCGCGGAAGGATCTATCTAGATCATCAAGACCCCATCTCCTTTGGATTTGGGATGAACTTTACCTTGTACCTTTCCTTTTGTTGTTCATGTACCTTGTGGATCTTGTGTGTTTGATTGTCCAGTGGATGTGTGATTGGACTTGTTCTTGAGTGTTTCCCCTTGTGGTTTCTCTCCGTTCTTCCCCGTGTTCTTCGTGTTCTTCGAGGGAACCCACTCCAATCGTGAAAGATCGGCCTACACCGGGTTGGCCCCGTATCACCAATATTTGAGAAATATAATTCAGGCGGGGATCCTCTCCCCCCGGTGATTCCTCAAAAAAACAATTAGAATGATTGTAAAGTTTTATTGGGTCAACTATAAATAGAAGGACTAATCTCACGGCAGGAGACTGACAACAATAGCCTCATGTGTCGCGGCCATGGAACCATTATTTCTGGTGGTAGTGTTTGCACCTTTATACGAAAAATGTTGCACATATACATCATTGCCAAACTTGTCAAAAGGCCCATCACGTAACTTGCTTCACGAATCCAATTGTGAAAGACACATGCATGGAGTGGCAGTCACCTTTTGGGACTCTGGTTGTTCAAAATCTTAGAATCGTCATTCTTTTAGATTTTGGATTGCACTAGGATTCTTTACGAATCCTCCCAAGAATTTGCAATCCAAATCGAGTTCTTTTTGGTATAGGATTGGGCCTTGCTCTCAACAGGCAAAAACCCATGTGGTATGACACTTTTTTCTTATCATTTCACTCTTCACAAAATCAAGTACTCTCTCTTATCCATATTACTTGTCGTTCATCTAGTACAACTTTAACACAAAGGTACTAAAGTAATATGAATTGACTCGAGAAACCTAACAACTGCCTCCTATCTCCCCCAGAGCCACCGCCTCCACCCTTCTCCATAGTTGTTGGATGCTACCTCCGCGTCATCTCTTCTCCTCGCCGCTGCTAGAGACCAGTGGCCAGGTTAAGCCTTGGCACTGGTCGATGAAGGCTACAATGGGGAGGTCTCTGCTCCGGTAGCCTTTGGTCGCGAGATTGGGAGGGTGACCTTCGTCGCTTTGAGCCTTTAGTGTCGACTGACACTTGTTGCGGCTTGACTTGTACTCCCTCTGCCCGGTGAAAAGTGTACGTCTGGCTTTAAAATTTGTCCACAAAAGAGTGTACATCTATCTTCCCAATGCATATTAAAGTAGAAAGAAATTGCTTCTCACTCATCACATGGTAATCAAGACCAATAGCATTCTACACATGGTCTCTTTAATTTTTTCATGCACTTAGGTCATTGGGGGTAGGATAATTAAAAAGGAGAGAGATGGTGGCTTGCACCTTTTCAATGCATTTTTTTACTCCACTTCATAATTTGTCCTAAAATTTCTATATGTACACTTTTCACCGGACGGAGGGAGTATGAGCATGATCTTCACTTGTCTGGCATCTCACATCTGGACCGTGGTACACATGTAGCTGCTGAGACGCGGAAAGTGGTGGTGACAAATGATGATTTTCATTTGGTTATCAGTCTTGAGCTTCGGGGTGAAAACCCTAAGTCTGGCCCTAATTGAAGGATACATACATGATACATATCGAGCCGTTTTGGGGCAATATCTAGCTAGATAACAAGAGTGCTTTCTGAAGTATTCGTGTAACGTAACCTGGCAATGGTCGTGTTTTTTGCTTAGTATCCTTATTGAAGGCGTTGCTCGAACTTGATCTTCAGGGTGAAATCCATGATCTGACTTTGTGTGGTTGGATCCGACGACGACGGTACTTGAACATCGCTCCCTTGGAGACGTTGATGACAAATGTTTCTCGTTATCCTTGTGATGTCAAGAGATGATTACCGCAGATGGTCGTTGTTGTAGTTCACCGATCATTGTTTCAAAGATTTTTTTTTCTTTGCCTCTGCCAGTCATAGCTTCAATCTTGTATGACTTTGCTCCTAACCATTGTGATTCTCTGTGTGTGTGCGCACTGGTGTTTACCATGCGCATATTAGTCATGCAGAGGTTAAATGTACGTTCAGTATTTGTATTACATTGGTGCTTCATTTCGAGTCAATAAAATCCATCATTGTCGAAAAAAAGTAATGTGAACTACAACTTTGCAAATTGACTAACTTGTGAATGTTGTGAGCCTCCTCTAATTGAAACCCAAGACAACTACAGTACTATGTGGTCTCCAAGTTTCTGCACCAGCTGGTGCTCACTGCTCAAAGCCAACTCCACAAGAGCAAGAGGTAGCACTTCAGCATCACTAGCTTGGCAACCTCAAGACAACTGGCTGCGGTTCATGAGATGGAGGCAAAGAGTATAGGGGTCTCTTTTTCCATCTTAGAGCATCTCAAGCAGATCCCGTAAACAGATCACCTGTAAAAACATTATACATGACCACTAAAGCGATACGGTACCTCGAGGCACGAGCAGAACAGGTACCGTAAACTCGTGTCGTAAAAGTTTTTTTTCTTCTTCTTTTTCTCCCACACTTCTTTTTTCTTGGGACACACGCATGGACGGACTCGAACTCCGGCTAGCTAGAACGGCGCCTCTCTGGCCTGCTCCAGCCCCTCTGGTGTTGACCGGTTTTACAAGATCCTCAAAAAACGGCTGGAATCCTTCATATATGATGAATGGGAGCTCTAATATACAGAAGCCTGTGAAATCTATATGTTTGACCGTTTTTACAGGATTTGCTAGAGATGCTGACTCGCGCCGGAAGAAGAATTCCATCACCTGTGCCGACGCTGATGCACGTCCCAGGCCAACACCTTTTCCCTCGCTGCTGCTTGGGATGCCAACCCTTTCCCCTGTCGCGATCTCACTGCTACAGGCTCGGTTTCCTATCTCTTCTCCCACGGGTGAAAACCCACAACAACCGAGGCAAGCTCGTCATGAATCTCGGCGCAAGATGGACGGCCACCGATATGGCACATCAGTGTATATATAAAAACCACTTCCAAGCTCCCAAGTACAATAACAAACATGTACTGCTGTAATTCAGGCTGTTATACAACAGTACACTTGAGAGAGAGATCTCTGCCTTGTGAATATCAATGTAACAGCTGCAAAGTGAACACGAATGTTTACAGAGAAGCCGCACATGTACACTCCTCATCAATACAAAAAGATCTGTGGTCATAAACATATACGAAGATTTGGACATGTTTTTCATTTCTGATGCTCCGACAGAGGCGGAAACACCGGAGCTGGTACAACAGTCTCAACCCCTATTATCTTCAGCTTCTTTCGACTCCCTGAGCCACTCTTGCAGTTTCAGTTCCTGTTCCTCTTTGAACTTGTTGTAGCTCTCCGCCGTGTGGGAGATATCAGAAGCAGATAGGCTCTGATTCATAGTGGCTGCATTTTTAGTATCCAACAAACGGCTTGAAATGGAGATTTCGTCCCTTTCTGCATCTGAGGGTGTTGACGCACCATGTCCTTCGGCTTGTGATGACTCTTGAGCTGTAGACGACACTGACTTCTCACTAACGGCATCGTTCATAGCGAAATCAGTCTGTGGCCATCTGAGACTCGATGCCTTTTGCTTTGCGGTGTTCAACATGGAAGACAAATAGTTCTTGCTACTTCCACCATTAGTTGTGTCCAAGTCGTTCCATGCTTCTGAGCTTTTGTCTGATTGGAACCCCCAAATGGGGTTCTGGATTAACCTGGACACGATAATTCTCTTCTCAGAACCAACTAAAGAGGATGGCTTCCTCTACAAAAAATTAAGAGCATGGCCTTTGTACACACAATAATATGATACAGTAGGGGGCTAAGGATTGATCGAGTCGAGATCCCTGAGTGGTTTATTGGCCAGAAGTCTAATATTTGAGTTTTCTACCTTATTGGAAGCACATATAAAAACAGTGTGTAGGTAATTATATTATGCTACTTATATTCAATCAATATTTTAAAACTACATGTATTTTAAGTTTTAGTTCTTATATTATTAATCTAAATATTCATGTTCATATAATCAAATCTTACAGAAATATACTGCAAGTAATTCCCGCAGCAACGCGCAGGGTATCATCTAATACATAAAGATGGACTGCTCCTAAATGAAAAAGGAACAAATGTCAATATTCTACGGATGGGATGAATGCATGCAGTGACTTTAGTGTACAGATGGCATGAATGCAGGAACTTCAGGATGCTAGCCTGCTAGGAGACTCCACACCACGTTCGCAAAATCAGAACCAGATCAATGCCACAAGGTAATCAAACAAAAACCAGAAGGAAACCCTCAAGATTGCTAAATACTTACCCCTTCTTTGGTTGGGTCTTCGACATTATCTTTAGAGATTTATTTATGTCCTTTATCATATCATCAGCAATTGGAAGTCCAAACTCAGCCATGGACCTCACAGCGCAAATAGAATCCTCTATATCTTCAGTGTGTAATGTTATCTCACGAGTCTTTTCTGTAACCTTGCCCTGATGAGCAAACCAGAAATGCCATGTTAGAATCTCAGCTTCGTTTGTGGCTTTGTGCTAACCTCTGATAAGAACAGATCAAGCCATTGAACAACTCAGAATTAGCAAATGTCAGCCAGTATTGAAACTTATGGTGCTACTCCCTCCGTCCAAAATTAATTGAAGTTCTAGGTTTATCCTAAGTCAAACTTGTGTAAGTTTGACCAAGTTTGTAGGAAAATATATCGATATCTAGAACACCAAATTAATTTCATTAGATTCTTCACAAAATATACTTCCGTGCTATCTTACCATATTTTCCTATAAACTTGGTCAACTTAAATAAATTTAATATAGGACAAACCTAGAAACTTCCATTAATTTCGAATGGATGGAATAGAAGAACATTTTAGAACTTAGAAAAAGTAACGGCCTGAACAGTGATGCCAAATAAGCTATTGCAATCGTGAATGAAGCTTCATGCATATCCAAGTCATACCATGTTTTGGCAATTTAAAAGCAGAAGGACCTAGGTTGCTGGAAAAAAAAAACAAGTTAAATGCTAAAGCTGGTTTTCTCCAAACCAGGCTCCACCAGTGCTAATCAGAAAGTGGCATGGATTGGCTCTGGACTGGCTAGCATGTAGGTGGCTAGTTGGCTCTGCAACTAAAATGGTCTTATAAAGTCTGGAATGAGCCTATCTATGGATGCACTAAAGATTGTCAGACCAATCCAGTCAAAGAGTCGGTCATATGATAGAAGTGCATAGTCCCATCATATTACCTGTCTAGTTCGGACTCATTTTCTGTAACTCTTGGGAGTATGTACTCCCAATTCAATATACCTGGTATACACATCTATTATACCTCTTTACCATTTTCAATATTATCGTTTACACACATACTTTTTGTAATATACCTTTTTACGTATGAAAAAAATAGTATATACGCGAACTCTGTAAAATCTGTGGACTCGCGCAATTTTTTTCATTGAACTCAGTTTGGAGTATCTAGTAATTATAAATGAAGTATATTAAAAATGATAAAGAGGTATAGTGGACTCATCATGTGGTATATTGAATATAGGAGTACATACTCCAAGGAGTACATAACCATTTTCCTTCTAGTTCCATAAGTATATATTACTTCATATATTACTACATCTTGCACGTGCAAGATGTGATCAATTTGACATTGTTCCACAAAAAGAACATATTGAAGAAAAATATCACTCAGCTTAACCTATATGCGCACAACATTCCAGGTTGCTGCATACCCGAGGAATTGTGCAAATTGCGTAATATCTAACAAAGGAATCATAGTAAAATCGAGCACTACAGTGGAGAAACCATCCCATGGTATCATCATGGTATCCTGTACATGCACCCCCAAACCATCTTGCCCAACCTGGTTCCTTTAATCAATACAAGCCCAGTCTGTGATTTCTGTCAAATCCAAACCGGTCTAAATCATAATGTCAGTGCGCGGCGCAACATGCTTAAAGGCCAATCATCGTTATCGGGCACTAAACAGAGCAAATTAAGAGGGAGAGCAGACCTTGACGTCAAGGAGGATGGGCATGGATGCCTGGGCGTGCTGCTGGACGAAGTAGAGCCCGAGGGAGGGCTCATTAGCGACGTGCTTGATCATCTCGTCGACCCCCTCCTTCACTGCTGGACCAAATCACGCGGGTAAACGAGGTGCTCGACGGAATTCCCCACAGGAGCACGAAGAAGAACAGGAAGAAGTGGATCGGGCGGGGTTATTATTACCGCAGAGGAAGCCGTCTGCTGGGGAGAGGTGTGATGGAGACGAGGAAGAATACGCGACGGCGGCGGAGGAGGGGGAGGAGCTGTGCATGTCCGCGTCCGCCACAGAGCGCGGCGGGCGACCATCACGGGCGGGGCCGCTGCCGCGCCCCTCGGTTCCTCTTCTCAACGAGGAACTCAGATTAGCAGAGAGAGAGGGGGATAGAGAGAGGGAGAGGGGAGGACACGCCGGAGTTCGCACTCAGCGACGGCAGCGAGGACGAGGAGGGGACGAATTTTTTTTATTTTTATTTTTTTGAGGGATGGAGGGGACGAATAAAGGCAAGAGAAATACTAGAAGGTAGGTGGGCTGATGTGTTTTTCTTCTTCTTGAATAGCCAGGGCATCTTCACAGTGACTAATTTGCCCCTTTTTTTAGGAGAACCATGTATTCATTCATAATAATAGCAACATACAACATACACAGTTTTTCTCTGGAACAGTCCGAAGAGACAACACACAAGGAAAATTACATCACCATCGCCAAAGAATCCATCCGCCTTGGTCGCCGAAGCATTCGTCGGAGGAGAGAAACCTAGGCCTCCAACTTGACAAGATCCAAGATAGTGCCATAGCAGCCAAAGCTGCGTTATGAGCCTTTGAACAGGCGCCGCCACAAGTAGCGACACACATGTCAATGCGGGTCGTCGGCGGAAGAAATACTCCACCCACTTGGATCGCCCTCTTGTAGATCTCGACTGGCAGAACCGCCAAAAAACTCCAGAACTGGCAACCATCTTCCACCACCAAATCTTCATGTGGACCATCCCTTGGACAAGACCCGCGCTGCAGTGTCGGCCAACTCCAAGATACAAACTTTCGGCTCCATGATGACGCTGGAGATGCAGCCGACGCAACGCGAACGAAGCCGAAGAAACAAGAACCTGAGCAAGATCTCCACCGACGTCTTGAGGACCTTGTGAAGGAAATATGCCCTAGAGGCAATAATAAAGTTGTTATTTATATTTCCTTATATCATGATAAATGCTTATTATTCATGCTAGAATTGTATTAACCGGAAACTTAGTACATGTGTGAATACATAGACAAACATAGTGTCCCTAGTATGCCTCTACTTGACTAGCTCGTTAATCAAAGATGGTTAAGTTTCCTAATCATAGACATGTGTTGTCATTTGATGAATGGGATCACATCATTAGAGAATGATGTGATGGACAAGACCCATCCGCTAGCTTAGCATAAATGATCGTTTAGTTTTATTACTATTGCTTTCATCATGACTTATACATGTTCCTCTAACTATGAGATTATGCAACTCCCAAATACCGGAGGAACACCTTGTGTGCTACCAAACGTCACAACGTAACTGGATGATTATAAAGATGCTCTACAGGTGTCTTCGATGGTGTTTGTTGAGTTGGCATAGATCGAGATTAGGATTTGTCACTCCGTGTATCGGAGAGGTATTTCTAGGCCCTCTCGGTAATGCTCATCACTATAAGCCTTGCAAGCAATGTAACTAATGAGTTAGTTGCGGGATGATGCATTACGGAATGAGTAAAAAGACTTGCCGATAACGAGATTGAACTAGGTATGGTAATACCGACGATCGAATCTCGGGCAAGTAACATAACGATGACAAAGGGAACAACGTATGTTGTTATGCGGTTTGACCGATAAAGATCTTCATAGAATATGTAGGAGCTAATATGAGCATCCAGGTTCCACTATTGGTTATTGACCGGAGATGTGTCTTGGTCATGTCTACATAGTTCTCAAACCCGTAGGGTCCGCACGCTTAACGTTCGATGACAATTTGTATTATGAGTCATGTGATTTGATGCGCCGAAGTTTGTTCGGAGTCCCGGATGAGATCACGGACATGACGAGGAGTCTCGAAATGGTAGAGACATAAAGATTGATATATTGGAAGGTTGTGTTTGGACACCGGAATGATTTCGAAAAGGTTCGGACATTTTCTGGAGAACCGGGGGTTACCGGACCCCCCCCCGGGAGTTAATGGGCCTTCATGTGCCCTAGTGGAGAGAGGAGGCGGCGGCCAGGTGGAGGCGCCCCCCCCCCCAAGCCCAAACCGAATTGGACTAGGGTTGGGGGGTGGGGCAGCCCCCCTTTCCTTCTCTCCTCCTCCTCTTTCCCTCTTTCTCCTAGTGGGAATAGGAAAGTAGGAATCCTACTTGGACCGGGAGTCCAAGTAGGACTCCCCCCATGGCGCGCCCCCCTTGGGCCGGCCACCTCTCTTCCCTCCTTTATATACATGGGAGGGGGCACCCCAAAGACACACCAAGCCTTCTCTTAGCCGTGTGTGGTGCCCCCTCCACAATTACACACCTCGGTCATATCGTCGTAGTGCTTAGGCAAAGCCCCGCGCTGGTAACTTCATCGTCACCGTCGCCACGCCGTCGTGCTGATGGAACTCTCCCTTGTCCTTAATTGGATCAAGAGATAGAGGGACGTCATCGAGCTAAATGTGTGCTAAACGCGGAGGTGTTGTACGTTCGGTGCTTGGATCGGTTGGATCACGAAGATGTTCGACTATATCAACCGTGTTACTAACGCTTCCGCTTTCGGTCTACGAGGGTACGTGGACACACTCTCCCCGCTTGTTTCTATGCATCTCCTAGATAGATCTTGCATGATCGTAGGTAAATTTTTTGAAATACTGCATTCCCCAACAGTGGCATCCGAGCCAAGTCTATGCGTAGATGTTATATGCACGAGTAGAACACAATGAGTTGTGGGTGATAATAGTCATACTGCTTACCAGCAACGTCTTACTTTGATTCGGCGGTATTGTTGGATGAAGCGGCCCGGACCGACATTACATGACCGCGTTCATGAGACTGGTTCTACCGACGTGCTTCGCACACCGGTGGCTAGCGGGTGTCTGTTTCTCCAACTTTAGTTGAATCGAGTTTGACTACGCCTGGTCCTGGTTGAAGGTTAAAACAACACACTTGATGAAAAATCATTGTGTTTTTGATGCGTAGGTAAGAAGGGTTCTTGCTAGAAGCCCGTAGCAGCCACGTAAAACTTGCAACAACAAAGTAGAGGACGTCTAACTTGTTTTTGCAGGGCTTGTTGTGATGTAATTGTTGGGTTACGTTGCAGAAAATTAAAATTTTTCCTACGGTTTCACCAAGATCCATCCATGAGTTCATCTAAGCAACGAGTCTAGGGAGAGAGTTTGCATCTACATACCACTTGTAGATCGCGTGCGGAAGCTTGCAAGGTGATGATGTAGTCGTACTCGACGTGATCCAAATCACCGATGACCAGCGCCGAACGGACGGCACCTCCGCGTTCAACACACGTACGGGACGGAAGACGTCTCCTCCTTCTTGATCCAGCAAGGGGGAAGGAGAGGTTGATGAAGATCCAGCAGCACGACGGCGTGGTGGTGGATGCAGGGCGTCACAGCAGCAGGGCTTCGCCGAGACTACGAGGGAGAGACGTAACGGGGGGAGGTGGAGGCGCCAGGGGCTGGTGTATGAAGTCCCTCCTCTCCCCCACTATATATAGGGGTGCCAAGGGGGGGGCGCCGGCCCTAGTAGATGAGATCTACTAGGGGGGCGGCGGCCTAGGGAGGTTTCCCTCCCCCCCAAGGCACCTAGGGGTGCCTTCCACCACTAGGACTCCTCCTAGGGGGAAACCCTAGGCGCATGGGCCTATAGGGGCTGGTGCCCTTGGCCCATGATGGCCAAGGCGCACCCCCTACAGCCCATGTGGCCCCCCGGGACAGGTGGCCCCACCCGGTGGACCCCCGGGACCCTTCCGGTGGTCCCGGTACAATACCGATAACCCCGAAACTTGTCCCGATGCCCGAAATAGCACTTCCTATATATAATTCTTTACCTCCGGACCATTCCGGAACTCCTCGTGACGTCCGGGATCTCATCCGGGACTCCGAACAACATTCGGGTTTCTGCATATACATATCTTCATAACCCTAGCGTCACCGAACCTTAAGTGTGTAGACCCTACGGGTTCGGGAGACATGCAGACATGACCGAGACTCTCTCAGTCAATAACCATCAGCGGGATCTGGATACCCATGATGGCTCCCACATGCTCCTCGATGTTGTCATCGGATGAACCACTATGTCGAGGATTCGATCAAACCCAGTATGCAATTCCCTTTGTCAATCGGTACGTTACTTGCCCGAGACTCGATCGTCGGTATCCCAATACCTTGTTCAGTCTCGTTACCGGCAAGTCACTTTACTCGTACCGTAATGCATGATCCCGTGTCCAACACCTTGGTCACATTGAGCTCAATATGATGATGCATTACCGAGTGGGCCCAGAGATACCTCTCCGTCATACGGAGTGACAAATCCCAGTCTCGATCCGTGTCAACCCAACAGCTACTTTCGGAGATACCTGTAATGCACCTTTATAGTCACCCAGTTACGTTGTGACGTTTGACACACCCAAGGCACTCTTACGGTATCCGGGAGTTACACGATCTCATGGTCGAAGGAAGAGATACTTGACACTTGCAAAGCTCTAGCAAAACGAACTACACGATCTTTTATGCTATGCTTAGTATTGGGTCTTGTCCATCACATCATTCTCCTAATGATGTGATCCCGTTATCAACGACATCCAATGTCCATAGTCAGGAAACCATGACTATCTGTTGATCACAACGAGCTGGTCAACTAGAGGCTTACCAGGGACATAGTGTGGTCTAAGTATTCACACGTGTATTACGATTTCCGGATAATACAGTTATAGCATGAATAAAAGACAATTATCATGAACAATGAAATATAATAATACTTTTATTATTGCCTCTAGGGCATATTTCCAACAGTCTCCCACTTGCACTAGAGTCACTAATCTAGTTACATTGTGATGAATCAAACACCCATAGAGTTCTGGTGTTGATCATGTTTTGCACGCGAGAGAGGTTTAGTCAGCGGATCTGCGACATTCAGATCCGTGTGCACTTTGCAAATCTCTATGTCTCCATCTTGAACATTTTCACGGATGGAGTTGAAACGACGCTTGATGTGCCTGGTCTTCTTGTGAAACCTGGGCTCCTTTGCGAGGGCAATAGGTCCAGTGTTGTCACAGAAGAGTTTGATCGGCCCCGACGCATTGGGTATGACTCCTAGGTCGGTGATGAACTCCTTCACCCAAATCGCTTCATGTGCTGCCTCCGAGGCTGCCATGTACTCCGCTTCACACGTAGATCCCGCCACGACGCTCTGCTTGCAGCTGCACCAGCTTACTGCTCCACCATTCAACATATACACGTATCCGGTTTGTGACTTAGAGTCATCCAGATCTGAGTCGAAGCTAGCGTCGACGTAACCCTTTACGACGAGCTCTTCGTCTCCTCCATAAACGAGAAACATGTCCTTTGTCCTTTTCAGGTACTTCAGGATATTCTTGACCGCTGTCCAGTGTTCCTTGCCGGGATTACTTTGGTATCTTGCTACCAAACTTACGACAAGGTTTACATCGGGTCTGGTACACAGCATGGCATACATAATAGATCCTATGGCTGAAGCATAGGGGATGACACTCATCTCTTCTTTATCTTTTGCCGTGGTCAGTGACTGAGCTGAGCTCAGTCTCATACCTTGTAACATAGGCAAGAACCCCTTCTTGGACTGATCCATTCTGAATCTCTTCAAAATCTTATCAAGGTATGTGCTTTGTGAAAGACCTATGAGGCGTCTCGATCTATCTCTATAGATCTTGATGCCTAATATATAAGCAGCTTCTCCAAGGTCCTTCATTGAAAAACACTTATTCAAGTAGGCCTTAATGCTGTCCAGAAATTCTATATTATTTCCCATCAGGAGTATGTCATCTACATATAATATGAGAAATGCTACAGAGCTCCCACTCACTTTCTTGTAAACGCAGGCTTCTCCATAAGTCTGCATAAACCCAAACGCTTTGATCATCTCATCAAAGCGAATGTTCCAACTCCGAGATGCTTGCACCAGTCCATAAATGGATCGCTGGAGCTTGCATACTTTGTTAGCATTCAGAGGATCGACAAAACCTTCCGGCTGCATCATATACAGTTCTTCCTTAAGATGCCCGTTAAGGAATGCTGTTTTGACGTCCATCTGCCATATCTCATAATCATAGTATGCGGCAATTGCTAACATGATTCGGACGGACTTTAGCTTCGCTACGGGAGAGAATGTCTCGTCGTAGTCAATCCCTTGAACCCGTCGATAACCCTTAGCGACAAGTCGAGCTTTATAGATGGTAACATTACCATCCGCGTCCGTCTTCTTCTTAAAGATCCATTTGTTTTCTATCGCTCGCCGATCATCGGGCAAGTCTGTCAAAGTCCATACTTTGTTTTCATACATGGATTCTATCTCGGATTTCATGGCTTCAAGCCATTTGTTGGAATCCGGGCCCGCCATTGCTTCTTCATAGTTCGAAGGTTCATTGTTGTCTAACAACATGATTTCCAGGACAGGGTTGCCGTACCACTCTGGTGCGGAACGTGTCCTTGTGGACCTACGAAGTTCAGCAGTAACTTGATCCGAAGTACCTTGATCATTATCATGATTTTCCTCTTCAGTTGGTGTGGGCATCACAGGAACGGTTTCCTGTGCTGCGTCACTATCCCGCTCAAGAGGTAGTACTTCATCGAGTTCTACTTTCCTCCCACTTACTTCTTTCAAGAGAAACTCTTTTTCCAGAAAGCATCCGTTCTTGGCAACAAAGATCTTGCCTTCGGATCTTAAGTAGAAGGTATACCCTACAGTTTCCTTAGGGTATCCTATGAATACGCATTTTTCCGACTTGGGTTCGAGCTTTTCAGGTTGAAGTTTCTTGACATAAGCTTCGCATCCCCAAACTTTTAGAAACGACAGCTTAGGTTTCTTTCCAAACCATAATTCATACGGTGTCATCTCAACGGATTTAGACGGTGCCCTATTTAAAGTGAATGTAGCTGTCTCTAGAGCGTATCCCCAAAATGATAGCGGTAAATCGGTAAGAGACATCATAGACCGCACCATATCCAATAGAGTGCGATTACGACGTTCGGACACACCGTTTCGTTGAGGTGTTCCAGGCGGCGTGAGCTGTGAAACGATTCCACATTTCTTTAAGTGTGTACCAAATTCGTGACTTAAGTATTCTCCTCCACGATCTGATCGTAAGAATTTTATCTTTCGGTCACGTTGATTCTCCACCTCATTCTGAAATTCCTTAAACTTTTCAAAGGTCTCAGACTTGTGTTTCATTAAGTAGACATACCCATATCTACTCAAGTCATCTGTGAGAGTGAGAACATAACGATATCCTCCGCGAGCCTCAACGCTCATTGGACCGCACACATCGGTATGTATGATTTCCAACAAGTTGGTAGCTCGCTCCATTGTTCCGGAGAACGGAGTCTTGGTCATTTTTCCCAAGAGGCATGGTTCGCACGTGTCAAACGATTCATAATCAAGAGACTCTAAAAGTCCATCGGCATGGAGATTCTTCATGCGCTTGACACCAATGTGACCAAGGCGGCAGTGCCACAAGTATGTGGGACTATCGTTATCAACTTTAAATCTTTTGGCATATACACTATGAACATGTGTAATATTACGCTCGAGATTCATTAAGAATAAACCATTGACCATCGGAGCATGACCATAAAACATATCTCTCATATAAATCGAACAACCATTATTCTCAGACTTAAATGAGTAGCCATCTCGTATTAAACGAGATCCTGATACAATGTTCATGCTCAAACTTGGCACTAAATAACAATTATTAAGGTTCAAAACTAATCCCGTAGGTAAATGTAGAGGCAGCGTGCCGACGGCGATCACATCGACTTTGGAACCATTCCCGACGCGCATCGTCACCTCGTCCTTTGCCAGTCTCCGTTTATTCCGCAGCTCCTGCTGTGAGTTACAAATATGAGCAACGGCACCGGTATCAAATACCCAGGAGTTACTACGAGTACTGGTAAGGTACACATCAATCACATGTATATCAAATATACCTTTGGTGTTGCCGGCCTTCTTATCCGCTAAGTATTTGGGGCAATTCCGCTTCCAGTGACCCTTCCCCTTGCAATAAAAGCACTCAGTCTCAGGCTTGGGTCCATTCTTTGACTTCTTCCCGGTAACTGGCTTACCAAGCGCGGCAACATCTTTGCCGTCCTTCTTGAAGTTCTTCTTACCCTTGCCCTTCTTGAACTTAGTGGTCTTATTGACCATCAACACTTGATGTTCTTTCTTGATTTCAGCCTCTGCTGACTTCAGCATCGAGAACACTTCAGGAATGGTCTTTTCCATTCCCTGCATGTTGTAGTTCATCACAAAGCTCTTGTAGCTTGGTGGGAGCGACTGGAGGATTCTGTCAATGACCGCCTCATCTGGGAGGTTAATGTTCAGCCGGGTCATACGGTTGTGCAACCCAGACATCTTCAGGATGTGTTCACTGACAGAACTGTTTTCCTCCATCTTACAACTGTAGAACTTGTCGGAGACATCATATCTCTCGACCCGGGCATGAGCTTGGAAAACTAGTTTCAGCTCTTCGAACATCTCATATGCTCCGTGATGCTCAAAACGCTTTTGGAGCCCCGGTTCTAAGCTGTAAAGCATGCCGCACTGAACGAGGGAGTAATCATCAGCGTGAGACTGCCAAGCATTCATAATGTCTTGGTTCTCTGGGACGGGAGCGTCACCTAGCGGTCCTTCTAGGACATATTGTTTCCTGGCAGCTATGAGGATGATCCTCAGGTTCCGGACCCAGTCCATATAGTTGCTGCCATCATCTTTCAGCTTGGTTTTCTCTAGGAACGCGTTGAAGTTCATGTTGACATTAGCGTTGGCCATTGATCTACAAGACATATTTGCAAAGGTTTTAGACTAAGTTCATGATAATAAAGTTCTAATCAAATTATGAACTCCCACTTAGATTAGACATCCCTTTAGTCATCTAAGTGTTACACGATCCGAGTTGATTAGCCCGTGTCCGATCATCACGTGAGACGGACTAGTCATCGTCGGTGAACATTTTCATGTTGATCGTATCTTCCATACAACTCGTGTTCGACCTTTCGGTCTCCGTGTTCCGAGGCCATGTCTGCACATGCTAGGCTCGTCAAGTTAACCCTAAGTGTTTTCGCTGTGTAAAACTGTCTTATACCCGTTGTATGTGAACGTAAGAATCCATCACACCCGATCATCACGTGGTGCTTAGAAACGACGAACTGTAGCAACGGTGCACAGTTAGGGGAGAACACTTCTTGAAATTTTATAAGGGATCATCTTATTTACTACCGTCGTCCTAAGTAAACAAGATGCATAATACATAATAAACATCACATGCAATTATATAGTTGTGACATGATATGGCCAATATCATATAGCTCCATTGATCTTCATCTTCGGGGCTCCATGATCATCTTGTCACCGGCTTGACACCATGATCTCCATCATCATGATCTCCATCATCGTGTCTTCATGAAGTTGTCACGCCAACGACTACTTCTACTTCTATGACTAACGTTTAGCAATAAAGTAAAGTAGTTTACATGACGTTATTCAATGACACGCATATCATACAAAAATAATGACAACTCCTATGGCTCCTGCCGGTTGTCATACTCATCGACATGCAAGTCGTGAATCCTATTACAAAGAACATGATCTCATACATCACAATTCATTATTCATCACAACTTCTGGCCATATCACATCACATGATCAATCGCTGCAAAAACAAGTTAGACGTCCTCTAATTGTTGTTGCATCTTTTACGTGGCTGCAATTGGGTTCTAGCAAGAACGTTTTCTTACCTACGAATCACCACAACGTGATTTTGTCAACTTCTATTTACCCTTCATAAGGGCCCTGTTCATCGATTCCGCTCCAACTAAGGTGGGAGAGACAGACACCCGCCAGCCACCTTATGCAACTTGTGCATGTCAGTCGGTGGAACCGGTCTCACGTAAGAGTACGTGTAAGGTTGGTCCGGGCCGCTTTATCCCACAATACCGTTGAGCAAGAAAAGACTAGTAGAGGCAAGTAAGATGACAAAATCCACGCCCACAACAAAGTTGTGTTCTACTCGTGCAAAGAGAACTACGCATAGACCTAGCTCATGATGCCACTGTTGGGTTACGTTGCAGAAAATTAAAATTTTTCCTACGGTTTCACCAAGATCCATCCATGAGTTCATCTAAGCAACGAGTCTAGGGAGAGAGTTTGCATCTACATACCACTTGTAGATCGCGTGCGGAAGCTTGCAAGGTGATGATGTAGTCGTACTCGACGTGATCCAAATCACCGATGACCAGCGCCGAACGGACGGCACCTCCGCGTTCAACACACGTACGGGACGGAAGACGTCTCCTCCTTCTTGATCCAGCAAGGGGGAAGGAGAGGTTGATGAAGATCCAGCAGCACGACGGCGTGGTGGTGGATGCAGGGCGTCACAGCAGCAGGGCTTCGCCGAGACTACGAGGGAGAGACGTAACGGGGGGAGGTGGAGGCGCCAGGGGCTGGTGTATGAAGTCCCTCCTCTCCCCCACTATATATAGGGGTGCCAAGGGGGGGGCGCCGGCCCTAGTAGATGAGATCTACTAGGGGGGCGGCGGCCTAGGGAGGTTTCCCTCCCCCCCAAGGCACCTAGGGGTGCCTTCCACCACTAGGACTCCTCCTAGGGGGAAACCCTAGGCGCATGGGCCTATAGGGGCTGGTGCCCTTGGCCCATGATGGCCAAGGCGCACCCCCTACAGCCCATGTGGCCCCCCGGGACAGGTGGCCCCACCCGGTGGACCCCCGGGACCCTTCCGGTGGTCCCGGTACAATACCGATAACCCCGAAACTTGTCCCGATGCCCGAAATAGCACTTCCTATATATAATTCTTTACCTCCGGACCATTCCGGAACTCCTCGTGACGTCCGGGATCTCATCCGGGACTCCGAACAACATTCGGGTTTCTGCATATACATATCTTCATAACCCTAGCGTCACCGAACCTTAAGTGTGTAGACCCTACGGGTTCGGGAGACATGCAGACATGACCGAGACTCTCTCAGTCAATAACCATCAGCGGGATCTGGATACCCATGATGGCTCCCACATGCTCCTCGATGTTGTCATCGGATGAACCACTATGTCGAGGATTCGATCAAACCCAGTATGCAATTCCCTTTGTCAATCGGTACATTACTTGCCCGAGACTCGATCGTCGGTATCCCAATACCTTGTTCAGTCTCGTTACCGGCAAGTCACTTTACTCGTACCGTAATGCATGATCCCGTGTCCAACACCTTGGTCACATTGAGCTCAATATGATGATGCATTACCGAGTGGGCCCAGAGATACCTCTCCGTCATACGGAGTGACAAATCCCAGTCTCGATCCGTGTCAACCCAACAACTACTTTCGGAGATACCTGTAATGCACCTTTATAGTCACCCAGTTACGTTGTGACGTTTGACACACCCAAGGCACTCTTACGGTATCCGGGAGTTACACGATCTCATGGTCGAAGGAAGAGATACTTGACACTTGCAAAGCTCTAGCAAAACGAACTACACGATCTTTTATGCTATGCTTAGGATTGGGTGTTGTCCATCACATCATTCTCCTAATGATGTGATCCCGTTATCAACGACATCCAATGTCCATAGTCAGGAAACCATGACTATCTGTTGATCACAACGAGCTGGTCAACTAGAGGCTTACCAGGGACATAGTGTGGTCTAAGTATTCACACGTGTATTACGATTTCCGGATAATACAGTTATAGCATGAATAAAAGACAATTATCATGAACAATGAAATATAATAATACTTTTATTATTGCCTCTAGGGCATATTTCCAACAGTAATATGGTCAAGACGTGATGATATATAAATTGTTGTATGAGATGATCATGTTTTGTAAAAGTTATAGGCAACTGGCAGGAGCCTTATGGTTGTTGCTTTATTGTATGAAATGCAATTGCCATGTAATTGCTTTACTTTATCACTAAGCGGTAGTGATAGGCGTAGAAGCAATAGTTGGCGAGACGACAATGATGCTACAATGGAGATCAAGTGTCAAGCCAGTGATGATGGTGATCATAACGGTGCTTTGGAGATGGAGATCAAAGGCACAAGATGATGATGGCCATATCATATCACTTATTTTGATTGCATGTGATGTTTATCCTTTATGCATCTTATTTTGCTTAGTACGACAGTAGCATTATAAGATGATCTCTCACTAAATTTCAAGGTACAAGTGTTCTCCCTGAGTATGCACCGTTGCTATAGTTCGTCGTGCCGAGAACCACGTGATGATCGGGTGTGATAAGCTCTACGTTCACATACAACGTGTGCAAGCCAGTTTTGCACACGTAGAATACTCGGTTTAAACTTGACAAGCCTAGCATATGCAGATATGGCCTCGGAACACTAAGACCGAAAGGTCGAACGTGAATCATATAGTAGATATGATCAACATAGTGATGTTCACCATTGAAAACTACTCCATCTCACGTGATGATCGGACATGGTTTAGTTGATTTGGATCACGTGATCATTTAGATGACTAGAGGGATGTCTATCTAAGTGGGAGTTCTTAAATAATATGATTAATTGAATTTTAATTTATCAAGAACTTAGTACCTGGTAGTATTTTGCATGTCTATGTTATTGTAGATCAATGGCCCGTGCTACCGTTCCTTTGAATTTTAATGCGTTCCTAGAGAAAGCTAAGTTGAAATATGATGTTAGAAATTACATGGACTAGGTCCATAACTTCAGGATTATCCTCATTGCTGCACAGAAGAATTACATCCTGGAAGCACCGCTACGTGTACCACCCGTGCCAGCAACTGCAGACATTGTGAATGCCTGGCAGTCGCGTGTTGATGGCTACTCGATAGTTCAGTGTGCCATGCTTTACGGCTTAGAACCGGGACTTCAACGTCGTTTTGAACGTCATGGAGCATATGAGATGTTCCGGGAGTTGAAGTTAATATTTCAAGCAAATGGCCGGATTGATATATATGAAGTCTCCAATAAGTTCTACAGCTGCAAGATGGAGGAGAATAGTTCTGTTAGTGAACACATACTTAGAATGTCTGGGTACCACAACCACTTGACTCAACTGGGAGTTAATCTTCCTGATGATAGTGTCTTTGATAAAGTTCTTCAATCACTACCACCAAGCCACAAAAGCTTCATGATAAACTATAATATGCAAGGGATGGATAAGACAATTCACGAGCTCTTCGCAATGCTAAAGGTTGCGGAGGTAGAAATCAAGAAGGAGCATCAAGTGTTGATGGTTAACAAGACCACTAGTTTCAAGAAAATTGGCAAAGGGAAGAAGTGGAACTTCAAGAAGAACGGCAAGCAAGTTGCTGCTCAAGTGAAGAAGCCCAAGTCTGGACCTAAGCCTGAGACTGAGTGCTTCTACTACAAAGGGACTGGTAACTGGAAGCGGAACTGCCCCAAGTATTTGGCGGATAAGAAGGATGGCAAAGTGAAAGGTATATTTGGTATACATGTTATTGATGTGTACCTTACTAATGCTCGCAGTAGCGCCTGGGTATTTGATATTGGTTCTGTTGCTCATATTTGAAACTCGAAACAGGGGCTACGGATTAAACAAAGATTGGCTAAGGACGAGGTGACGATGCGTGTGGGAAATGGTTCCAAAATCGATGTGATCGCCGTCGGCACGCTACCTCTACATCTACCGTCGGGATTAGTTTTAGATCTGAATAATTGTTATTTGCTGCCAGCATTAAGAGCAACTCTAGCAGACCCCACATCCTGCCGGCCCACAAAACGCGTTTGCAGTTCGTGCAAACCCGCTTTTGCGGGCCGGCGCGGATGGCCATAGATGCAAACCCCTCAAACAGACCAGCATAAAAGTATATTCGTGCAATATGATTTTTTACGGGTCGGCTTCTGCGGGTTCTGCTCGGGCACCACCGCGATGACCCACAAACAGAAAAACTGCAAATCTCGCACTTTACATAGGGTTTCACAAACAAGTTCAAATTCAAACGACATAACATAGTTTTACACGCAAATAAAAGCCAAGTTCATTACGGCAAAAACAAAAGAGGGTAGTGCAAAAGTTTGCACCCATGTCCGGCATCATCTTGGTCGATCTTTACTCCGCGCCATCAAGTCCATCTTGAAGTTCATCGCCACCACCGAATCCACCTCCGGCGCTTGTTCCAACTCCCGCACCAAAATCATCAACATTGCCACCATATGGAGCGGAGAAAACATCTCTGGAACTGTAGCACGCATCGGCCAACGCAACCATTCTCCTCTTCAAGATTTCTCTCCTTGCCATATCATGCCATGTTGGTGAGATTGTCCATGTCATTGCGGTTCATTGACATGATCTTGTTATCTTCGGCGAGCATCTTGGACATGGCTTTGTTTTTTGCAGCGCGTGCTCTTCTCTCCTCAATGGTAGCTTTGTGCAGCCCCTTTTCTTTGAGCAATTGCCACTTTTCTTGCTTCTCATTTGCCTTCTTCTCGGCCAACTCTTTCTTGATCTCCAACGACTTCAACAACATTGACTCGTTTGATTGCACCATGGCATCAATCTTATCCCTCAAGCTCGATGCTTCTTTCTCTCTCTTCATCTTCTCCTTGGTCTTCTTGTCGCCATCGGGCTTGTGCAAATTTCTTGGGCCATCATCATCCTCATCTTCATCCATGTCTGTAAGTGATCCTCTCTTTGGTGGGGACTCTTTGTCGATCAACTTCCACTTCTCGCACTTTTGGAGCAACTTCCAACAATGCTCTAGTTTGAAGAATTTTCCTTCCGAAGCTTCCATGTCCTTGTATCTATGTTGAGCAATCTTGTCCTACAAAATGTGAACAAAGTGATGCAATCATTTCCCATGATGCAAATATGATGATGCACAACTTGAACAAAGGCACTCACATAGTCGGACTCCACGGTGCCGGTTGGAGGTGCATTGCATACTTGCTCCTAGCAAGCTGCCCAACAGCTGGGTTTGATATTCTCCCAACGCCCTTGAAGCGACCGAAATGTGCCTGGAGTCCTATTGGGATGCTTTGCCATAATGTGGAAGTATTGATCTTCGATCCTTTGCCAATATCTCTTGGCGGTTTGATAAGTACCCATGCATGCATCAAGAGACAGCGCACTCCATGCTTTGATCAAAGCTTGATCTTCCAAGATCGTGTAGTTCTTCGATCTTATGCTTTTCCCAGTTTTTGTTTGCGATTGCTCATACGCTTCTGCTTCGATCTCCTCCAATTCGTCCTCACAACCATGATCATCCACACCGCCCTCCGTTTCATTGTAGTTGAATGTGGCGAACGGGGCTTGATCAATGTCAACCGCGTTCGTGTCCAACAAGTTCACAAATTTGGTAGTTGCATTGTTTGAACCACCACTATAGTGAACAATAACAAGTCACGAGCTATCGAGGATAATGGCTGAAAGTGCTAGTATTCGACTAGAGGGGGGGTGAATAGGCGATTTTTATGAAAGTCTTCAAAACATGGATGTTTCGAAGACAAACGATAGAAATGAACCTATTGATATGCAGCGGAAGGTAGACTACACTAGACAAGCCATAGTCAAGTAAGCAATGAAGTGAAAGCACGAAGACTAAAAGCAGCTAGGTAGATTGGATCAGGATGGAAGATAGTATGAAGCCAAATAGACAACAGTCTTCACTCAGTGAAGTCAAACAGATAAGGCAAGTAGGCAAAGACTTCACGAAGACAAACTGTAAGTAAGGCAAGAGAGGTAGGATAGAACCAGTTGCTCGGAGAGGACAAGGGATTTGTTCGACCAGTTCCAGTTGTTGTGACAACTATACATTTGGTTAGGGAGGCTGAGATTTAACTCAGAAGACCGCGTCTTCACCTTATTCCCCTTGAGCTAAGAACACTTAGTCCTCGCCCAATCACTCTGGTAAGTCTTCAAGGGAGACTTCCAAACCTTCACAGACTTCGTTCACCGGCAATCCACAATGACTCTTGGATGCTTAGAATGCGACGCCTAACCGGCTGGAGGATTCACGGACCTCAAGTGTAATAAGTCCTCAAATCATGCGGACAGAAAGACTTCAGTGATGCCTAACACTCTTTGGCTCTGGGTGTTTTGGGCATTGTCCTCGCAAGGATTCTCTCTCAAAGGGTTCGGAAAAAGCCATGCACTAACTCTAAGCAGCCACCAATTTATGGTGTAGGGGGTGGGCTATTTATAGCCAGGAGGCAACCTGACCTGATTTGTCCAAAATGACCCTGGGTCACTAAGGAACTGACACGTGTCCAATGGTTAGATTTCGAACACACGCGACAGCTTGACTTGGGCTACAAGTAAAGCTGACTCATCCAGCTCTGGATAAGATTTGCTCTCATTGTCTTTTCTTGAATACATAGGATTTGGTTGAGCATCACATCAGTCACTCTGACTTTGTTCACTTGGACCCCACTTAACAGTACGGTGGTTCCTATGATTCAATAAAGAAGAAAAGGAAACTACGAAACAACTATGTCTTTGCACTCCATAGTCTTCACGCGATATCTTCTCCTGTCATAGTCTTCAATGTGAATGTCTTCACAGACAACCATTGTGTTCAATGTCTTCACACATTTTTAGGGGTCATCTCTGGTAGGTAAACCGAATCAATATGGGAGTACTACCTGTGTTATCCTGCAATTCTCACAAACACATTAGTCCCTCAACCAAGTTTCTCATCAATACTCCAAAACCAACTAGGGGTAGCACTAGATGCACTTACAAATGGTGAAAATGAAAGGAAACGCCATGACCGAAGACGCATACCTTCCGACCATTTTGTAGAACACCTCGCTTGCGAGGGAAGCGGCACTGTTGAACGGCATCACCAGAGCACCTCCTTGCGGGGGATGGAGTGAGAAGAAGGTGGCTTCTTTGTAGCCGGAATCTTCCTCCGCTTTATGCCCGCGACCTTGCCGACCTTCTCTGCCGCCGGCCGGGATCGCGCTGCCACGTTGGTGCCCAGAGCGCGGGCCATCATAGTGGGGGTAGCCGAATTCCCGCCCTGCACGACCACGTTTCCCTGCCGCTTGCGGGCAGGCACGACGTTTGCTGGGGCGATGGCGGCGGGGCCAACATGGCCGACGATGAGATCCGCCCGAGCGGAAGGAGCATGCGCGACCTCAATGGTGACGGGGGACAACATGGGGTTGTCCATGGCGGCGAGGGACGGCTAGGGAGGAAGCACCGGAGCGTGCGGAGGCGGGGCAATGGTGGCGGAGGGTGGGGGGAGCAGGAAAGGGCGCGCGGAAATGTTTCTGCCGCCAAATCTCGCTGCGGATAGGGGTTGAGCTTGGGTCAGCCTCCGAGCCTGTGAAGATAGAGGTTGGAGGAGAAGATTTTCCGCGCCACGCAAAAATATTTGCGGGCCGGGGCGGGATGCGGGGTCTGATCGGGCAGGTTTTCCCGCCCCGACCCGCAATTTGGCAGTTGTTTTGCGGGCCGGGGTGGGATGCGGGGTCTGCTAGAGTTGCTCTAAGCATGAACGTTATATCTAGATTTTGTTTGATGCGAGACGGTTATTCATTTAAATCAGAGAATAATGGTTGTTCTATTTATATGAGTAATATCTTTTATGGTCATGCACCCTTGATGAGTGGTCTATTTTTGTTGAATCTCGATAGTAGTGATACATATATTCATAGTATTGAAGCCAAAAGATATAAGTTTAATAATGATAGTGCAAATTATTTGTGGCACTGTCGTTTAGGTCATATTGGTGTAAAGCGCATGAAGAAACTCCATGCTGATGGGCTTTTGGGATCACTTGATGCTTGTGAACCATGCCTCATGGGCAAGATGACTAAGACTCCATTCTCCGGAACAATGGAGCGAGCAACAGACTTCTTGTAAATAATACATACTGATGTATGCGGTCCGATGAGTGTTGAGGCTCACGGCGAGTATCATTATTTTCTGACCTTCACAATGATTTGAGCAGATATGGGTATATCTACTTGATGAAGCATAAGTCTGAAACATTTGAAAAGTTCAAAGAATTTCAGAGTGAAGTGGAAAATCATCGTAACAAGAAAATAAAGTTTCTACATCTGATCGTGGAGGTGAATATTTGAGTTATGAGTTTGGTCTTCATTTGAAACAGTGCGAAATAGTTTCGCAACTCACGCCACCTGGAACACCACAGCGTAATGGTGTGTCTGAACGTTGTAACAGTACTTTATTGGATATGGTGCAATCTATGATGTCTCTTACTGATTTACCGCTATCGTTTTGGGGTTATGCTTTAGAGACGGCTGCATTCACGTTAAATAGGGCACCATCTAAATCCATTGAGATGACACCATATGAACTATGGTTTGGCAAGAAAGCCAAGTTGTCGTTTCTTAAAATTTGGGGCTGCGATGCTTATGTGAAAAAGCTTCAACCAGATAAGCTTGAACCCAAACAGGAGAAATGTGTCTTCATAGGATACCCAAAGGAGACTGTTAGGTACACCTTCTATCACAGATCCGAAGGCAAGATATTCGTTGCTAAGAATGGATCCTTTCTAGAGAAGGAGTTTCTCTCGAAAGAAGTGAGTGGGAAGAAAGTAGATCTTGATGAGGTAATTGTACCTTCTCCTGAATTGGAAGGTAGTTCATCACAGAGATCAGTTCCAGTGATTCCTACACCAATCAACGAGGAAGCTAATGATGCTGATCATGAATCTTCAGATCAAGTTACTACTGAACCTCGTAGGTTAACCAGAGTAAGATCCGCACCAGAGTGGTACGGCAATCCTGTTCTGGAGGTCATGTTACTTGACCATGACGAATCTATGAACTATGAGGAAGCGATGATGTGCCCAGATTCCGCGAAATGGCTTGAGACCATGAAATCTGAGATGAGATCCATGTATGAGAACAAAGTGTGGACTTTGGTTGACTTTCCCGATGATCGGCAAGCAATAGAGAATAAATGGATCTTCAAGAAGAAGACTGCTGCTAACGATAATGTTACTGTCTAGAAAGCTCGACTTGTTGCGAAAGGTTTTCGACAAGTTCAAGGAGTTGACTATGATGAGACCTTCTCACCCGTAGCGATGCTTAAGTCTGTCTAAATCATGTTAGCAATTGCTGCATTTTATGATTATGAAATTTGGCAAATGGATGTCAAAACTGCATTCCTTAATGGATACCTCAAAGAAGAGTTGTATATGATGCAACCAGAAGGTTTTGTTGATCCAAAAGGTGCTAACAAAGTGTGCAAGCTCCAGTGATCCATTGATGGTCTGGTGCAAGCCTCTCGGAGTTGGAATATACACTTTGATAGTGTGATCAAAGCATATGGTTTTATATAGACTTTTGGAGAAGCCCGTATTTACAAGAATGTGAGTGTGAGCTCTGTAGCATTTCTGATATTATATGTAGATGACATATTGTTGATCAGAAATGATACTGAATTTCTGAATAGCATAAAAGGATACTTGAATAAGAATTTTTCAATGAAAGACCTCGGTGAAGCTGCTTATATATTGGGCATCAAGATCTATAGAGATAGATCAAGACGCTTAATTGGACTTTCCAAAAGCACATACATTGATAAAGTTTTGAAGAAGTTCAAAATGGATCAGTCAAAGAAAGGGTTCTTGCCTGTGTTACAAGGTGTGAAGTTGAGTCAGACTCAATGCCCGACCACTGCAGAAGATATAGAGAAAATGAAAGCCATTCCCTATGCCTCAGCCATAGGTTCTATTATGTATGCAATGCTGTGTACCAGACCTGATGTGTGCCTTGCTATTAGTTTAGCAGGGAGGTACCAAAGTAATCCAAGAGTGGATCACTGGACAACGGTCAAGAACATCCTGAAACACCTGAAAAGGACTAAGGATATGTTTCTCGTTTATGGAGGTGACAAAGAGCTCGTCGTAAATGGTTATGTCGATGCAAGCTTTGGCTCTGATACGGATGACTCTAAGTCACAAACCGGATACGTATTTATATTGAATGGTGGAGCTGTCAGTTGGTGCAGTTCCAAGCAGAGTGTCGTGGCGGGATCTATGTGTGAAGCGGAGTACATAGCTGCTTCGGAAGCAGCAAATCAGGGAGTTCATATCCGATCTAGGTGTAATACCTAGTGCATCGGCTCCAACAAAAATCTTTTGTGACAATACTGGAGCAATAGCCTTGGCGAAGGAATCCATATTTCACAAGAGAACCAAGCACATCAAGAGACGCTTCAATTCCATCCACGATCTAGTCAAGGAGGGAGACATAGAAGTTTGCAAAATACACACGGATCTGAATGTTGCAGACCCATTGACTAAGCCTCTTCCACGAGCAAAACATGATCAGCACCAATACTCCATGGGTGTTAGAATCATTACTATGTAATCTAGATTATTGACTCTAGTGCAAGTGGGATACTGAAGGAAATATGCCCTAGAGGCAATAATAAAGTTGTTATTTATATTTCCTTATATCATGATAAATGTTTATTATTCATGCTAGAATTGTATTAACCAGAAACTTAGTACATGTGTGAATACATAGACAAACAGAGTGTCCCTAGTATACCTCTACTTGACTAGCTCGTTAATCAAAGATGGTTAAGTTTCCTAACCATAGACATGTGTTGTCATTTGATAAGCGGGATCACATCATTAGAGAATGATGTGATGGACAAGACCCATACGTTAGCTTAGCGTAAATGATCATTTAGTTTTATTGCTATTGCTTTCATCATGACTTATACATCACCACTGCAGGAGACTACTAACGCGACACTACGATTAGAGACCATTTGCCGAAATTGTGTGCTATGCACTAATCGCAAACGGTGGTGTAAAACCCGTCAAAGAAGGTGCAAAACATTTGCGATGATGGATGCATCAAACATAGTTAAGATTTTGTTGCATGTGCGATGCAGGGCATACGGTTAATCCATTCAAACTGTCTGCGATGAGGCAGAAAAACAGAAACGGGCAGCCATAACAATGTGTGTGCGATGCAGGACACACGGTTAATCCATTTGAACTATTTGCGATGAGGTATAACAAAAGAAACGGACAGTCATATCAATGTGTGTGTGATATATGGCATACGGTTAACTCGGAGGAATTGTTTTCGATTAGGGAACACAACACAAATGGTTCAACTTAACAAGATGTGTGTGATATGCCAGATACAGTTCACATGGATGAACTGTTTGCGATGAGCCAAAAGAACACAAACGAGTCGTGTAAACAAGATGTGTGTGATACGTGGCAAACAACCGACTCGGATGAACTGTTTGCGATGAGAAATTACAACACAGACGGTCAATACAATTACTTCATGTGTGCTTCTGTGTGTACAAAAAAAATTGAAAAAAAATGCAAACTAGTTGCTTGTGGTGGCTAGGAGTATCGCACATGATGCGTATGCGAGTACTCGTGTGCAATGATTAGTATGTTTGTCGGCATTCTGGGAACGGGGGTCCCCAGACTTGCCTGCCTGTGGCCTGCGGCGTGGCTCAAGCAGTGCCCTAGTACGGCCCGTCTTCATCAACCCAAGTTCAAGACCCTCGCGAGGGGCCAAGCCTCGCAGGGTGGACGACACAAGTCTTCCTCAGGGGCGGCCTCACGAGGCAGGCTCGCGAGGAGGCGGAGGTATCAAGGCAAGGAGTACCTTGCGAGGTGCTCGTGACGCAATCCATGACGATCAAGACCAGGCGGGCGCCAGCCTGCGCAGTGTCCTCGTTTCCTCTTTGGTGCAAAGGGGGCAAGCGCAGGCGCGGAGTACCGAGGCATCAGGCAAAGGTTTCCATATCGGTGCAACGAGACCAAGACCAGCAGAGCGGCAGGACGGAGATCACCGTGGTGCCCAAGATGGCGTCATCACCAGTGCCTTTGGCAGTCGAAGACCAACTTTAGTCAGGATAGCTTGTACTAGCTGTCCCCCTTCAAAATGGCCGTTGTTGGCTCCCTTCCCGCTCAATATTTGGGAAGAGGACCAGGGCCTCTATATATAGAGATTGCCACCACAGTAGAGAAAGGGGAGATCATCTAGAACCAGGAGGGCTGACTGAATCTTTCCCTAGTAGAACACCACACCAGCTCAAGAACACCCCTTGCGAGGCTGTTCTTCCTCTGTATTGTTCATCATCAGCCCTAGAGGCAATCCACCACACCACACACTGGATTAGGGTATTACACCACAGCGGTGGCCCGAACCAGTATAAACCTTGTGTCCCTTGTGTTGTTCATCGTGTTAGCTTAGATTCACGGCGAGGTTTTGGGGCGTGGAACGGTAGGGAGTAGATCTTCGTGCGCATCCCAGAATTTGAACCTTAAGGGTTTTGCCGGAACCCGATATCCGACATTTGGCGCGCCAGGTAGGGGTGCGCCGAAATCCTCTTCCCGCCGATCTGCGTTCCACTGCTTTGTCGCATCCATGTCCGGCAACCCGATGGCCAACGCCGACCGCTGTGCGGCATGGCTAGCCATGCCGCGCCGCCTGCCTAAGGTGACCTCAACCCCGTGCATTAGGCAGCCCGCACTCCGCAGAACGCTGTGATACGTCTCCAACGTATCTACTTTTCCAAACACTTTTGCCCTTGTTTTGGACTCTAACTTGCATGATTTGAATGAAACTAACCCGGACTGACGCTGTTTTCAGCAGAACTGCCATGATGTTGTTTATTGTGTAGAAAACAAAAGTTCTCGGAATGACCTGAAAATCCGCGGAGATAAGTTTTGGAGAATATAAAAAATACTGGCGAAAGAATCAAGGCCAGGGGCCCACACACTGTTCACGAGGGTGGGGGGTGCGCCCTCCCCCTGGGCGCGCCCCCTGTCTCGTGGGCCCCCTGACGCTCCACCGACCTCAACTCCAACTCCATATATTCCGTTCCACAGAGAAAAAATTAGAGAGAAAGTTTCATCGTGTTTTACGATACAGAGCCGCCGCCAAGCCCTAATATCTCTCGGGAGGGCTGATCTGAAGTCCGTTCGGGGCTCCGGAGAGGGGAATTCGTCGCCGTCGTCATCATCAACCATCCTCCATCACCCCATCACCAATTTCATGATGCTCACCGCCATGCGTGAGTAATTCCATTGTAGGCTTACTGGACGGTGATGGGTTGGATGAGATTTACCATGTAATCAAGTTAGTTTTGTTAGGGTTTGATCCCTAGTATCCACTATGTTCTGAGATTGATGTTACTATGACTTTGCTATGCTTAATGCTTGTCACTAGGGCTCGAGTGCCATGATTTCAGATCTGAACCTATTATGTTTTCATGAATATATGTGAGTTCTTGATCCTATCTTGCAAGTCTATAGTCACCTATTATGTGTTATGATCCGACAACTCCGAAGCGACAATAATTGGGATACTTCTCGGTGATGACCATAGTTTGAGGAGTTCATGTATTCACTATGTGCTAATGCTTTGTTCCAGTTCTCTATTAAAAGGAGGCCTTAATATCCCTTAGTTTCCACTAGGACCCCGCTGCCACAGGAGGGTAGGACAAAAGATGTCATGCAAGTTCTTTTCCATAAGAATGTATGACTATATTCGGAATACATGCCTACATTACATTGATGAATTGGAGCTAGTTCTGTGTCACCCTATGTTATAGCTATTACATGAGGAATCGCATCCGACATAATTATCCATCACTGATCCAATGCCTACGAGCTTTTCACATATTGTGCTTTGCTTATTTACTTTTCCATTTATTACAATTACTACAAAACTGCTATCTTTACTTTTGCCACTGTTACCTTTATTATCATACTACTTTGCTACTAAATACTTTCCTGCAGATACTAAGTTATCCAGGTGTGGTTGAATTGACAACTCAACTGCTAATACTTAAGAATATTCGTTGGCTCCCCTTGTGTCGAATCAATAAATTTGGGTTGAATACTTTACCCTCGAAAGCTGTTGCGATCCCCTACACTTGTGGGTTATCAAGACTAATTTTTGGCACCGTTGTCGGGGAGCATAGCTCTATTCTTTGAGTCACTTGGGATTTATATCTGTTGATCACTATGAGGAACTTGAAAGACGAAAGAACTAAGATTTTGCCCTCAACCACGAGTGGAGGTAAGGAACTGCCATCTAGCTCTGCACTAGATTCTCCTTCCGTTTTTAGTAAGCTTGCGAGACCTAAACCTGCTACTGCTTTGAATTCTGATATGTCGCATGTTATTGATGATGCCACTTCTGCTATGCATGATACTTATGATGAAACTACTTCTGTGCGTGATACTACGTTGCCATTAGGTGAATATCTTGATGAACAACTTGCTAGGGTTAGGGAGAATAAAATTATTGAAGATGCTATTATTGATGATAGTGATGATGAAAGTTCTCCCCCTGATTATGAATTACCTGTTGTTCCTAAGGGTTACGTTATGAATGAGGAAGCTGCTAGAGCTATCTTTGCTTGCAAAGATAGATATGATCTTAAGAAGTTATTAGCTAAATGGAAGCAGCAATCTCTTAATGCTAGAATGAAACCTGACCCTGCTTTTGCTACTTCACCTATCTGTGTTACTGATAAGGATTATGAATTCTCTGCTGATCCTGAGATTATTACTTTAGTTCAATCTGATCCTTTTTATGGCCTTGAATCTGAAACTATTGTGGCACATCTTACCAAGTTGAATGATATAGCCATCATGTTTACTAATGATGAGAAGTCTCACTATTATTATATCCTTAAGATATTTCCATTCTCATTAAAGGGTGATGCTAAAACTTGGTTTAATTCTCTTGATCCTGGTTGTGTGTGTAGTCCCCAAGATGTGATTTATACTTCTCTGCTAAATATTTTCCTGCTCATAAGAAACAAGCTGCCTTGCGGGAAATATATAATTTTGTGCAAATCAAAGAAAAGAGTCTCCCACGAGCTTGGGGGAGGCTTCTCCGATTTCTTAATGCTTTGCTTGATCATCCTCTTAAGAAAAATGAAATACTTGATATCTTTTATAATGGACTAACCGATGCTTCCAAGGACTACTTGGATAGTTGTGCTGGTTGTGTTTTTAGGGAAAGAATAGTCGACCAAGCTGAATTACTATTGAATAATATGTTGACTAATGAAAATAATTGGACTCTTCCTGAGCCAATTCCTGAGGCAATCCCTGAGCCAATTGAGCCAACTCCTGAGCCTATTCCTAAACCCACTCCTAAGAAGAGAGGTGTTCTATTTCTCAGTCCCGAAGATATGCAAGAGGCAAAGAAATCAATGAAAGAAAATGGTATTAAAGCTAAAGATGTTAAGAATTTACCACCTATTTAAGAAATACATGGTCTTAATATACCGCCCATTGAAGAAATACATTGTCCCGATAACCCGACACATGTAGTAAAGGTAAATTCTCTCTATAGATATGATAAAGTTGAAATCCCGTCTACTAAATTTCATAGACCATGCTTAGATGAAGTTGATGATTTTATGGCTAGACAAGAAAGTTTTAATGCTTATGTTGGTAGAGAATTAAAGAATAATGCTTTCGAAATAGGACGCTTGAGTGATTATATGGCTAGAGTTAAAGGTGAACTTAAACTCATTAGCAAATATGCTTCTATGGTTACCACTCAAGCTAAGCAAGTACTGAAAGCTCAAAGTAATTTGCTTGATGAATTAAATAATAAATATGACTTTGCTGTTAGAGTGGCTACTAGAACCGGTAGAATGACTCAGGAACCTTTGTATCCTGAAGGCCACCCTAAGAGGATCGAGCAAGATTCTCAAAGAAATAATTTATAGGCACCTAGTTCTTCCAAAAAGAAGAAAAAGAAAAACGATAGGACTTTGCATGCTTCTAGTGAACCTGTTGTAGACACACATGAGAATCCCAATGATATTTCTATTTCTGATGCTGAAACACAATCAGGTGATGAACATGAACCTAGTGATAATGTTAATGATAATGTTCATGTTGATGCTCAACCTAGCAAAAATAATGAAGTAGAGATTGAACCTGCTATTGATCTTGATAACCCACAATCAAAGAATCAATGTTACGATAAGAGAGATTTTGTTGCTAGGAAGCACGGTAGAGAAAGAGAACCATGGGTTCAGAAACCCATGCCCTTTCCTCCTAAACCATCCAAGACAAAGGATGATGAGGATTTTGAGTGCTTTTCTGAAATGATTAGACCTATCTTCTCACGTATGCGCTTAACTGATATGCTTAAAGTGAATCCTTATGCTAAATATATGAAGGATATCATTACAAATAAAAGAAGGATACCAGAAGCTGAAATTTCCACCATGCTTGCTAATTACACTTTTAAGGGTGGAATACCAAAGAAACTTGGAGACCCATGGGTACCTACTATACCATGCTCCATTAAAAGAAATTATGTTAAAACTGTTTTATGTGATCTTGGAGCCGGTGTTAGTGTTATGCCTCTCTCTTTATATCGTAGACTTGAATTGAATAAGTTGACACCTACTGGAATATCTTTGCAAATGGCTGATAAATCAACTGCTATAGCTGTCGGTATTTGTGAGGATGTGCCTGTTGTGGTTGCAAATGTCACTATCTTAACAGACTTTGTTATTCTTGATATTCCCGAGGATGATAGTATGTTGATTATCCTTGGTAGACCCTTTTTGAATACTGCAGGGGCTGTTATTGATTGCAACAAAGGCAATGTCACTTTTCATGTTAATGGTAATGAGCATACGGTACACTTTCCGAGGAAACAACCTCAAGTTCATAGCATCAATTCTATTGGAAAAGTTCCAACTATCATTATTGGAGGTTTTGAATTTCCTGTTCCTACTGTCAAGAAAATGTATGATATCCTTATTGTTGGGGATGTTCATATCCCCCTTGAGGGAACCTAGTGTTATTCGAAATTTCTCCGGTTCCGTGTTATTCGGAATGAGTTTGTTAACAAGACTTGATCAACCTTGTTAGTGGATTCATTTTGATGATCATGAGACGGAAGAAACTAGAAGGCACAACCTTCTGTACCCTCTTTTTATTTTCTGTTATTTAAAATAAATAAAGAAAAAATAGTATTATCTATCTGTTTTCTGAATTATCAATGCAATAAAAATATCCCAAAAATAAAAGTGCTCCAAATGCCCTGCAAATTTAGTATGCTTTTTTATGGAATATTTGAGGATTTTAGGCACTGAAAACACTGCAGGAGGGGCAAGCACCTGGGCGCGCCCCCCTGTCTCGTGGGCCCATGGTGGCCCCCCTCCACTTATTCTTGCACCCACACACTCCATCTTCTTCCCAAAAAAATCCTCCTCCAGCTCAAGCACGAGTTCTAGCACATTTTGCTGTGATTTTCGATCTCCTTGCTCAAAGCTCCATTCACAAAACTGCTTTGGGAGATTGTTGCTTGGTATGTGACTCCTCCATTGGTCCAATTAGTTTTTGTTCTAGTGCTTTGTTCATTGCAAATTTTTACTGCATAGGTGACCCTGTTCTTGAGCTTGCATGCTAAATTTATGAGGTCCCAAGCAATTATAATGCGTGATATAGGCTCTAGGCACTTGTAGGAGTAGTTGCTACCAATCTTGTTTAGTTTTATTCACTTTTATTTTGAAGTTACTAAAATTTCAGAAATTTTTAGAAAATGTTAAGGAGTTTTTTGAGGGGCTCTTCTAGCCAAAGCTCCCAGGAAAAACAAGCTATAGAGAAGGAAAAGGCCAAGTATAATCTTCCTCACATAGCGGAAGTACGGCCGTGTGAATGGCCATGCGATAATTTCTTGAGGGAAGCTGGAATTTATGAAGACTTTTATTCTTTGATTGAAAATGCAGGCCTCACCGATTTCCTCCACGACCGGATCGATCAGTATCTCTTACTCACCAATACTTTCATGCAAAACTTTTATTATTATCCTAAGAAGTCACCGCCTTTAGTATCGTTTCATTTATATGATGAATTCAAGGAAATGTCTTTACGTGATTTTTGCACGGTATGTAGAATACCCTTTGAGGGTAAATTACATGAACCACATCGTAAAGATGTGGATGACTTTGTTAACACCATTACTGTAGGGGATCCAAAGAAGGGTTCCGATGCGAGAATCTCTTGCATACACTTTCCTGTTTTACGCTACTTTGCCATATTTGCTAGTCGATGCTTAATTGGTCGTGGAAATAGTGGAAACTGATACGTCTCGAACGTATCTATAATTTATGAAGCATTCATGCTATTTTATTATCTGTTTTGAATGATTACGGGCTTTATTATACACTTTTATATTACTTTTGGGACTAACCTATTAACCGGAGGCCCAGTCCATATTGCTGTTTTATTTACTGTTTCCGTATTTCAAAGAAAAGGAATATCAAACGAAGTCCAAATGGAATGAAACCTTCGGGAGCGTTATTTTTGGAAAGGATATGATCCGGGAGACTTGGAGTTCAAGCCAGGGAAGGTTCGAGGAAGCCAGGAGATAGGAGGGCGCGCCCACCCCCTAGGCGCGCCCCCTATCTCCTCGGCCCCTCGAGGCTCCCCCGACCAACTTCTTTCGCCTATATAAGTCCATATACCCTAAAAACATCGCAGACGAAGATAGATCAGGAATTCCGTTGCCGCAAGCCTCTGTAGCCACCAAAAACCTCTCGGGAGCCCGTTCCGGCACCCTGCCGGAGGGGGAACCCATCACCGGTGGCCATCTTCATCATCCCGTTTCTCTCCATAACGAGGAGGGAGTAGTTCACCCTCGGGGCTGAGGGTATGTACCAGTAGCTATGTGTTTGAACTCTCTCTCTCTCTCTCTCTCGTGTTCTCTCCATGGCACGATCTTGATGTATCGTGAGCTTTGCTATTATAGTTGGATCTTATGATGTTTCTCCCCCTCTACTCTCTTGTGATGAATTGAGTTTTCCCTTTGAAGTTATCTTGTCGGATTGAGTCTTTAAGGATTTGAGAACACTTGATGTATGTCTTGACGTGCTTATCTGTGGTGACAATGGGATATTCACGTGATCCACTTGATGTATGTTTTGGTGATCAACTTGCGGGTTCCGCCCATGAACCTATGCATAGGGGTTGGCACACGTTTTCATCTTGACTCTCTGGTAGAAACTTTGGGGCACTCTTTGAAGTACTTTGTGTTGGTTGAATAGATGAATCTGAGATTGTGTGATGCATATCGTATAATCATGCCCACGGATACTTGAGGTTACAATGGAGTATCTAGGTGACATTAGGGTTTTGGTTGATTTGTGTCTTAATGTGTTATTCTAGTATGAACTCTATGATAGATTGAACGGAAAGAATAGCTTCATGTTATTTTAGTACAGACTCTTGAATAGATAGAACAGAAAGGATAACTTTGAGGTGGTTTCATACCCTACCATAATCTCTTTGTTTGTTCTCCGCTATTAGTGGCTTTGGAGTGACTCTTTGTTGCATCTTGAGGGATAGTTATATGATCCAATTATGTTATTATTGTTGAGAGAACTTGCACTAGTGAAAGTATGAACCCTATGCCTTGTTTCCTACCATTGCAATACCGTTTACGCTCACTTTTATCATTAGTTACCTTGCTGTTTTTATATTTTCAGATTAAAAAAACCTATATCTACCATCCATATTGCACTTGTATCACCATCTCTTCGCCGAACTAGTGCACCTATACAATTTGCCATTGTATTGGGTGTGTTGGGGACACAAGAGACTTTTTGTTATTTGGTTACAGGGTTGCTTGAGAGAGACCATCTTCATCCTACGCCTCCCAAGGATTGATAAACCTTAGGTCATCCACACGAGGGAAATTTGCTACTGTCCTACAAACCTCTGCACTTGGAGGCCTAGCAACGTCTACAAGAAGAAGGTTGTGTAGTAGACATCAGAAACTTCAATGTTCCTGACATTATTATTCCTCACCATGCCTTGTTTGGTGATAATAGTTTTAGTATGGGTGCCGTCATTGCTAAACGGCTAAGCCTGAACCGTACAAAAGGCCCCATGTTTGGAGGTATCTATGTTGCATGTCTTGCTAAATATTTTGAGATACCTATAAGGCACCATGAAAAAGAGGAGACAATATTGCCTCCTTACATTTTAGATTACAGGAGCATGGTAGCACATGAGTTTATTGTTGACAACGAAGATAAGATGCTCCTGTATAACTTGAGATTTAATAAGAAACACAATGAGACTATTATTCTGCCTGCGCCTCTGTTGTTTGATTTGACTGTAGTTAATTATCATGTCACGTCAGAAGCGGTGTACGATCATCGAGGCCAAGCATCCACTCCAGAACCTGAGCCCGAGCCGGAACCTTCACTGGACCCTTATCGTGCATCATCTTACCAGTGGCAACCGGAGGAGATGGCCAACCAGTGGTATCCTGATTACACCCCTCAATACACCGAAGAGAGTAGCCGCGGTCCTTGGCAGTAGACCAACTTAGGCCAAAAGCCTAAGCTTGGGGGAGTACGTATTTCTCACCGACTTTACATTCATGTTCACACATTATTCTAGTTGTCGGTGCTCATACTCTTTCATTGTATTATCCATGCTAGTTTAATTTACTTTTTCTAGCCTTCTTCTTGTGTGTTTGATAAACCTTAAGAAAAACCAAAAAAATTAGTTAGTTTAATTTCCATGCTTGTAGTAGTAATTAAAATGAAAACCCAAAAAGATTTCTCGTTCTTCTTCTTACTTGTTGGGAGCTTTCCCGTGTAAATAGTTTTATTTCTTTTCTTTCTTTTGGGGGTCAAGAGTAGAAGACCGTATTGAAAATGTTTAGTGGCTCTCATATGCATTATTGTTTATTTAACTTGGAGCCCATATTACTTTGTCTTCTCTCTTGAGTTGAATGCTTGCAGATTCCAGCTTAGTCCAATGCACGTGCACTATTATTATTATACACATTGTTCGGTCGTGAAGTGAAAGGCAATAATGACGATGTATGATGGACTGATTGAGATGAGAAAAGCTGGTATGAACTCGACCTCTCTTGTTTTTGTAAATATGATGAGTTCATCGTTCCCGATTCAGCTTATTATGAAGTACACGTATTTGCAATGACATTTAGAGATTATAGTTGCTTGTGCCATGCTTAATTAGCTATGAGTTATAATGGTTTACCTTGTGTGCCAACATGCTATTAAAATGATTGTGACGTGGTATGATGGGATGGTATCCTCCTTTGAATGAATTGATTGACTAGACTTGGCACATGTTCACGCATGTAGTTGAAACAAATCAACATAGCCTTCATGATATTTATGTTCATGGTAGATTATATCCTACTCATGCTTGTACTCGGTGTGAATTAATTTTAATGCATGTTCATGACTGTTGTCGCTCTCTCAGTTGGTCGCTTCCAAGTCTTTTGCTAGCCTTCACCTGTACTAAGCGGGAATACTGCTTGTGCATCCAAACTCCTTAAACCCCAAAGTTATTCCATATGAGTCCACCATACGTTCCTATATGCGGTATCTACCTGCCGTTCCAAGTAAATTTGTATGTGCCAAACTCCAAACCTTCAAATGAAATTCTGTTTTGTATGCTCGAGCAGCTCATGTTTCAACTAGGGCTACTTGTATCTTCCATGCTAGGCGTGTTAGTCTCAAGAGGAGTGGACTCCGCTCCTCATTCATGAGAAAGGGCCGGTAACTGGGATGCCCAGTCCCATGATCCAAAAAGATCAAAGCAAATCAAAATAATTAAACAAAACTCCCCCAGGGCTGTTGCTAGTTGGAGGCACTCGTTGTTTCGAGCAAGCCATGGATTGATGCTTGTTGGTGGTGGGGGAGTAAATTTTACCATTCTGTTTGGGAATTGCCTATAATGCATGTAGTATGGAAGATATAGCCATCTCATAGTTGTTGCGTTGACAATGAAAGTATACCGCTCAAAATGTTATTCATCTCTATTTTAAAATCGAGCTCTGGCACCTCTACAAATCCCTGCTTCCCTCTGCGAAGGGCATATCTATTTACTTTTATGTTGAGTCATCATCCCTCTTATTAAAAAGCACCCGCTGGAGAGCACACTATCATTTGCATTCATTATTCTTGGTTTATATTGGGTATGACTTGACTGGATCTCTTTTACCATGAATTACAATGTTTAGTCAGTCCTTGATCTTTAAAGGTGCTCTGCATTTATGTTTTTCGGTCCCAGAAAGGGCTAGCGAGATACCATCTTGTTATATCATATTATGATTGTTTTGAGAAAGTGTTGTCATCCGAGTTTTATTATTATGGCTCGCTAGCTGATTATGCCATTGATATGAGTAATTGTGAGACCTAGGTGTTATTGTGCGTATGGTTAGTTCATAATACTTGCTGAAAACCTGAATGCTGGCTTTGCATATTTACAATAACAAGAGCAAATAGAGTTTGTAAAAGTTTTTCTTTATCACTTTCAGTTTATCAACTAAATTGCTTGAGGACAAGCAAAGGTTTAAGCTTGGGGGAGTTGATACGTCTCCAACGTATCTACTTTTCCAAACACTTTTGCCCTTGTTTTGGACTCTGACTTGCATGATTTGAATGAAACTAACCTCGACTGACGCTGTTTTCAGCAGAACTGCCATGATGTTGTTTATTGTGTAGAAAACATAAGTTCTCGGAATGACCTGAAAATTCACGGAGATAAGTTTTGGAAAATATAAAAAATACTGGCGAAAGAATCAAGGCCAGGGGCCCACACCCTGTTCACGAGGGTGGGGGCACGCCCTCCCCCCTCAGCGCGCCCCCTGTCTCATGGGCCCCCTGACGCTCCATCAACCTCAACTCCAACTCCATATATTCTGTTTCGCGGAGAAAAAAATCAGAGAGAAAGTTTCATCGCGTTTTACGATACGGAGCCGCCGCCAAGCCCTAATCTCTCTCGGGAGGGCTGATCTGGAATCCTTTCAGGGCTCCGGAGAGGGGGGTTCGTCGCTGTCATCATCATCAACCATCCTCCATCACCAATTTCATGATGCTCACCACCGTGCGTGAGTAATTCTGTCGTAGGCTTGCTGGACGGTGATGGGTTGGATGAGATTTACCATGTAATCAAGTTAGTTTTGTTAGGGTTTGATCCCTAGTATCCACTATGTTCTGAGATTGATGTTGCCATGACTTTGCTATGCTTAATGCTTGTCACTAGGGCCCGAGTACCATGACTTCAGATCTGAACCTATTATGTTTTCATGAATATATGTGAGTTCTTGATCCTATCTTGCAAGTCTATAGTCACCTATTATGTGTTATGATCCGACAACCCCGAAGTGACAATCATCGGGATACTTCTCGGTGATGACCATAGTTTGAGGAGTTCATGTATTCACTATGTGCTAATGCTTTGTTCCAGTTCTCTATTAAAAGGAGGCCTTAATATCCCTTAGTTTCCACTAGGACCCCGCTGCCACGGGAGGGTAGGACAAAAGATGGCATGCAAGTTCTTTTCCATAAGCACGTATGACTATATTCGGAATACATGCCTACATTACATTGATGAATTGGAGCTAGTTCTGTGTCACCCTATGTTATAGCTATTACATGAGGAATCGCATCCGACATAATTATCCATCACTGATCCAATGCCTACGAGCTTCACATATTGTGCTTTGCTTATTTACTTTTCCATTGCTACTGTTACAATTACTACAAAACTGCTATCTTTACTTTTGCCACTGTTACCTTTATTATCATACTACTTTGCTACTAAATCCTTTGCTGCAGATACTAAGTTATCCAGGTGTGGTTGAATTGACAACTCAACTGCTAATACTTAAGAATATTCTTTGGCTCCCCTTGTGTCGAATCAATAAATTTGGGCTGAATACTTTACCCTCAAAAGCTATTGAGATCCCCTACACTTGTGGGTTATCACGCTGCGGGGCACGGGCGACGCGGTCAAGCGCCGCCTGCCCTCACTCTGCGGCAGGTGCGATCAGCAGCAAGGGCCTCAAACCACGCCGCAGCCACAACGCCGCACACCCGACGGGAACAAGCGAACATGAAGGCCGCGCTCACGGTGGCTCGGGAACTGCTACGGTGCAGGCTGCAGGAGAGCGGCCATGACGTGCTGCTGGAGCGCGTCGCCGAGCTCCTGGATGCCACAGCTTCAGGGGCGCCTCCTTTCCGCGTCCATCTTCCACCCCAGGCCCTGGGCGGATCATATGGCGGGCCCATCCGCGCTCATGCGCCCTCAGGCATACCCCAAGGCTTCATCAACACCATCTCAACCATCAGTGCAGGGCATCAAGTTGCGCCAGCACCACCCCCGGTGAGCGAGGGCATGCATATCGCCGCATACGGCCCAGGCAGGCCGCCGCCCTATCACCCCCAAGACGGTGCTTCAAGCCAAGCCGTGTGGAGCATGGGGCACTACAGTGAAGCCTTCGGGGTGGCAACCTCGGAGGCTTACGTGCCCCATATGGTGGACCGGGAATATGCACTGGAAGACGACCATGGCTCGTTCCTCGGGCCAGGCTAGGAGGAAGAGATGCCAGAAGCCGAGCCTTTCCAGGAGCCTCAAGGAAGCCTCACTGACCACGCTAGCGGCAGCAGCTATCGGGTATCACTACTTCCTCAGGAGCAAGCTTATGCTAACCATGGGTTGCAGGGGGTTCAGGTCACTGCAGCGGAAGGTTGCCCCACCTCGGCACCTCCCTTCTGCCAGGAGGGCCGCACTGGGGGCTGCAGAAGAGGGGCCGGGAGCCAGGTCCCTCCCCACGGCGCGTGGAACAAGGTGTTCCTCGGAGGTAGGCTCTCCCTCGGGGAGGTGCTGCAAAGCCTGCCCCCAGCAGAGGACCCGTAGTCGTCGGGGGGACCGCTGGCGTCCCCTTTACCCCATTGGCGTCGTCCTTGGTTTCCGGTCGCCGTCAATGGTGGTCGAGGGTGGCGCAAGGCGGGGCCCTGGTCTAGCGATATGAAGCAAGGCCGGTACGTGTGAAGAAGGCCCAGTGCCTGTGAAGCTCGCCGCCCGTGACACTCTCACGTATTAGTGAGTTGGGGCTATACACGCCCTGGAGTCTCCGGAGAGCCGCCCTCCGGCCTCAGGGGCTCCCTCCCACGCCCAATGGCAGCACTTAGCTCCACGTTGGTGATAAGACATCGAGGACTAGACTAGGTGCCGGACGTGGCCTTTTGCTTTTTGCCCCCCTTTTTGTGGTCGAGCTTCCTTGCATCGGATTGAAGTTGAAACTGAATTTGTGTTTGCGTGTGCGGGGAGGGGTGTCTTGTCTCGCTCATGTGTTTTCTTGCATTCTGGTTTCTGCCCTGGTACAGAGTTCGCACCAGCTGCCTTCCCCTCGCGAGCCACTCGCGGGCGGGGTTGGGCTCAGCACACGCGCGCATGCCTTCCCGCGGCCAGCACTCGCTCTCGTGAGGCTCTCACCACATGGTCAGCAGGTCCCCCGGAGGACCCACGGAGAATCACAGCCCCGCAAGCCTACCCAAGGCTCACCCGGGCTAAAGGTAAACCACAGTAATTAACCCATCACAGGGCACGTAACATCACGCGGGCGCGCATTCGGCATCGTTCCTAAAAACATGTGGACAACAATCATTTTTACATGAGGGGCTTCCCCTCCCAAAATGCTCTTACAACCTTTAGGGCCGCGCCCGAGCTTTTTCTATGCAGGATAAATAGCAGGGGGATACAGGATCAGTCGGACATATCGCTCACTGCATCCTCTTGGTCGCCTCCGGAGGCATCACTGGCGCTGCTGTCACTGTCACTGGCATCGCCGTCGCTGTCATTGACGCCATCTTCGCCGCCATTCACCACATCACCTTCATCCACAGCAACGACCACCCCATCATCATCAGAAGCGAAGGCCCTGACAAGTGCATCCACGTTGTCCTCTACCCACCGTGCCAGGTCGCCTCGAATGGCCACGGGCACCGTAGCAATGACTGCATTGAAGTTGAAGTGGGGATCTCCATCCTAAAGATGGCTAAAGACACGGGAGAATGCGTGCCCGAGCAGGCCGCGGCTCCTCTCCTCGACAAGCTGGCGAGCTCTCTCGGAGCGATTCTCCAAATGCGTCACCATGTCAGTGAAGAACTGGAGATGACAGGCATAGTTGGTCACATGGGGCTGCAGAGCGTTCGCATTGCAGATATTGCCTAGGGCTGTGTTGGCCCTGTCCCTGAGCGCTTGGAGCATGGGGCCATGCATATGCTCCAGTGTCTGCTGTTGGAGAATTTCTTCTCTGTTCTGCCACGCAATAGACTCAGCATCGTTAACCCGCCCTGAAGAAGCAGCTCGGCACAGGAGGAGGCCAACTCAGTCTACACCGAGACCAGGGCAGCTGTGGTGGCCTCTGCGCGCTGCGTCACTTCGGTCAGCTTGGACCTGAGGGCGGCAGTCCTGCCCGCAGCCTCGGCTTCAATCAGCTCCAGCCTCTCGTCATACTCCCGCACAAGGCCCGTGCGAACTTCCGCCACGCGGACGTCGACCTCTTCCTGGATTCGAGCGTCTCGCGCGCCAACATTATCCTCCGCCTGGGTAACCTGGCGCTCCCTCGTCTCCAACCGCTCAAGGTCGAGGTGCGCTCGGCGGCCTCCAGTGTTAGCACTTCCTCACGCTTCCGGAGCTCCTCCTCTTCAATAGGCATCCCCTTCAGTGATGCAAGGGCAGCCTGGCGCAGCTCCACTTGCTGCTCCAGGGAAGTGCTCCAGGCTTGGAGCTCCCATGCGTGCTTCTCCGCAACCTCGTGCCGTTGGTCTGCATCTCGAGCCTCCTCGATAGCACGCGAGCAGGCCTTTTGTGAGGCTGCAAGGGATGCTTCGGCCTTCGCGTTGTCAAGCTCACGCTGATGACGTGCAAGGTTGACTGCCACCTTCAGCTTGCGCCGCTCCTCAACCAGCCGCAGGGCTTCAGCTTCAAGACACCCGTCCACGTCCACGAGCTCTCGGCCAAGCTGGCACATCGCGTCCATCGGCTTCTGGAGGATTTCTTGGCGGATGACGCTGCACTCCCGTGCATGCTTGAGCACATCGTCGATGTCATCCTCCGCCGCCGGTGTTGGCGGCGGGCCCTGAAGTGGTTCGCCCCCTCTCGGCAGGGGGCTGGGGGCCGAGGCCCCCACAATCGCCGGACGGGCTCCGCGAGGGGCCCTGGCCGGCGTAGATCCATCTCCAGAAGAAGAGCCAAGGACCGACTTCAACCATTTGCCGTCCATGATCAGAGGAGGAGCCCGGGGCAGGCTGGTCACGCCCCGAGCAAGGTCGCGAAGGAAAGGCAGCAAGGGCACAGGCTCGGGGCACCGTGTGGGCCGGCTTACTTCTCCGGCCGAACCCGCGTTGGGGGCAGCGTGCAAGCTTGGGATGCTCAAGGACAGCGATGGAGGCGAGGCCGGAGGAAGTTGCTTCTCGGCAGACTCCGTAGGCTTGGCAGGAGGGATCCTGAAGGGCCACAATCAGGGAAGGGACCAGCGGATGAGGAATTACAAAAATGAGGTACTTACTCATCTATGGCGAAGTACTTCCTATGCTTCAACGGTCGGCGGGGGCGCTCACTGCCGCTCGAAGACTCTTTCCTCTTGCGAAGGGCATTGAAATCTATGCGGAACTGACCCAGGAGCTCCGCGTGCGGGCCGGCACGAGGTGCGGATGAAGAAGCGCTCAGGCAGCCAACCTTAGGGGCGCCAAGCTGCGAGGAGCGATCATGCACCGCTTCTTGATGACCTGCCGAGGCCTCGGGGGCTCCGGCCTCGGGAGTCGCAGGTCGTGTCTCCATGTCAGCGACCACCTCAGGACGGGCTTCATAAGCTCCGGAGGATGACGCCTCGGGAGCCCCGTGCGATGTCGGCACCACGACACCAGAGCCTCCAACTTCAAGTGATGCTTGCCTCCTTGCACCAGCACCTGGGGCAAGATCGGTGTTGGCGACCAGGAGGGGAGCCATGGAGACAGGATCTCGCGAGGCCCCATGAGGCTGGACGGGCGCAACCCCCATTCATAGAAGTGAGGCATCTGCCTCGCGAACTCGGCCCTGCCCGAGCAGAGGTACATGAGGCTGCCTCCGTGCCGGATATCGCCCGGCGAGGGGTCGCCTGTCAAGACCTCTAGTACCTTCTTCAACATTTCAGGTGCCAGCTCCGTATCCTGGAGCCTCATGCGGTCCTGATACCCGGTTAGGGCCCACATCGTCCGGGAGTGGCGCTGGAGAGGAGCAACGTGACACTGGAGGAACTCCTTCACCACCTGGGGCGCAGTCACGCCGAGCTCCCTCAACCTCTCCAGTCGGCGCCAAACGAAGGAGAGCCGGGGGCTCACGAGCCTCTCGTGGCCCCAGCCCGGATTGGGGATAGCCGGCAATGTCGGGTGTGAGAGCAGGGGGCTGGGCACCCCGACATCCACATACAGCCACCGCGTCTGGAACCCACTCATGGAAGGTGAAAGGCTAAAATCAATCCCCGAGGCGGCCGTCTCTGCCACGGTCTGGAAGCTCACGCACCCCAAACACTGCAAGGGGTCGGTCAGGTGGAAGGAGAAGAAGTGACGCAAGAGTGCAATGGAAGGAGCAATGCCCACCATGGCTTCACAGACAAAGGCAAAGACAACGAGAAGGGTAACGGATTGAGGATCAAGATGCATCATATGGATCTGATAATGGGAAAGCACCGCATTGAAAAAGGCGGCGAAAGGAGGAATCAGGCCAGCCCACAAGGCGTCGACGGAGAATCAAACCTCTGTGACAATCCTGTCGATGGAGGCTTGGGATGCAGGCCAAACCATTGTCCTTCCGCACTCATTGAAGCTGGAGGCGAGTGCGGGGTGGATCTTCTCCAAGGCCTCCAGATTGAGCACCAACGACCGGCCGATGGCGGGCTCGATTGCCGGAGACGAGCTGGATGAGGACACGGGCTTCTTCCCCTTCTCTTTGCTAGTTGGCGCCATAGTGATGGAGGGGGCAGAGCTCAAGTCAGATTGGAAGCGAGAACAGAGGTTCGAGGAAGAAAGGGGAACAAGAAGCACGTGGGCAGCAAGGAGGGAATAACTGTGTAAAGCTTCGTGGCCGCCTAGCCAGTCAGATATTGGGGGAGCGTGGGGAAGCAGAGACGCCCACGTCCAATCAACCGCCACGCGGCGACCAAGGCCGCAGGCTGTTGGGGCCCGCGGTGCTCCGCACTTGCCCTTTGGCTTTGCTGCTAAGCCAAGTTCGAGCGCGCCTTGTGCCCAGGGGCTACTGTCGGTGTTCTGGGAACGGGGGTCCCCAGACTTGCCTGCCTGCGGCCTGCGGCGTGGCTCAAGAAGTGGCCCAGTACGGCCCGTCTTCATCAACCCAAGTTCAAGACCCTCGTGAGGGGCCAAGCCTCGCGGGGCGGAAGACACAAGGCTTCCTCAGGGGCGGCCTCACCAGGCAGGCCCGCGAGGAGACAGAGAGATCAAGGCAAGGAGTATCTCGCGAGGTGCTCTTGACGCAAGCCATGACGATCAAGACCAGGTGGGCGCCAGCCTACACAGTGTCCTCCTTTCCTCTTTGGTGCAAAGAGGGCAAGCGCAGGCGTGGAGTACCGAGGCATCAGGCAAAGGTTTCCATATCAGTGCAACGAGACCAAGACTAGCAGAGCAGCAGGATGGAGATCACCGTGGAGCCCAAGACGGCGTCATCACCAGTGCCTTTGGCAGTCGAAGACCAACTTTAGTGAGGATAGCTTGTACTAGCTGTCCCCCTTCAAAACGGCCGTTGTTGGCTCCCTTCCCGCTTAATATTTGGGAAGAGGACTAGGGCCTCTATAGAGATAGCCACCACAATAGAGAAAGGGGAGATCATCTAGAACCAGGAGGCCTGATTGAATCCTTCCCTAGTAGAAGACCGCACCAGCTCAAGAACACTCCTCGCGAGGCTGTTCTTCCTCTGTATTGTTCATCATCAGCCCCAGAGGCAATCCACCACACCACACACTGGATTAGGGTATTACACCACAACGATGGCCCGAACCAGTATAAACCTTGTGTCCCTTGTGTTGTTCATCATGTTAGCTTAGATTCACGGCGAGGTTTTGGGGCGTGGAACGGTAGGGAGTAGATCTTCGTGCGCACCCTAGAGTTCGAACCTTAAGGGTTTGCCGGAACTCGATATCCGACAATGTTACACATACGTTTCCTTATGTGAACATGTGTGTGAATTTGCAATATGGACAGTTAATATGCAAATGCCTTCTGGACATCGGGCACACGCTTAAACTCAATGAACTGTGTACGATACTAATACTTTCCATGAAAATTTATGACCTTGGGTAACAACATTTGAGTAACATATATATACTGGTTACACTATTCGACAAAAGTAGGATCTTCGTAACACGGTTTTGACAACCATATGGTCCATATCTACATACTTAACATAATAACAACTATCACATTTTAAGAGGCTAAGGGCCAACAACCATATGGTCCATATCTACATACTTAACATATATAGTAACAACTAGCACATTTTAAGAGGCTGAGGGCCAACAACCACAACTATCCACTGGAAGCAGCATGATCACGGTGACTCAGCATCTCGTCAGTGAAAAGAAAGAGCCCTCCTGTGCCTTGGTAGAGCAGGAGTAGAACAGTGTCTCCAATTTTCCAATATGGATGCATTGCCACGAGAAGTGAGAACTTGTTAATTTGAATTGTTCAATTTTTGCGAGAAATTCAATACCTTGCAATCACTTTGGCGTTATTAGCAGGCACAAGTGTAATTCGACCACACCGGGAAATCGATCCAGGAACGGCTACAAGGGGCAATTTCTGTTGACATGTAGAATAAAAAACAATTGTAACATATCATTGAAGATATATATATAGTTTATGAGCATCAACATTAAAATAAGACTTTTACCAGTGCTTTGTGCACACAATTTGTCTTGTTCAGTATGTGCACCATAGGTATAATTAATCCCATCCAAAATCTAGCGTTCATACGTTGTGCTATCTCTGTCAGATTATCAACAAAGTTTATGACATGCTTCAAGTCCTTCCTGTGAAATTTGGTACGCTTAGTAACATACAGATCATTCACTATGCATCCAACATATCCTGCTTAAAAGGTGGAAAGGTATTATTTATTCAGAACATGGCAGAAGAATATATAGTGCGCATAAATTGGTAAACAGAATTTGTTACTGCCTAGGAACGGAGTCAGAATACGATATCACAATTGGTTGCTTAAATAGTGATCAATTGGTTGCTTAAATAGTAATATGACAACATGGAGAAAGTTGAAAGGACACTAACCTCGATCAGACTTTGATCGACTGATGACGTTGGGGAAGTAAACATCCATGTTAATTAGACCAGGCTGTGGTGCACGCACTAGAATTTTATTGCCAGCTTTCAGTTCATAACACTTAGACATTTTTCTCCAAAGGTTCGCATTAAAATAGGAGTGAACATCTTTATCAAATTTTACGCTAACCGTCATTGTAAATCCATGTTGCGTTGTCAATATGACATCCTGGGAGTCATGAGCAAAGTAAAGCCCAAGATTTCCTTCTACTCCTGTTCTTGCAAAGCAAGGGATGTACTGCTTGAAATGAAAATTAAGATCATAAATTAGATATATTGAAATAACCGAGCAATATGCAAATATGGGAGTAACTGATAGAACATATCCATATATAGATGCAAGCAAAGTACAAAAATGTAGAAGTAAAAATAGATAATGTAACAAAGATTTGATGCAAATATATAGATAATGTAGCAACACACGATATATGTTCACAAATTTAGGCCATGCCGACCGGAGTTCTCCCTGAAGTCATCCAGAATGGTGCGATAGAACTTCGTTTCCGACTGGCCACAACCACAGTTGCCTGATTTGTGCTCGCACTGTGCACACATGAATGAACACCCACGAATTAGCTAGAACAAAAATGATTCCATGACGATTTCCGCTGGTTGATTAACAACGACGGACGGACTGCAATAAGAGATGAGTGAATATTTTGCTAATTAAGTTGATTACCTTCTCCATGAGAAAAATCCCCGACCCAGTCCCGTAGAAAACCCCAGTCGACCAGAGTCTAGAATGTCGGTGCAGATAGGCGGCGAAAAGCGGTGGAGGCGAAATCCAGTGCCGTCTGGAGCACGACCTACGCCCGCCGCCAACAGCCGTCGAGCTTAGGGTGCAGAGTTGTGGAGGAGTCCGCGGCGAGTGAGTGGGGACGAAGTGTGTCGTGGAATTAACACGTCAGATGTCCTTAGTGTCAGGACTTAGTCGCGAGGCCAACGCATCTATGTGGTAGCTTGAGAGGGGTTGAGCGAAATCGAGAGACGCAACACAAGACAGGGATTTAGACAGCTTCGGGCCCGGGAAACATCATCCGGTAAAAACCCTACATGCTGTTTGAGGCTAGGTCTCATTATCATCACGAGGGAGTCGCCGTAAACCGGCTCTCCTCTTTGTGTCTAGCCCTAAGATTGTTTCTTCTTGCTTGTAGTCTGTCCCCCTTTGGGGAGCCCTGCCCCTCCTTATATATGTTGAAGGGGCGGGTTACATGTGGAGTCCTATTAGGATTAGGACTAGTCTATCTCTAATACAAACCGGATACAAGTCCAGGTCTTAACTCCTTGTAAGACAAATATTCCTTATGTCTTTCCTCTTAAACCAGCCCACAATAGTTGAACCGGCCTTCATGAACCGCCAGACGGGTCACCGGGTCTTGTCGCTCCTCTGACCCGTCTGCCGGGTCACCAGTGAGTTACAACGTCCTGGCGGGTTGCTGGTAAATTGCCAGGTCTGGGCGGGTCACCAGATGAATATCGCCAAGTGCCAGCGGGACCTCAAATAAACCGCCAAGTCCGGCCGGGTTAACTTCCGGCCGGTTTACACCGCGGGGTATATCCCCGACATTAGCCCCCAAGTTTAACTTGGATTTATCCATGGTAAACTTATGCTGCCAAATAAACACCAGAACAAATTTGGCAGATTTGTGCTCCGGTTTAAGAATTCTTGTAGACCGGCACCTGATCATCCTTAAGTCCTTTGTCATTTCCTCCTTCTAGAAAATCCAGGTCAATAACCAGCTTCATACTCAAATTGCTGATGTTGGCTTCTTATAGAAAAAATATTATGAAGACTAATCCACTTGAGTCGGCTTCCAAAGCGCCAGTTTAAGAAATATTGGTCTTGAAATACTCATCTGATATTCAACCGGTTTCAAGATGCAGAACTTGCCAATTTTATCATTGCCAAAGACTGTCGGATTATAAGAACTTGATAATTTCGAGTCATGATTGTTGCAGACATCGGTTCATGATTGTTGCCAACGCCGGTTCATGATTATTAATGACGCCGGGTTGCAGCCACAGGGTCATAATGATTGGTGACGCCGGGTCAACCTAATTTGCTCAATCAGAGAATTTGAAAATATTTCTTCGATAATAATATAATACCTGTAGCCCCCAAGTCTTTGAGCAGAACAAAGTGGTGGCTTAAGACTTTGCTTCAATATAAATACTGCCACTTTCAAAGAAATCCATGTTGTTCATCCCAGTGACTAGTAAAAACTGAATACTCCATACTATGTAGCCCCCAAGTGCCGGGTTGTCATTCTTGCAGCAACCTGGGACTTGTAATTGTCTTATACTCATAAAAAACTTCAACCAGTGTAGCCCCCAAAGGCCGGGTCATTATGCAATAATGAGCAGGGACTTTGTAGGTATAATCATGTAGATTTGAGCAATGATGTGTAGCCCCCAAGGGCCGGCTCAGTAAGATAATATTGAGCTGGGACTTAATATATACTTCAATGAAAATAACATCATATGATGTAACCCTCATCATGGGACTTGAATCCACGTCCACAAGGTTAAGAGCCTTGTGCTTTACCAACTGAGCAGTGGACCCTTCAATATAATGAATAAAATGCTTTGTACCTTCAACTGTTGATAGGAGCAATTGGTAGCCCCCAAGGGCCATCTCATTATGATGTAATGAGTCGGGTCTTCAATAAGGCCAATAAAAATGACTTTGCATTAGCCCCCAAGTGTCATTGTGCATGCTTGCAGCGATATGAGACTTGCATATTTGATGTAATCTCAATTTGAATAATGTAGCCCCCAAGTGCCGGGGTCGTAAGCCTGCAGCGACTCGGGACTATTCCTTCCATTGTAGAATAAATCATACCCACTAATGAAATAATAGCCATTGCGCTGAAGCGACTTTGAAAACCTCAATCATAATATTGGTTATTGATAACCGTAATAAAAATCTAGCCATGTTGGCTATTCAAGATAATATAATCTGGTATGAAAAACCTTATTCATTCAATATCATAATGAAAATTCAGCCAAGTTTGGCTATTTGAATAATATAACCCAATGATTTATAAGCGCATGATTCCAATGGCGCAATCCAAATATGTACTGGCGACTTATAGTCCAAAGCCAGGCCGGGTTAACAAACACCGGCTAATTTCTCATCATATACTGGCGACTTATCGTCTTAAAGCCAGGCCGGTTTAATAAACACCGGATAATTTATTATCATGCTTTATTCAACCTGTCTCTGCATACAACAAGTTTAAAGTGTCCTGGCGGTTTACCGCCGGACGGGTCATAATGCCCAACATATAACCCAGGTTTATAACCAAGGCTGCATTTAAGAATAATCAATGAAATATATCATACCTGTGACATTGAATCACATCATTGGTTTACCAACTTTTTGTAGTAAGGGTGATAACCCCAATCTTGAGTAATGATAACTCCTTTCATACTGTGTCGGTTTATGATAAAACCGTACCGGGTTGTGATAAACACCGGTTTAACCATATATAATACTGGCGACTCGTAGTCAAACCAGACCGGGCGGATAGTCTCCGGATTAAGATTTGATCATGTACTGACAACTTGCAATTGAAAGTCAAGCCAGGTTAATGAACACCGGTTTACTCCATAATAAGATGGTAACATAAAATCAAACCGGGCAGAGAGTCTCCGGATTAAGATTTGACCGTGTTCCGCCAATTTGTAGTTGACAGTCGAACCGGATTAACAATGTCGGTTTAAAAACGCAACAAAAATCAAATAACAGTTATGAAAAAAATATGGAAGCAAAGGCAATGATAATACCGTTTGCAAAAAGAGGCTTTACTGAGCCGATCAGATGGTGTTACCATGGTCGGACACGACCAAGCTCCCAATAAGATGTAGCTATGGTTCAAGTCAGCCAGGTCCCCAACTGAAACCATGGAATTATGCCGATCAAGTGGCGTGGCAATGGTTTTGGTTCGACCAAGCCCCCAAGTGACTCTGTGGCCTTAGGCCGATCAAGAGGCGTGACTATGGTTCTGATGTGACTACAAGTCCACAAGTGATGCATTGGCATTACGCCGATCAAGAGGGGTGACGATGGTTCGGGTTCGACCAAAGCCCCCAAGTGATTCTGTGGCCTTAGGCCGACCAAGAGGCGTGACTGGTTCAGACTTGACCATGTCCCCAAATGATCTGGTGGCTTTCGCCTATCAAAAGGTGTTGCATTGGTTCGGACACGACCAAGCCCCCAAGTGATATGATATAAAGCTTTTGAAAAGCTAACTCGAGGGGTAAACCGGAGGCCACTTTAAGACAGAACCTCCGTGTAACCATGCATGATGTAAAAAGAACAGAGACCCCGCTTTATGAAGCAGAAGCCCCCATGTGATCAATAATATATCAGGACAATAAAGCAGGATACCCATGTTTGAACCGCGCATCATGGCAGTAGGTCCTCTTCGACAATTTTTAACCCATGTTTGAACCGCGCATCATGGCACCCCTATGTCCACATACAGCCACCGCTCGCGGAACCCAGGCAAGGGCAGAGGAAGGCCAAAGTCAATCCCTGAGGCCACTGTCTCAGGTGCAACAATGAAGCTCACGCACCCCGAGCATTGAGCGGGGTCGACAAGGTGCAGAGAGAAGAAGTGGCGCAGCAAGGCAACCGAAGGGAGGATGCCTACCATGGCCTCGCAAACAAAGGTGAAGACCGCAAGAAGAGTAATGGATTCAGGACCCAGATGCATCATGTGGATCTGATAGTGGGAGAGCACGGCATTGAAGAAATCGGAAAAGGGGGGAACCAGTTCCGCCCACAGGGCGTCGATGAAATACTAGACCTCGGTGACTATCCTGTCGATGGAGAAGCGTGACGCGGGCCAGGCCGTCGTCCTCCCGCATTCATTAAAGATGGTGGCCAGGGCAGAGCTGACCTTGCCCAAGCCCTCTCGATTGAGTATGATCGACCGATCCACGGCGGGGGCCGCCGCCGACGGCAAGCGAGGCGGAGGCATGGGTCTCTTCCCTCTTCCCTTCTTCGTCGGAGCCATGGCAACGGAAGGGGGGAGGAAAGGTTCGAGATTGGCTTGGAAGCGGAAGCTGGAGTTCGAGAGCAGGAAGGACAGAGGACGCTCGAGCAACGAAAAGGGGAGCGGCTGTGTACGACTACAAGTCTGCCTAGCCTGGCACCAAATAAGGAGGCGTGGGGGAACAGTCGCGCCTACGTCCCATCAACTGCCACGCGGCGCTCAAGGCCGCAGGCTATTAGGGCCCGCGGCGCTTCGCACTTGCCCTTTCGCCTCTTTGTTCGGCCAAGTCCGGGCGCGCCTTGGGCCCGGGGGCTACTGTCGGCGTTCTGGGAATGGGGGTCCCCAGACTTGCCTGCCTGCGGCCTGCGGCGTGGCTCAAAGGGGGGCCCAGCACGGCCCATCTTCATCAACACGAGCTCAAGACCCTCGCGAGGGCCCAAGCCTCGCGGGGCGAACGACAAGAAGCTTCCTCAGGCGCGGCCTCATCAGGCTGGCTCGCGAGGAGGCGGGGAGATCAAGGCAGGGTACCTCACGAGGTGCGCGTGACACAAGCCATGACGACCAAGGGCGCCACGCAGGCGCCAGCCTGCGCAGTGTCCTCCTTTCCTCTTTGGTGCAAAGGGAGCAAGCGCAGGCAAGAGCATCAAGCAAAGGCATCCATTTCGGTGCAACAAGACCAAGACCAGTCCAACGGCAGGAAGGAGATCATCATGGAGCCCAAGCCGGCGTCACCACCAGAGCCTTTGACAGGCGAGGACCAACTTTAGTCAGGATAAGTGTACCAGATGTTCCCCTTCAAAATGACCAATTGTTGGCGCCCTTCCCGCTCAATATTTGGGAAGAGGCCCAGGGCCTTCGCCTATAAATAGGACTAGCCGCCCACAGGGTGAAGCATCTACAGGCATCTTGATAAGCATCTAGAGGGCAACCAGAGAGAGAGAGAGGCGACTGAACTCCCCTTAGTAGTTCATCGCACCAGCCAAGAACAGACCCTCGCGAGGCCGTTCTTCCTTGTATTGTTCATCATCATCCCAAGAGGCAATCCACCGCACCACACACTGGAGTAGGGTATTACACCGCACTGGTGGCCTGAACTAGTATAAACACGGTGTCTCTTATGTTGTTCTTTTCATAGCTTAGATCCTAGCATGGCGGTGGGGTGCAGGTAGGTAGTGGGCGAGATCTCCGCGCGCACCTTAGCCGGCGGTTCCAGGGAGCTTGGTGGGGAAGTACTTGCCGGGGCCGGACTTCCTTCGCTTATTCTGCTCTGTTGATGGTTCACCGGATGGTTGAGTTAACCGAAGCACAAAAGTACCTGGTTCCACAGGTAGCTTGAGGGCAGCGCGCTTTGATAGGTAGTCGGCGATGTCGTTCTCCACTCGGGGGACATGCTCTACCTGTATATCGTCAAAGTGCTCCTCCAGTTTCCTCACTTCATCCACGTAAGCTTCCATCAACGGGCTCTGATAGTCCTTGTTGATCTGCCTGAGACAAGCTGCAAATCGCCCCTGACGATGAGCTTCTTGACTCTGAGGTCTGCCGCGATCCTGAGACCGGCAAGCAATCCCTCGTACTCAGCAGTGTTGTTCGTCGACATCTCCCTGGGAAAGTGCATTTGGATCACGTACTTGAGGAGCTCTCCGGTGGGTGCGACGAGCAGCACACCAGCACCAGCGCCTTGTAGCGAAAAACCCCGTCAAAGTACATAACCCAGTTGCGACTGATTTCCTTGCCGGGAAGAGTGGTCTCCTAGATCTCTTCGTCGGGCGTCGAGGTCCATTCAGCAATGAACTCCGCCAAGACTCTACTCTTAATTGTTGAGGTACTTTCGAACTTCAAACCAAAACTTGACAGCTCCAAGGCGCATTCCACAATCCTTCCCGCTGCATCTGGGTTATGTAGTATCCATTGCAACGGGAGGCGGGTAACGACGGTGATCTCGTGCGCTTGGAAGTAATGCCGCAGCTTCCTCGAGGCCATAAGGAGGCCGAAGAGCAATTTCTGCACACTGGAGTACCTCGATCTAGCCCCCTGCAAGAGGGAGCTGACAAAGTAAACTAGGTGCTGTACCATCTTCTTCTTTTGCATCACTTCACCCAGTTGCATGGGTCCTGTCGTACTGGTGTCAACTCTTGCCAGGGGCCCAGTTTTGCCGGGACCAGGCCCTGCCGGGGAGAGTTCTAGCTCGCCATCCGTCAACTCTGCCGGGGCTACTGCCTCTTCGTTGACCTCCCTCTGCGCCACCAGAGCGGTGCTAACCACTTGATTCGTTGCCGTTAGGTACAACAGCAGCGGTTCTTGTGGTTTAGGTGCAACCAGCACTGGGGTAGAGGATAGGTATTTCTTCAAATCCTGCAGCGCTTCCTCGGCCTCCGGGGTCCACTCCATTGGGCCCGCCTTCTTCAAGATCTTGAAAAAGGGAAGGGCATGCTCAGCGGACTTGGAGATGAATCTGCTCATGGAGGCAACGCAGCCAGTGAGCCGACGCATGTCTTTGATCTGCTTAGGTGCCTCAATCTGCTCGATGGCCTTGATCTTATCTGGGTTTGCCTCAATCCCACGTTGCGACACAAAGAACCCGAGAAGCTTGCCGAACGGGACACCGAAGACACACTTCTCAGGGTTCAGCTTGAGGTTTATCTTGCGCAGATTTGCAAACATTTCCTCCAGATCTTGCACAAGTGTTGCTCTGTCCTTGGTTTTGACCACTATGTCATCCATATAAGCTTCCATATTTCTATGTAGTTGGGGCTCAAAACCAATTTGGACTGCTCTTGCAAAAGTCGAGCCAGCACTCTTCAACCCGAAAGGCATCCGTAAAAAGAAATACGTACCACATGGGGTGATGAATGCTGTCTTCTCCTCATCTTCTCTTGTCATGAAGATCTGGTGGTACCTTGAGTAGGCGTCGAGGAATGATAGCAGGTCACACCCGGCCGTGGAGTCAACAATCTGGTCGATGCGCGGTAATGGGAAAGGATCTTTTGGACAAGCTTTATTGATATCTGTGTAATCAATACACAGCCTCCACTTCCTGTTTTCCTTGTGCACCACTACCGGATTGGCCAGCCACGTCGGATGCACCCCTCTCACCAAGCCTGCCGCTTCTAGCTTTCTGATCTCCTCTATGATGAATTCTTGTCTCTCTGGAGCTTGCTTCCTGACCTTCTGCTTGACGGGCCATGCATGAGCACAGACGACAAGATGGTTCTCAATCACTTCCCTGGGAACGCCGGGGATGTTGGATGCTTGCCATGCAAACACATCGACATTCGCCCACAGGAAAGTGATGAGCTCGCTTTCCTATTTGCCATCGAGGGTGGAGCTTATGGTGAAGGCTCCTCCCGTGCCGTCCTCCTTGATGGACACCTTCTTGGTCTCTGGTGGTGCAGCTCTGGACTTCTTGCTCTTGCCGGTGGAGCTCTCGAGCACGTCCTCAACGGGAGCGCAACACCCCGAAGAGGTGCGCTTGCCGGAGTGGATGCAAGAGGTCTCACCGGTCTTCTTCCCTCCTGGGGCTTCATCGGCAGGAGCAAGTGCCTTGGCGGCAGCTGCTGCAACTACTTCCCGGTAGAGTTGGTCAGCGCAAATCAACACATCTTTCTTGTCGGAGGGGACAGTGATGATGTTCATCGGCCCGGGCATCTTCAGCATGTTTTAGGCATAATGGGAAGCCGCCATGAATTTGGCCAGTGCCGGGTGGCCGAGGATCCCGTTGTAGGGCAAGGGGATCTCGGCCACATCGAAGGCAATCCTCTCCGTCCTGTAGTTCAACTCACTTCCAAACGTCACGGGCAGCGTGACCTTTCCCTTTGGTTGGCTCCTCCCCGGATTGACCCCTTGAAACATGCCCATCTCCTCGAGGTCTCTATCAGGGATCTGCAGCCTCTTGATCGCAACAGGCGAGATCAAGTTCAGACCGGCCCCGCCTTCAACTAGCATCTTTGTCACCTTGAGGTTGCGGATCGTTGGTGAAACCAACAACGGCAAGCACCCGACCGCAGTAGTGCCATCAGGGTGGTCCTCGGTATCGAAGATGATAGGCGTGCTGGACCACTTCAGTGGCTTCCGTGCGTCAAGTGATGGCTCTACCGCTGTGATCTCACGCACCCACTGCTTGAGCTGGCGGTGAGATGTGTGCAGCAAGGCACCACCATCGACGCACATGGCCTCTGTACCTTTCTGAAACTCATGGTCACCGGACTCGTCGTCCTCGTCATGATCATCGTCTTCCTGCTTCTTGTCACGGCCCTGGGAGGGCCTCTCTTGCTGGTTATCCTTGCCGCAGCGGCCTCCTTGGTCGCCGTGCTTCTTGCCGGATCCTTTGGCACCGTCTTGTCCCTTCTCCTTATCCCGCCTTTTATATTCAGCTTTTTGCTTCTCAGCGAGCAGCTCAACTTGTCAGCAGTTCTGGAGGTCGTGGCCTTTGGTGCGGTGGATCTTGCAATACTGCTTGTCGGCAGCCGCCAAGGCCCGGCAAGCGGCACATCCGGCAACCTCCTTGCCGGGGTCGCTCGCCTTGGCCTTCTTGGTGGCGCCGGTGTCGTCGGACCCCTCGACAACAAGTATAGTCTTGCCCTTGCGCTTCCTGTTATGGCGTCGACCCTTCTTCGTCAGAGCAGCGGCGTCGTCGTCCGTGGAGTCGGTTTCCACGCCGGCATCCTCGCCGAGGTACTTCCTCCTCTCTTCAGCCCAAGTGCACCGATCGGCCAGGACATATAGCTCGGTCACATCCTTGACCTTGTTCATCGCCAGCTCCTCACGCATCTTGTGATTGCGTATATTCTAGTGGAATGCACTAATCATGGCGGCGGGATGAACGTATGGGATGTTGTACTGCACTCGGCTGAACCTTTGGATGCACGTGCACAGGTTTTCTCCTTCCTTCTGGGTGATGATGTGCAAATCGCTCGCCTGGCCATGGGCTTGATGGCCTCCGGTGAAGGCGCCAACAAACTCATGACACAGATCCGACCAAGAAGAGATGGAATCCACCGGCAAGTGCATCAACCATGACATAACATTGGGCTTGAGCGCCAACAGGAAGTAATTGGCAGGCACCTTATCATCGTCGGCCCCAGTAGCTTGCATCGCGATGGTGTAGATGCTGAGGAACTCTGACGGGTGAGTCTTGCCGTTGTACTTCTCGCCGAGGTCGGGCTTGAACATGCGGTGGGAGGGCCACTGGAACTGCCGTAGCTCACGGGTGAAGGCCGGACAACCCACCTCGTAGGGTAGGCCACCATAGCCTCCCGGTGCTGGGTGGTCTATAGTGGGCCCTGCCTGCCTGTCTGACTGGTGGCTCGTGTTACGCCGGCGCTTGATGGTGGTTCTAGCGTCTTCAAGGGCTCGCTGCTGAAGAACTTGACGCTGGTCACGGTGGGTCCACGGATCAGCCGACGTTACAGAGATATCATCACGAGCGCCATCGCGACGGATCGACACCCACGGTGGCTCGCGTGGAGGAGGAGAATGCACCATGGCTGCATCGCCCCCGGCCCGTCCACCGCCTGGATGCGGTGGCTCGACGAAGCGATGGCCTATGGGCCCCGCTGGTCGCGGCTCATCTTTATTGGTGATGCCGATGAGGCTCCGGACAGTGGCTCTCCACTCATCAAGCCTCTCCGCAGCAGGAGGAAAGTCGAGGAGCAGCTGCGCGCGCCAGAGCTTCTGCTGGTGTGGGCGGCGGCGAAAGCTGCGCGGGCCGTGACGTGCTTTGACTTCTAACTACGTTAGAAGGAGCTCTATCACGGTCCTGCGGCTGTCCGCCATTTCCACTAGCACCTTGGCGTGCATGCTAGCCTTCCTCGTCCCGTGAAGGATGCGCGGGACTCTTCCCAGGGCGGCGCCCAGGGGCACCGGCGGGGCGGCGCTGCTCATCGCGCACAACTTGGGAAGAGCGTGCCGTGGGCGCCGGCGTTGGTTTCTTGGAGGCTGCCGCGCCACCGTCGGGAGGCATGGCGACGCCTCTGGAGGGCCCCGCTCCGCCTGCGGGGGGCCCAACTCTGTCTCTGGAGTTTGCAGTGTGCGGCCCATCGCCTGGTGCATGAACGACGCCGCTCGCCAGGTCTGGACTGCCATGATGATGTGGGTGTTCGTGGATCGCGCCACAGGTTATTTTCGTGACCGGTCCGTACCGGTACAGGCAACCCGGTCCCGGATGAACCGATCGCCGTGGTCGTCTTCCTCTTGGGAGCCATGGCGACGAAGAACTGTTCGACTAGCTCTAAACCAGATTCTCACTACTGCGCTCCCCTACCTGGCGCGCCAAAGATGTCGGTGGAAAATGACACCTATGGGATCATAACAATCCCTACTATGGTTGCGGGGCGTGGGGTCATGAGAAGAGCGGGATCAGCAGTCAGCACAAGCACACACGGGTCGTTTACCCAGGTTCGGGCGCGAGGATGCGTAATACCCTAGTCCTGCTTTGATGTGTATATCTGTGTTCTTGGAGTTCTTGAGCTAGCTACAACGAGGGTAACTTGTCCAAGGGTCCGAATCCTTCTCCTGGATGCCTTGGGCCTCCTTTTATAGTCAAGGGGATCGCCACAGTGGCACACAGGAGGTGGCATCGGTGTACTGTGGCTAAGCTTATCGCTTAGCCATTACGGGACACGATGCATTTAATGCGCCATCTGATGTGTCCCCTTCCTTTACCGCCGCCTCGCCCCGCTTCAACACGCGCCCGACCCAGCGAGGCGGTCAGCGCCATGCAGGCTGGCAGGCTGCTGTGGTGGCGCGGTGGTAGGGCCTTCATGAAGATTTGCATGCCACCACGTAGGCATGCACTGAGTTGGCTTGGAAACCTTACGTTGACAGGCAGGTGCCTGCCTAGCTGGTGGGCTGGCAGCTGCATGGGAGCGGTGGTAGAAACTTGGCGGGTGCGGGCCTGGCTGTGGCCTCGCGGTTGTTCTCAGCAAGGGCCTTGCCGGGGCCCCGACAAGGGTCTTGCCGTGGCGTCGTGGATGTCCCCGGCAAGGATCTTGCCAGGGGTCGTGGGTTTCCTTGGGAAGGATCTCACTGAGGTTCGTCTTCTTCTAATCCTCATCTGATTTGGAGTGTTTCTTGTCTTCACAAAGATCTGCATGCCATCAAGGAGGCGCTTCCTTAGCCATGGTCTCAACGTGGTTGGTGGCGTTGGAGAACCTGGGGCTCAAGGGTGGCACACCCTGCTGGCGTTGGGTAAGCAACCTTGCCGGGGGAAACCACCTCGCCTTCTTGCTCTTTTTGCCTCTATCTTGGTGTTGCTTTGACCATCTTGTGGTTTTGATTCCCTGTCCCTGCTCTGCTTAAGCGTGGCTGCAGGTGCGGCTCTAACTGCCCGTGCACAAGTAAGGGGTACAAAGGAGCGCCCCTACTTTAGTACACCGATAGTTAGGTAATAAACAGGGAAATAGGTTCTACCTCATCATCTACTTCCCAAACCCACTTTTTATAACAGATCCTAACCATGCAATGTTTGAGGATTGATCTAATGTAACACCCACGATGCGGCTATATCTCCCACGTGTCGAAGCACGACTTAGAGGCATAACTGCATTGTGGTTTTGTCGCAAGAAGGGTCATCTTCACACAATCCCATGTAATGAACAAGAATGGGATAAAGAGTTGGCTTACAATCGCCACTTCACACAATGAACATATAATAAATCATACATCATTCAGAGTACGCACATATTCCGACTACGGACGAAGCCAAAAGAAAAGAAGATAACCCAACTGCTAGATCCCCGATCGTCCCAACTGGGCTCCACTACTGATCAACAAGAAACAACACATAGCAACAACTAAGATCTTCGTTGCGCTCCCGTCTGAGCGCGGTTGCATCTCCTGCACTGGTATCATCGGCACCTGCAACTGTTGTGATAGTATCTGGTGAGTCACGAGGACTCAGCAATCTCAAAAACCCGCGAGATCAAGACTATTTAAGCTTATGGGAAAGGAAGGGGTAAAGTGGTGAGGTTGCAACATCGACTAAGCATATAAGGTGGCTGACATACGCAAATAAGAGCGAGAAGAGAGCAAGTGGAACGGTCGTGAAGCTAGCAATGATCAAGAAGTGATCCTGAACTCCTACTTACGTCAAACATAACCCAAAAACCGTGTTCACTTCCCGGACTCCGCCGAAAAGAGACCATCACGGCTACACACGCGATTGATGCGTTTTAATTTGGATCTGGTGTCAAGTTATCTACAACCAGACATTAACAAATTCCCATCTGCCTATAACTGCAAGCACGGCTTTCGAAAGATTATACCCTGCAGGGGTGTCCCAACTTAGCCCATGACAAGCTCTCGCGATCAACGAAGGAATAGACCTTCTCCCAGGAAGACCCGATCAGACTCGGAATCCCGGTTTACAAGACATTTCTACAATGGTAAAACAAGACCAGCAAAACCGCCCGCTGTGCCGACAAATCCCGATAGGAGCTGCACATATCTCGTTCTCAGGGCACACCGGATCGTCCAAACTTCCGGTAGGCCAGCCCAGAGTTGCCCCTGGTGGCCACCGGCGGTTGACAGGTTGGACCAACAC